>NW_026706993.1:0-317159 GCF_024137745.1 Phymastichus coffea
AAAAAAATCCAATATATTGCGGTAGGTCGGCTTCTCATCTCCATTCAAAACGCACAGGAGCGCGATACGACACTCCGCTGTGCGCCTCAGCGATGCAGGCAGCAGCAGCAGCAGCAGCAGTAGTAGCGGCAGCAGCAGCAGCCGGAGTCGATTTAAATATTCCGTTAGCACGCGGCGTCATTTCCATAATCCGAGGACGGCATATTAGTAGCAGCGCAAAAGTCGATCGCTGAAATTGCTGCCTGAGTTATGGTGATGGCATTCTCGAGTGCGCATTACTCGCTTCTCCCTCCCATACCCCACCGTAATCAAGCATATCAACTATATATACTCCTCTATACGCGTGTGTTTATCTTTGCCGAGTTACGGCGTTTAAGTTGCAGTATCAATTGTTAGTTAACAGGATTATGACGTATGAGCTTCGAGCTCTATCTGCTGCATATAGTGTACATGTCATTCAAATTACGGAGTTGATTAATTTCGCTGAATTAAATTTCGAATGATTGGCCGATGACAATTATTAAACCAACATTTTTTTTCAAAAACGAGCTTTTGTTATTCTGCTGATTTGACCCTTTGTTTATCAACAGACGTGTTGAACATTACGGAAGTTTTATAAATATTTTCCGTGAAAACTTAAAAAAACGAAACAACAATAGATGGCACGAGATAAACTGAATACGCGAACGGTTATAATTTCACAATAAATAGCCACGGGAAAAAAGACAGAGGGAGAAGTATATAGTCCAGTGTCATGAGAATAAATAAGAGAAAAGCTGTAGAAAAGTAAAATGCAAGAAAAGATAAAAAGAGTGTTCTATTAAAAAAGAGGATCAGGGAAATTTCCGCGACGACTGTCCCAGCGTTATTGTCGTTACTTTTACCTTCTTTTTTTTTCGCTTCTATTTTTTTTCTCGGACTCGGGTTACATAAGAACCCTGTCGTTACGAGTTTCTGAAGAAAAGAGCAAGCGTATGTTTTTTAAGGGCTCTCACGAGTCGTTTTTTTTTCTTACTTGCTCCGCTCACCGCCGCCCAAAGAAAAGGACGAGATGAAAATTTTAATGCTCCCGCGCAAGCGATGAGTGACGCTTCAAAGGCTGACGAATCCCTTTGACATGCTTCTAATCAGAGGCTAGGAATATAGATTTTTTTTGCCAGAAATGAAGAAAAAAAATTCATAGTCGGTAGAAGACCTCGCATATATTTCTATGAAGTTTTACGATGTCGAAATTTGTTCATCAACTTAGTTTGTTATGAAAACGAACGTACAATAAAATAATATCAAACAAATTAAACTGTCTACAATTAGAACGAAATACGTTAAACGCGCAGAGGTAAACGTAAACTTTGCTTACAAAATTATTATTGCAGCAGAGAAACGTTGAAAGTTTTACTGAGTTTCCTCACAACATTCGCTAAACACAACTAACGAAAAAATAACCAATGCAACAGAGTACAGACTCCAATATCTTTCGAAACAATCGTCAGTAAACCAATGTTAATTCATGAAAATTTGACTCAACGATCATTAATCATACGGAGTGTTCAAGATGTACGCAAATCCACTCCTATGTATATAAGTTAAGGTAGACAAAGAGAGAGAGAGAGAGAGAGAGAGAGAGAGAGAGAGAGAGAGAGAGATAGAGATCAAGTATCTCACACAACTCTTGATACAAGACTGATCACCAGAACTGTATGACAAAAAAGTGACGATGAATAAATAACATGTAACCGTTGATTAACCCGTTTGCGTAATTGAGGTTCAACTACTCAAGATGAGATGCATATCGGCGTGACAAGTATCGATACGTAAAGTTTGCTAATTATACGGAAAGTTCATTAATAACGTGATCTAAATCAACGAAGCCTGTTAGTGAAAATAAAGTTTAAAGTTCGTTCAACTTGTACAAAGAAAAACCAACAAGGCTAAAACTTAGCAAAGGGAAAACCGAAGCACGAGAGAGAGAGAAAGGGGGGGGATCACTGTGTATACATAAGAAAAGGGGGTGCCAGTAGCGATACTTTGTTTTTGAGGTGGGAGTATAAGGGAAACAAGGAACAATTGTTAATAAAGCCTTGAAGGCAGTGGTGTGTAGCTGACGCGTGCGTGGAAGCGTCTTTTGTTTGTTCAAAAGATGCTTTTCAAAAGACCCATGTAGTTTTTACTTTGCTTACGTAGTCGTACAAACTGAGTGACCGCTCAAACGTGCACTCGTGCCATCCCTTTCGGCCTTTCAAACTTCATAGTTAATGAAAGAAAGACAGTTTTTTGTAAGCTTGAATTACTAATGGCGTGTTTGTTTGATTGTTGACTGTTTTTCTCGGATGTACGAATGCTTTGCTATATTCTATGGAATGATACTTTCAATTGGTACCTTTGATCCAAGGTGAACCACAATTGATTGTTGGCGTTGATGTAGAAATTACAAACAAATCCAATTATTTAACCTTATTGTCTTATAAATATTCACAAAAATTTGAATGTAGGAGATAAATGAATACACACATTAAAGTACAACCGAAGCTGTAGCCTCGTTAAAAAATTTTGTTAAAAACCTCTCGAACGAATTGTTCAAGAAAAGTGAAAGTGGAAGAAATATTACTTACGAGGAATGCAACTCTGTTTTTCTTTTTTACTCTTTTAAAAATAAGCGCACATGGTGTTATAATGTGCTCGTAAACATTCGCGACGTATACACGTACGCACGCGAAGAACAAGTTCACCGGAAAAATTATGGTGACAGACCGGTAATGTAGGAACATGGTGACCGTGCAGTTAATTTTTACGAAGAAACATACATAAATTTTATGATGACAAATCCGTAATTTTTATAGCATTGAAAATTTATTAAAAAACTCGTAAAAATTCTAAAGATTTGATCTAATTTTTACATCTCATCATCGTAAATTGTACGGTGACGATCGCGCACTTTTTACTCTCACCTTTCGCTGCAGAGAATCACGTGATCACCCACTACAACTAAACTTAGTTTGTTTTTTGTCTCGTCGATAGTTTAATTTGTAGTTTTATTCTACTTTTTCAAATTTTGATATGTTAGTAATTGCAATATTTTTATCAAAATTGATAAAACATGATTTATTAAATGATTTTTCCATGCTTGTAATAATTATAAAAAAATATTTTTTCAAACTTATAACTGTACGTTATAATATTTTTATACGGAATTTCACAAAGTAATTTCAAAAAATTGTGCTCTTTTCAGTGAGTGATGAATTTAATAATTCTGGCTTCAAACTTTATTTCTTTGTCCTCATATGTCTTATACGCTGCTCAATAAATTTTTCATTGTAATTCAACCTTCTCATTACAGTAATTAAAAAAAATAATTTAATTTGACGAAACTTCTAATAATGAGTTTATTGAAAAATAATAGACGCGTGTGAAACTATATAGTTCGATAGAAATTTTAAGATGACGGCTCCAAAATTTTTACGAGACCGTCACCGTAAAATTATCCGAACATAACCTCAATTTTTATAGACTTGTCACTCTCATCCTTGGATTACGGTGCGTCACCATAATTTTTATACTGGCCATCTCTATAATTTTTACGGGAAAATTTTCTCCATGTCAGCTGAGCACGTCAAGTCAAAAAATTGTAATCAGCTTTGCGAGAAGCTCACGTGTATATGTCGGTCCCTTCGTCTAATTTGCCGCGACAGCGATCACGACAACAAGGGAAAGAAAACATATACGGCAACGTAGACCAAGAAAATGAGTTAGGACAGTTATATATAACAGCAGAGCAGCAAAAGAGGAGGGAGGAAGCATGCTAATCCGATTAGAATGTCGTCCTTTGTGTGAGCAACGCGCGCGAAAGAGAAAATCTAATTAATTTTCCGTATCAATTTTCTCACTCGGATAAAACTCAAAGCAGCTAGACCAGCACGATACTTTCTCCTATTTAGCCGGTGTATGTGTGCGCAGATGCGCACGTGCTGTGCGAGCTACGTACAAGGTTTTTGAGGAAAATAAAAAGAAAGAGAGGGAAAGTTGCATTCATTTTTAAGGTGCGGAAAGATGATCTACAGAAAAGTTATTCAATGAAAATAGACTCGTAGCCAAAACGAGTTCCAGTGAAAGTTTGTATATTTTATTAAACTTGTCATCAAAATGAAAAATAAGAGGGAGTTCGCGTCGAGTAATGAATAATAGGATACATAAACAGAACACGGGAGTGAGAGAGCAAAGGAGCTAAAAGGGAGGAAATGGAGCGATAAAGGAAGGAAATAGCGTTGTATCGTAAAGAGTAGTATACAAAACGTGATGTCTTAGCGAAATACAAATTAAAGCAGAATCCGTCAAGCGTTCTCATTCAATCGACGTCAAAGAGAAAGAAAGGGAGAGATAAAATAAGAGAGAAAGCGTCTTCCAAATGCAAACCATAAGATGTCGTTTGACTAAGATCAGGCGAAAGATACGAATCGATTGACAAAGCTTTCACTCGGTAAATTAAGGCAACTATTATTGCCCTCACGAAAATACAGTGTGTATTCGATCATTGCCAAAGTTCCATCAATAAAAATAAGCTTTATTGGCACTAAAAGCCGATCATGTCTGAATGGTCAATTTCAATTACGAAGCTACGAATATCTAATCTCCTTTATATCGACCGTAATAAAATCAGCCAATCAAAAATTCCCCGGAATAAACGAAGCGACGCACCAGACTGTCAATAACCCCATAGGAAAGTGAATATGAGAGTTTTTGCCGTTCGTAAAAAAAACTGCGAACAGTAACATGTACAAACTCGACGAGAGATAACGAAAAGGCAAAAGGTCAGGCGGAACCAATTGTCATTCTCTTCTTTTTTTACGTTTCGCGTTGAGCTGAGAGGCAGTCGCGCGAACGTTTTACGGGCGTGGCAGAATTTCAGGCTTGCCAGAGCACCACCGATGCGTCGCTTTAATCACGTCGCCGTGTACCACTTCGGGCTCGGCAGGGGGACGAGGCTCTCCAAGGAACGTAAAACCCACGGCCAACTTCTTTACGCTTCGTGAGACGCAAGCATCTCACTTGCGATCGTATAATTAAGGTGAAAGTACGTTTGGAGAGTTGGCGGCAGCCGACGAAAGAGTGCGAGAGACAAGATGCGAAATACTCGGATTTTAATTAATAATGAGGATACTTTATGATTGCTTGGGCATCATCTTCAGAACACGACAATTACCTTACTGAGGCTTCTTCTCAAATTTTTCTTGCTTCTTTTTAATAGAAATTATGGCTGACAGATGATTTCTTCTACCTTTTGTAATTTCGTCAATGTCTTTCAGTTCTGTTTTCAGATTTCTGAAAAGGTGAGCGACTGTTGAACGAAGTTTATTCATTTACAAGATAACCTTTTCAATCTTTACACAGAGTATAAAAAAACTTTACATCGTCATTGATATAATTTATTTTTAGTATTAATTTGTTATAGATTAATGCACATGTTTTTATATTTATTTTATAATATATAATAATCTTTCTTACTTTAAGCAACGACGATGAATTCACCAAATGCTATTATATCTCAAGTTACACATACTATAGTAATATACTCTACGCATGCAAGCTACTGCTTAAGATATAATTACTCGACCACATGCGTTAGTCATTTTAGGTTTTAATTTGAAATTTTTTCGTAGATGTCCCTATAAATATTACACCTAAAAACAAATTGAAAATTTGTTAACGGAAAAACTAAGAATAGCAAAAGCCATTAGCCATTTTCAAATAACTTTATTCCGGCTAAAAAGACAATTATTCGGAAATCGTAAAGAACAACTCGACTATTGCGCAAGAAAGCTTGACGGCGCGAGTAAATTGGGTCATCGCGTGATAGGCTTGGAGAAAGGGGGAGCGTCAATGACTGAACGTGCAGCCTGATGAGGCACTCAATAGCACGGAAGCCATGCCTGGGCGCTGAATTATCCTCGCGCCTGCAGAGACTTGAATTTTCAAGAGATCGCTCTATGTTGCCAACCCCCTCCACTGTATATGTATGTATACTGCTTGTGGACTCATGCAAATACAAGAGAGGGAGCTGCAAACCTCTCTAATTTTTATGCTCGCAATACTTTTGCTCACAATCGTGCACATCTGAAATTTACTGTGATTGCATTATTTTTTGTTGGCATTTATAGGTTGGGACATTTGAACGTTGATTGTAATTATAAATAGTTTAATGGTTTTGTGAAGTACCTTGTTTGGCTGAACATTGATGGATAGCTATTGAACGTTCACATAATAAACCGCTTTCAATTAATATTGTAACAAATTGTTCCAACATTAACCGTGCAATGGCCATTTTGAAATGTAAATAATTCTATAATGGATTTAAGTAGTATAAATAGCTTTCACAGTTATTTCGTACAAATTTAATAATATAGTAATAATCTAATGATTCACTAAATATAAATAAATATGATCATTTGGAGTACTTTTATAAATACTTGTTGTTATTAATATTTTGGACGCATCAGTGTGCACGTTGATTTAGAAATATACGTATTGTGAACTTGCAGTTAGTTTAATAGAGTGAACTGTTAATAACAAAGATTGATTGCTATTTTCAATTGTTTTACAATAAAATATTAAAAATGCGTTATGGCCCGTATGCGATATGCAAAAAATTCAAATACTTTATAATTAATGCGCAAAGGTAAACGAACCAATGAAACAAGAGGAATTATTTAGTTTGAAAGACCGAAGCGGATCTCTAAACTGGACGAGCAAATAAATGAAACTTATGTACAAGTAGGTCCAGTCATAGCATCATACTAGGAGGCATCAAACTGACGACATAACTCTGCACTTTATACTACAGAGAAGACTAGCGAGGGCATGCATGTATGTATGCACGTCGTGGCGCACCAGTCGAAATAAAGCACGAGAACAGGCAGGAAGAAGAGGAAGAGAGAGAGAGAGAGACAACATGTGGCCTGTCTCGTGTGACCTCGACTTCAACATTATATAATGATATTCACTAACTCAGCATAAGCGAATTTACGGGGATAGGAAGGAGAAATGGGACAACAAACTACGTAAGCTGCATTTCCTTTTTCCTTTGCTTCGTTCGTAATTATTATAGCCTATAAAACAATATGCCGATAAGTCTGGATCTAGTTTTAGTTGTGCCTTTTCTCTTTTGGCTTGTTTTGTGTGAAATTCTATGTCATTTATAGCGATGCGAAGTTAACGATCAGAAAATGAAACGGTGAACCGACGTGAACTAAACAAATTCAGCGGCGCGTGAAACGCGATTTGGGTCGCGTTTTATTTCGGTGGACAGGCGAATATAACCGTTGCTTGAATTCTTAATTTAATTCGCAAATGATGAATTATGGTTTGTTTTAAAATTTCTGCTATTTCAGATTGTAAATTAGGTTAGACATTTATTGTTCACGATGGAGAAATATATATTACAAACATGGATAAATACGTAAATGATCGATCAAAAAAACGGATATCTTTATTGAATTTTCATTTTAAAGTGGGACCGCACTGCATAATTAGGTTTCCGGTAACTTGTATGAACCGATAACCCTTGCGTACAGAATCTTCGCAGTCGAGCGAAAAAAGGAAAAGGAAAGGAACCAATGAAATTTTTTTCAGGTATATAACCGACGAACTTTCAGGGTACACCAAAAGTATCACGGAAGGATAATGTTTAGTCCTCGAGCTCGGTTTACCCAAAGGCATATAATACTTTTCGCTGTGTTGGCTTATTATGTCCATTGCCTTGGCAGGAATCCCACAGACTTTCATCTCTACGCTTATAGCGTCGCGTCAGCTGCTTTCCAATAACAGAATCTAACTTTTTGCAAAACCAGACCAAATTCGATATTTATAATAAACCTGTGATCGAGCTATATATATTTTTTGCGAATTTCATTTATTGTCGTTACGGTTCCGACAATTTAATCAAAAATAAATGTACGTTTTTGTTTTACAAGCACTACACTCGCTGACGTATCGCTAAAGACTTCGGTGAGAAAGGAAGTGAAGAAGACTGGAAAAGTGCAATTTGCTTAAAAAATGTATCTCGAGAGCAGCATACGCTCATTCAATCTTTTAAAATGTATGAAACTTGATTTTTTTTTGTTATCATGAATGCACACGTAATTTAAAAGTCTGGATAATTTTGGTACTTTCATTCAACGAACTTTATTAAGGTTTTGCTCAATTTCAGTTTTCTTCAAATAACATTTTTCAGGAAGGTACTTTTATCAGGTAATTGCGTTTAAAATATGAGTGCAACGCGATGTATTATAATCACATTTTACGTAGGATTTCGAAGATAAACCTTTTGATAAATGTCTGCACTGTACTCACGTGCAACAAGCGTATTAAGAGAATGATAAATACAACCAGTTATCTTAAAATCAATGGAATTATTCCAATTAATGAGTCTTTCCCGAGAACCATCGTTTGCAATACGTGCATAATATTGCAACAAGAATTCCCTACACAAGCCCTCGCTGAGAGAGTAAAAGTCAATCTTCGGTCGGACAGGATGTGTCATAAGCTCAAGGTATTAAGCCAAGCCTTAACTTTAACAAGGCACTTTGATTCCGCATCACGTAGCCGACAATTCCCACGTGTTATAAACGTGCTGATAACGTCTCCCCTTGGCCGATTAAGCCTCACGCACACGGACACATGCACACGGACACACACACACGCACACACAACTAGTCATCGTCGCGTCCAGTTAGCGACCTTTAACACTCGAACCATAAAAAAGGTGCGTTTTCTCCTTTTAACGAATCTAGTCCCCATAACAGGCACGTGTTTATCGCTCGTTATGACGGAAGACATTCTAAACTTTTTTTTTGGACAGTTCAGGTTATTAGGAGATAAGAGTTTATAACGTATCTTCCTTTTTTTTAGATGGTCACTATTTATAAACTATCTCCCGGAATACGTGTTTATAGTTCTAATACTTCAGTGTCATATATGCTTCATTATTTCAACATTATCATGTCAGAACCACGTGATTTGTCGCTCGATATGACTATGTCTATTGAAACAATATATTATCCAAAAGCTTGTGTCCATAAATAAAGACAACTCGCCTGGAAGAATAACCCTTCGCGTTACAAGAGAAATGTAACTGTTCGTAAATCATCCATTACAATTATTTTCGAAAATCCAGACAAGTACCATCCGGAAAAGAAGAAAGTACCTCGAAGAATCGTGGCGCGAAATTCAAGTCACAGGGCAAGTGAATGATTTCCTTGTGCACTCCCCCCAATTGCGCGTAGCAGCTCAAAACATCAAGTTGAAAACGAAAAGATGATAGAGCTTATTGTTAGTCAAATTGACGACTGGCAGGTACGTAGCCATGCACCAGGATAAACACTGATTTGTCGTGCAAATGCGCAAGCGTCTGCGCGCATCACACACATCTACACAGAAGCCACAAGAGCGCGGCCAAAGAAAACGAGAATTTATCGCGACGTTTTGAATTAACGATGCCCCATTACGTTCGGCCTCCCGCACTACTGCTCTCTTTTCTCGCTTTTGCGCAACCCGGCTAAATCACACGTCATTGAACTGAAGCGCGCTCGCCTTGTAATCACGTGGAGGCGTCGCGAGTGAGCGCGAGCAGCTCAAGAGCACGGACTATGATTCAAGAGGCTCGTTTGAGCACCTTGCCTAATTTCATGTAATGGCGGCTCAACGCTCTCTCGCGTAATGACTGCTGAAAGCTTTCGAAGGCAATTTTCAAGCCTTTTTTCAGGCCTTTTTTCCCTTCTTCTCTGCAGCAAGTGTACGGTGGAAGATTTCCTCGGGTAACTGCTGAGTGAAATTCGCATCATTTTGATAAGTACCGTTGTTACTGAAGGTCTGATTGAGATTATTGATCAGTTTGATATTGAAAGAAAAGATAATTTAAACTAAGTTTGAAGACCTTATGAGTCCACCTAATTAATACTCAAATCATAAAGTTCTCGAACAATTAATCTTCCTCGCCAATGAACAACCTAATCCCATCAGAAACAAGAGAGTGAAAAAAAGGATTAGTTGGATTGTAATTGGTATACTTAAAAATCAGCTTGGCTTCTTGGTACCAGAAAACTTAATTGCATAATTAATTTTGTAGTTTTTCGGATCAAATTATCGCTACTTTGCCCCATGATTTGATCCGAAAAATTTCTTTATCAAAAGTAGCTTTAAAACTTTAATTCCTGCTGAATGAGAGGCGTTTAACGAGCAAAGCACTTTAATGAATATTACGGTAAAGAAAGGGTGGGCAGCCGAGAGAAATTAGCAAACTCTCTGTACTACACTGGCTGCTACAAAATCATTCATACCTCTTATAGCTCCCTTTTACGTGGACTAAATTAAATTGCATCCTTGTTATATGTATCTGCATCTCCCCCCTCCGCCCTCTGTTTCTCGCTCTCTCTCGTTAAAAACTCATCGATGCACAGCTGTACTTTGTTTGCGAGGCGATATTACACGTCGCGTAAAGCGCCCAATGAAATGTTTGTATTTGCGCCACGGGTGTGTTTTAATGAAGCGCGACTACGCCTATATTTTTTATCTGCATGTAAACATGTTTATGTTCCCGTACCCTAAAAGTTGTATACTTGCCGTGTGTTGGTTAATGTTTATGGCTTCGTGATAAACTGCATTATGCATGCGCCGCGCTCGTTGTAATGTGTTTGCCGGCTTACGATATGTTAGCGGTTATTATCTAACTTTTCGTTGTAAGCGAATTGCAAAACGCTACAGTCTATCGCGTGTATAATGTATCCACCTTGCTCCAGTTATTAACCAATGATGTAACTTTCTTCGTATGTCTAAACGATTATTTTTTTATCCAAAATGCACTTGAAAACTTTCTTGCTCTATTTGGACTTGGTTATTATGTAATGATCACATTGTTAGATTCATAATAATCACCGAAAAAAAATCCTTTCACACGAAGAATTTTTCTATTGGTCCAAGAAGATAATTGTTTTTACAGGAGGATTTCATCTCTTTGCAAGACAATTTATTCAAAATTACTATCCTCTTGACGTAAAAGAACCTTTTGTTTAGGGAATGCTATGTAACCTAATTGATAATGGTTCGTATATTGATATATTAAATACATACACCTCGCCTGCCAATATTTCATCGGGAAGTATATAAGCTAAATATAACCTTCATTAATGAGATAAGTCTTCATTAATAGAAAATATTGGAGAGAGGTTGGTAATTATCGTGAACATATACAGTACCGCTCAATAACATTTGCCACCCCGTCGACTAAAAACCCAAGACTTCAAAGTTTTATATCTCGACTTAGAGTAGTCGTAAAAAACCCGGGGATACTCATTTTGTAGAGTTTTGAAGTATCTATCAAGTGGCGTAAACTATATATATGTTTATTAATTTTTTTCAAAAGCTATGACGTCATAAATAAGAAACAAAATTTCATTTTTTATTACTAACTTTGATACGGTTTATTTTAAGGGGAAGTGATAGGGAGTGTAAAATCTATCTTTACCATTTGAACGCTTATCCAAAAATCTACAAAATCCATGTCCGAGAATTTTATTTTTATATGATTTTTTAAGAGTTAAATCAACTTTAATTAAAAAATACATGTCACGAATCAAATCAATATATTTCAGAAAATATATTCTTTAACAAAAAAACTTGAAAAAGTTGTTACATTTTGATCAAAGAAACTATATATAAACTTATAAAACGATGTAAAAATTTTTATTTCCATTTGTATAGTTTACACTTTTTTAAAACATTGAAAATTTTATTATTAAGGTAATTAACTATAAAAATAAATCAATATTTTTTTTAATTATGTGTATATTTCAAACAGCAATTTTAATTTATGTGAGTTGTTTGGTGTATGTTCAGGATGATAATAAGTTCACATACCGTTTTTAATTTTTCTCATGCATTAAAATAATTCCCGGAGTTACATGTTTCGACTTGCCTCTCTGACTTAGATATTTAATGTATTTTTGTATCGGTTTCAAATTAGCACATATGTCGACGACTAGAATCTTCCGGCGACACTAGTTTACGACCGGGCGCCTTCGATTACTTGGCAAGATAAGCGAAACAATCAACCGCGTCCAGATGTTTGGTTACGAGATCAAGTTTTGAAACCGGCGAGTGTGCGCTTGGCTTTGCGTATGAAACTGATAACGTAAAAATAAGCTAAGATTAAGAATAAATATGTAAGGAATGCGAGCGTTGAGGAATGTAGAATTTTAATAAATAGCAATTTAAATACGCAATGAACGAGAGAGAAAATAAAATGTACGGCAAATAGAGCGAATCAGTGCGTGTACTAATAGTAATCAAATCGGGAGATATAGCGTTCTCGATTTGGTCACAATGAAAGCAGTAGGAGACGATTATGCCTCACTACTATCAAAACTGCGAGGCGGGGGGCCAGAAAGGCCTTACCAGAACCGAATCGGAAAACAGAGCGAGGATGGAACAAAAAAGTGGCCTGTCAATTCGTCCTGCGTGGAGGAAAGTGACACCCACGGCTCTTGGGCCTGGAGTGGGGTACTATGGGGTATTATGGGGTACTACAGGGTGGTAAATGTTATTAAGCAGTACTCTATAATTATAAAATAAATATGTTATTAAACTGGAATATATTTGTATATTCAATTAACCTGTTGTTATGATAAAAATGCATATTTATCTACTGACACGTTAATATTGAGCTATTAGGTTATAACATATTTTTATGAAATAGAGAAAGAGGTTTATAACTGAAATATATTCAACGGAACGTGAAAATTAAATACATCTTATCCTTGCAATGCAATCCTGCAGTCGAGTTAGTAAAAGAAAAATTAAATAGACATACAGCAAATCAATGTCCATTATCAACTACGACTAGTACTCGCGAGATTCATTAAATTATACATACTGTGAATTATACGGTGAAAATGCTCAATTTATGCTACGCTTAATTCAGTATTCTTTCCAAGAGAGAAGAAGTGAAAGCCCGTGGCATAGCATTCAGAACAGAACTATGAGCTGAATATGCAATGGTGTTATTTATTTAAATGGGTAACTCGGGTTAATTTTGTTGTAAATTCGTGGATATTTAAATTGTGTAATTGAAATTCATCATTTTCAACACACGATCACTGATTTCATTAGGAATATTAGCTTTTAATTTCATTTTTTTGTAAATTTAAGTCTGTCGCAGTAACTTAGAAATCTATGTGAGCATGGTTTAGGTTTTGTCTATCGTGTATTAAAAAAAAGTTTTATAATTATGTAATATTTCCAACAAATTACTTGAGTTGATTTGCAGTATTTTTCATTAAATATCATTGCTTGATCGCTGAGATTATTTCATTTTTAATTTCTAATAATGAAAATAGAAGATAAGTTTATTTAAACGAGAAAATGTTTCAATTCTTACAGATAATCCATTATTTAATAATCATGAAAACTAGTTTACATAAGAAATTATTTCCTGTGACCTAAATTATTAAAGTGTACTTTAATCGTCGTTGACATCACGTTTATAAAAAGTAGCGAGCGCAATATTGCTTGAAAAAAGATCTTAGCATAATAAATTTCTCGTTAGATCGCGAGAAGCTTATACATAGTCATAATCAGAGCGAAGAAAAAGGAAAAAAGGGAAAAACGTCTTAGTAGACATACAAACAAGAGGTGAGAGTATAGTTGACTATTGGGTAAATTTACGTGAGATCAAAGCGAATAAAGATAAAAGAGGAAGAATGAAGCGAAATATGTGCGTGTGCATGCGAAAAGAAGGAAAAATGCCGCCAGCGTAACAAATAGTGCAACGACGAATCAACCAGTCAGAATGTTATAGTGATAGCGAATTAGAGCTATCTTGGAAGACTTTTCTTCTTTGCTAGCTTGTCTGCAGTGCTAGAGTAAAAACTAGTACATTTTTGAACTCAAGATCTTTCCCTGAGGATAACCGCTAATCACACTAGTGATATATTTTTGTAGCCTTCGCGCGAGTGTTTAGTTTTGTCAAGAGAACGAAAAAGAAGAAAAGTATGAACCGTCACCGGGATAAGCTTCATAACAATTTTTCGAGTTGTTCTCTTCCACTTTCACGAAGTACTTCAGTTAATAAAATTCATGTCTCTCTCTCTCTCTCTCTCTCTCTCTCTCTCTCTCTCTTTCTTTTACAGTACTACGTATATTTCGTTGATTAACTTTTTCAAATTGTTCATCTCGGAGATGAATGAGATTTTTTCCGTGAACTAATTAACTTTCGACATAATGATTTTTATCTCGGACTTCTCCGTAATGTAACTTCAATGATAGCAGTTAAATGGAAAGGTAACTCGAAAGTTTTGTTCCAAAAGCGCTTTATGGCAAACTTTGAAAAGGTTAAATAATTTTAGTAATGTTCAATCTCTTACTGAAAATATCAAACTGATAAAACTTATGAACATTATTTTACTGTGGAACGGACATTTAAAAAAATAGCCTATAAGCCAAATAACGATTCATAAATCTATCCGTTTAGATGCTGGTTGAGCACAATCGATTACCGTCGTTACATAAAAAGTATGATCTGACAATTTTCTTATGACTATTACGTACAAGCTTAACAGATTAATGCTCTACTTAGAATCTACTTAGAATCGAAACGGTATCGACAAAAGAAGCGTCGAACAGCCAAAGCGAACTCAAATACAACTGTTTGAACTTCGCAGTGAAAACATATATTATGTGGACACACATATACACCGAGAAGCCGAGTTTTCTCTTCAAGATGTATTCGCTGGCACATTCAGATCCCTTTTATAAGCAACTTAACACACAAGGTTTTAATGGGACTTGTACACGTGTGCACACACATACACTCTTCGGCTATGAATGGATGGATAATGCGCGAACGAAAGTTTGTACGTGCACAAGGGGCAGCGAGCACAATTTTATTTGCGCCGTGGAAAAGTAATCCGGTACCAGCGCTACCGGGCTTAAAACTGCTTAAATGTCGTGGATTACAGCTCAAAGGCGCCATGATGAAGTGCGTTAATTTATAATTTCGTGGCGAGTGGATTTTGCACTCGACTTTACGCGCTGCTAACACGAGTATTATATACGGCACCGTTAAATAAGTCTAAACTCGCGATGCTGATGTTATATACTGGACGATATTTAAATTAATGGTATTAAATTAGGTTTATATTAGGACAGCTTATTTTATATTATAATTTAATTATTAACAACAAGTAGCATCTTCTTGCTGTTCATTTTTTAAAAATATTTTATTAATTTTAATTTACGCAGATTCAATGCCTTGCTTCAACAACCAGTCCAACAATATCCTGAAACGTGCATCAAAATTCGGTATATGCATTATGTAGCTTTACAAAGTACTTTGTAATGTTCTAATGAAAGTAGTCGGTATATTAATGAAGGAACTTGGATTACACATCAGAAGGTATAAATAATTAGTTACAAATGCATTTACCCACGCTACTATGTTTTGTCTATTTATCTTCTTCATTCTGCTAAGGTTTGATATTGTTCCTCTTGCACTCCATTACCCTGTAGTCCCTTTCAAATTATGGAAATGAATGTCCGAGACAATTGATGAAAAATTTTGACTAGAGATTCTTAGTTTCGTCGATGATAGAGAGTACTATTCTCTAGTGCAGTAGAGAGAGTAATGTTTCGGAACAGCAAACGCAAGTCGGTTTTATAGCTGGGCCTTACAGGAGCGTTCTAAATCACATGCGTAGAGTCCAATTACACCACTACAGGGTTTGACGATACGATTCAAATTGGATCGTTACAATGTGTAAAGCTATATGTTAATAACAATTTTTATTTATTATTGTATAACAATAATATTCTTTTTACTTTTTTCATTGAATCCTCTTATACCGTTATAACTATCTCAATATTTCCAATGAACTACTATTTACCCAATTAGATTTAGTAGGTCAATTTATTCAATAAGAATAGTTTTCATCAAAAGAATACTTAAATAGTTATGTTAATAGTTATAAACATTATTTAATCTACGATAATGCAATTGTTCATTCAATTATATTTAGAAACACTTGATATTTGTCACAAATATTGCAATAAATCGTTTCGAAGAAAAAAAAAATCATAACCTGAGTATTCAATCTATACAGTAAAAACTGCAAAATATTCTAATTTGCGCGAGGATGAATGATCAGGAGTAAATACATACAGACAACTTTGAGAAAAATACTAAATAGCTAGCCTTCAAAAATATAGCATAAAGAAGTAATCTCACTTCAAAACCTCGATATCGGCTTCACACAAAAAGCAGGTCTCGCCTTCGCATGGAAAGCCAAGACACATCCGTCGACGTCGACAAAGCTCGCGGCCTGATCATCATTCCTTCTTCTATCCCTAGGGCATTTTGACCTCGATATCAAGCGCGCAAAAGCAGGAAGGCCCGGTTTTTACATAATCATAGCATCGATCTGTCGTATTGTGCCGAAAAAAGGGCAATCGATCATAAACCAGGTGTCATGCGCAGTATATATTCTACTACGTCTCACATTTTACTCTTGTCTTGCAACCATCTTTTGGGATACGGAAAAATCATAATTCATCTTAATTACTATAATTTTACTTAACATGGATATGTTTATTCATAATTATAGCTGCGATATTTATACTATTATAAACATTATTGTTTTGCAACTAAAATTGCTACCAAAATAAGAACGTTCATATTAAATATATTGAAGTTTCTTTCAAAATAAAATCATCAACGGTAAAGGCTATGAAACGTATTCAATTTACACTATTTTATGCGATATTGCATTGTTAGAAATTAAAAATACATATTAATTTTTTTAGACATATCAATTGCAAACTATTATTTACCTAAATGAATTTTAGGAAACAATATTTCCTTTGAAATGAAAAATTCAAATTCCATTTAAAAATCATTCAATTGTTTTTATTCAACAGGAAAAATTTTATATCAAATTAAATTTGCTTTGATTTTTAGAAATCTCTATGTTCAAATAAAATCAGAAAAAGTTTTTTTTGCTTTGCCATTTCAATCACTAGAGTTCTAAGTCACTTATATAAGTAATAAATAGATGAACTGAAAAATTGACAAGATCCACGAAAATAGTAGAATAGAACTAACATTCTCGTCTTCTAACGTAAATTAAAGTAGTTTACTACTGATAATTTGTCTTCAAATTCAAATAAAATTATGTATATAAACTTATTTCAAAAATTATCATTTAATTTTGAAAAATTAATGGAGTCGACGTACGGTAATTAATAAAAAATATTTTATACGAACACAATCCTAATAGCACTATAGTTCCGAACGCAGAAATACTTCCGCTTAATCAAAACGTACAACGACTTAACTATACGCATCGCAATCGATGAACTTGCGAGTGCACAAATAAGAGTAAGGAAAAAAGAGCTAGCCGTTTAGCCTCTCCCTTTTTATTATAGGTGCACTGCCCACTTGTGAGTGCGCGCGAGCACGCAATAACGGGCCGCAGTAGTAGCAGCAGCAGCAGCTTGAAGTTTTAATGCCTGGGATCGCGCGAGTTTAATGGCCTCCGGGCTCGATATACGTATATACGCTCTACGTGCATACGTGTGCAAGAAAGTGCAACAACGCTTTCGAGTGCGATTCCTGGGTGGGAAAGGGGGGGGGGGGCGAGGGCAAATATGTAAGGAGCGCCAGTGGAAGAGGTCAACGTTTAGGCAGACTGCGATTAAGTACCACAAAGGAAATGCACTTGACGTCACTTTATTTTCTTTTTTTATTCATCGTGTAATTATGTCTTATTTATGATAACTGTTATTAGGCAATTAGTCGATAACTTATTTAAGAAAAAATGTATCAACTTATTATCTCACCGCGTTGTTTTATAAATAAAATAATGTGTAAAAATACATGAACGTGAAAATTCCGTAACAGCTCGTCGACACAGCAACACTCAATTCCCAAGCAATTTCTTATTCCTCTACCTCCCATTCAGACCAAACGTTGCTCATTATGTTGGTTAAAGTTCGTTCATCATCCATTGTGCGCTTAAACAAAAGTCTTTTCATATTCATAAAGCTATATACAATAGGTATGGCAAAAATAGCCGTGGGTTGAAAGCGCGCGCGAAGTATATGGGCAAGTTTTGACAGTAGGTATCATCCTATCACACAGCAGCGAAGCTTGACTATCGGTCGTTAGTTAGACTACGCTGCAAGCGAGCTACGAGTGAGAGGGTAGTAGCTTTCGTGTAACCTAGAGAGCCAATAATTGTAGGCCGCGAGATCATTATCGGGTCGAGTTTCATACTACAGTATAAGAGAACGGAGAGATAGAAAGCCGTTCATTCCGCATTGCGGCCGATCGAGAAAGGGAGAGGGAAACTTCTATTCCAAAATTACTGAGGCTTTATATATGAGTATTTGATACGTTATGTAAACCTAGATATCTTTTACGCATAAGTTGTAAAGTGATCAGACATAAATTAATATATCTATGTAAACAAATACAACTTTGAAAAATCTTCAAGGCTCACAGATTCAATAGAGCTTCCAATTCAACGTTTTAACATGCCTGTAGCTTTGATCCTCACAATTGCGCATACCTAACAAATGTGAAAATCCAAAATTACAATCGTTCCGAACAAAAATAAAGAAAAAAAATTATGTACATAGACGGAAAAAGAAAAAAATATGTACTCGTATTTAGAAGCCAGCACGATGTGTCGTCGAAGGCTAATCTCCCCTCGGGATGTTGTGTATATTTAGCATCATCACGTCTTTGAAACGATTCATCTTCCAAACTGTCGAGCACCGTAAACAAAAAAAAAGGGTCAAAGAAAGCGTTATAGTTACCATAAAGGAGTTGTATTATATATCCGCGCATGGAGACTCTCAGCTATAGTTTATATTTAGCTTGCGCGAAGAGTCGATAATCGATTTATTTAAAAGAGGGGCGGGACAGAGGGGGAGTACAGTACTAACGAGCCACCCGCACTGTGCGTTAATTACCGCACGCCGTGGAAGAATATGTGCTCTGCTCAAATTTATGCGCGTGTATACTCGCGTTGTCGGCTCCATATAAGAGTGTGTGTGTGTGTATATATATGTCGTCGCTTAAATAGTTTGTGCTTACGGTCGTGTGCGCACCCCGGTAAGTTTTATTTTTCTTCCAATGATTTACAGCATTTGCTAATTGTACGTTGATTATTCGAAATCATTACTTGCGAGATTCTGATTTACCAGTATGCATAAAAATAAATAAAATTGATAATGACACGAATTCTGCGTGCGGCATGCACACCAACGATAATTTTGTAATATAAACTGATGCTATTCAAAATTCGAATACGATAGTAGTACGTGACATTTGCTTCAATCAATCAGTTGAACAAAAAGTATAATGTATCTTCGAAATATAACTGAAAATCCGAACTGTCAGTAAAAAGGGTTATATAAATAAAGTGATCAAAAGTTTTGCGATGAAAAAATATATTTGCAACGATAATTTTCAGTAAAAATTTTTACGATTTCAATATAAAGTTCCAATATAAAGTCGAAAAAAATAATACAAAGCAATAGCTGAACAAAATTTGGCGAATGGAGCGCACGCGAAAGAATAAATTGCCCGCTGGGCGTGAACACGCTGCACTTTTTTCCCTTCTATATTGGTCCCGGAAGAAACTTTTAAAAAAATGCAAATATTAATTATTTTTGGTACGCAGCTGGCAGCTTTATATCAAGCTCTGTGTTTTTTTGTTGTGACCACGCGCTAAATGCGTGTATGGTTTATTTATGGAACGAAAATTTGTTTAGCAATGCACCCACACTCGTCCAAGAGATGGATTATTAAATTTCATTCTCTATTAATATTGAAAATTTTACGTTCACGTGAATTGGGTCGCGTTCGTAAATCATACCCTGAAATGCTGTCGCGCCAAGCTACTCTTTACTCGTATACATACACGTTATTTATGAAGGATAAATAATGAACGTAAACATTAACGCGTTTTGCTTTCATGGTAGTAAAAAAATGCGTAATCACGATGAGAGCAAACTGACTGCGGCGTAAATTGCTGTTTGTCACCGAGTACATCTAATTTCTTTACGATCGATTCCCGATATAAAAATGGGCTGCCAGTACTCGTGGCGTAATCAACGCACCTTCGGAAACTACCATGTAAAACAAAATTTATGTTTGAAATAGCCATATTTCTTTTTCTTTCTGAAAGGCTACGCGAAGTCCCAATTAAACATGAAATACACACCGGCAACATCACAACGAGTAAAATTTTTCGTCGACGAGACTGCTTCCCCCAATTAAAGTACGAAAACTAAAATTTCATTTGACTGCGACGATCCCCTTCTGTCTCCCTTTAAAAGTAATCATAACGAATTTATAAAATTATAGGAGTTTCAACTTTTACTTTTTTCGCTCATCCCTTCCCTCTACCTTTTCGCGTAACGAGGAGCATTCCCATTTAAAACTATGCACGCAAACCATGATGTACATATGTACATATTTTAATCGTATTAATTAAAATTTTACTGCAAATCAGGTCTTTAAATTTACTGCCGTTATTATACTGTGAAAATTGTTGAAAACTGTTTTGGTAATTAAAACTGTCGAAACTAAAATGAAGTAAAAAGACGAAGACGCGCTTGAGCGCGAGATCGTTATTTGATTTGACTTATTCATGGCGTAACGTGGTAGTCACGTCCGCAATCCGATCCGCATGCACTCAAGCGTCGCGAAAACGAATCGCGACATTGGCCGCGTCGTGTGCGCCTGATTTAATATACATATCGACATGCGAACGGAGGCTCGCGATCGCCCGCGCTCAAAGAAGAGGAACTCTGGCCTGGCCCTAGTAATCTGATTTCCGCGCTCCCGAGAATATCGAGTGAGTCTACTTGAGAGAACGCGTGAAGCCAATGTGTGCTTGAAGCCCCAAACATTTGTGCGTGACATCCTGGAATTATTCCAGGCTTGGCTTTCTGACCTTGGTTTTACGACTCTACATACCGAAATATACGTGCGATCTCAGCTGAAAGGCGACATTTGCGCGTCGTCCGTCGCGGCTGGTTGCCTGTCATTCGAATTTCGTCGAACAATCAATTTCGAAGAATAATCTTTATAATAATTCGGATTACGTTCCAAAAGCAAAGGAAAAATGTATAGTCCGCAGTACTTTTATTTTCATAATTTTGTAATTTTTCAGTCTAATACCAGAATGCAAAATGCAGTTGCTTTTTTCACTCGGACAATTTACATTCTAAACGAGAAAGTAGATCACCAGCAAATCATTGACGAGTCAGTTGAAAAGTGATAAATGATGCATCATCCCGCAAATCCAACAATTAATATTCAAACATAGCCATTCGACAGCTAAATTACAATTTTAATTCGACTTTGAATTCTATTTCGGTTTTATTGCTCCCGGCGTTGGTCGGTTGGCGCGCTACATCTCGTCGTGAAATTCTCAATTATTTTCGTCTCTTCGAGGGAATCGTTCGCTTTTTAGGTTAACGCCCCAGCACTGCTTGCGCGCGCGCCGAATAATTTTAATAGAGTGCGGTAAAATTTTAATAAATGAAATTAGATTTCACTTTAACATGCCGGAAACTTGTAGTTCATTATGCCAAATGGAAGAGGCTTTTAACAAAAAAAAAGGAGAATATCTCGGTAATACTTGGATTATACGAAAAAGGAAAATAAAATGGTTTTTAAAGAGTGCTTTCAATTATATTTATCTCTCTTCAATTATTATAATCTCACTCACGAGTGAGATCGAATTTTCAAGTTGCAAAAAAGCCAGTGACCTTTTAATACTACAACGTGATCACAATAATAATTTTTTGCGAGAAAATAGCCGACTAGCTTGCTCGAATGAAAAAAAAAGAAAATCGCCGAAGTAGAAAAAGAGCAATTTGACTCACAGTTGACCGCAAACGACCCAGCTATAATTTAAGCAATCTCTCTCTCTCTCTCTCTTTCTCTCTCACTCTGCCTTAAAAAATAACCTGTAAGCGATGAGGGTAGAGCAATGGAACGTCATTCCGAGCGTGATACACGCGTCCCACTCAACAAAAGAAACCTGTGCATTCGTAAAAATGGCAAACGACATTATCTGAGCGCGTACAATCGACTCAGTCGCACAATTAAGCAATGCAAAAAATAGCTGTAAAAAAGAAACGATTTGATCTCGCGCCGCGCATTTCCCAAGGGTTTTTCTCTCGACTGCGAGCATTGTTTTCCTTTTTTTTTTGTATCTCGTACTACTCGACGTTATTAATCAACCTCCGAGAATGAAACTCGTACCGTGCGAACGTTCGCGCGATTTGCAATGAATTTAGGCTTCGCGCCCGAGTAATCGGCTAAAGTGCAAGAGCGTCAGTGGAAAAATCGTCAAAAGAAAGAAAAGAAAAAATAACGAGCGCGAGAGGAAATCAACGCGACCAGAGTGATGTGTACACGTGCATGCGCTCGCGTTCACTTTACATGCGCGGAAGTGAGCTTCAGCGCTTGTCTATGTGTCTACCTCGCGTGTGCGCATATATTCATAATGCTAATGTGGGACTAGAGCATTTTGTATGCGTGTGCCCCAACGCTCGGTTAAGCGCGTCAAGAAAGAATCTCTTTTCTGTCTCTGCCTCGCGGAAACGCACCTCGTGGCCTTATTCCTCAGATTATGCATGCATATATATTATGATGGATAGAGCCTTATGCGATTTGAAAAATGCTTCTTGCCTGCATCTCGAGCACGGCTACACATTCATCGTGAAGTTTGCTTTGACCGTTGAAAACACTTCAAATGCAACCGTGGTTAAATCTTTAGAGCTTTCAATGCGAAAGTTAGTCGGTAAACTGGATTATTCTAAATATTCTTATTCTATTACTGACGAATAACAGAAAGTGATAGCTCTGTGATTTCAATTGTAAAACGACACATTGCTTTCGAAATCGTCAATAAACTATAATAATGCTCAATATCGCGAGAAATTCATAAAAATCAGGTCAACCATAAGAAGCACATTATCACCGAATTTTTTTAACTTGAAAAACCCAACCCAACCCATGATAGACACGAGAAAAATAGATGGAAATTTAAGTTGCCTCTTCAAAGCTGCTAATTGAAATGGCAGTCAACAAAGCTCTTATTAAGGTGCAATCACGATCAGCACAAGCGAATGTGAGGTATCAACAGCACACTGTCGCAAAGGGACGCAGGCTGCTGCTCGCGGTAAACGGCAAAACGGCAAGGGGGAAGGGGAATAGCAGCATGCGGTAGCGCCTCAGACTACCTGGTCATCGAGCCCAATCCGGCTCGTGCGCGCGCGCAAGCATTTTGCCTTAATCTCGAGCGCGCCCCAAGCCGAACAATTTCGAAGCAACAAATACGGGGAGACACGCGTGGAAATTCGCCAGGGGGACACGTACACAGCGAGCGAGGAGCCCCCGGCCCGGTTTTGCCGCATTGCTGTGGTTTCGCACACGTACGCGCGGGCTCACATTGAGCCGTATAACACGGGGACGAAATGCGCGTAGGCGGGCAACGAGAAAGTCTAAGGATGCGCCCCGCGGGTCTCTGCGCCGATATCATGCAAATTACATGCGCGGAATATCAAGGCTTCTTTCGCTCGCTTGCCTTTTGTTTACGAGCCTGCGGATGCTTCTCCCGGTGACAAATGTTCCGAGTATACGTTGGAACTGCAGAGATTTTTCATACCAGAAAGAGGGGGAGAGGGGACCGCTGCGTTACACAGCTCGCTCGCGGACCCTGTGCTACAAAAATCAGGCGTCTGTTGGGAGATGCCTTTGACTTCTCTCCCCGCCAGAGATGTACGAGGCTCTCTCGGTAAATACTAAATGCCGATTGGGTCTATAGACGAGAAAAGTATTCATTAGCACGTTCGCGAAGGAGAGGTAACCCTGTGAAGATCACCCAGTGCTAATCGAAATCCGTAATAATCGTGCATAAGTGTTCAACAATAAGACCGCGCAGTGTTCGCGGATGCAAGCGAACATTGAAATAGAAGCAAAGCAGTAGCACAGGCGAAAACAAGACTAGCACATAACGTATTAGCGTTCTACCTATCCACTATGCCGTTGCACGGTGAAAGCATAGCGCGCGCACGTGCGCAATACACGCCTGCGATATCGCGACTGGGACGGCAAGGCGACGTATAAGCAATCTGTATACCGCCAAGAAATATTCTCGAAATCCTTGATGCATAGACACATATACGCGCGTGGAGAAAAATGCGCGAGTATAGGTACAGCCTTGTTGGCGCCTGCGGCATACGTATATAGCGATAATGGAAAAAAGGAAGGGGAAAAAGTCTGTCGGCTGTACATTTGTGGCTGCTTCGTTCGCGTGGCTTTTATCTCGGATAAATTGAGAAAAAGAGGTTACTAAGCCAAAACAAGAAGAAGAAGAAAAAAATGATTAGGAAGCGCGCATGAAAGGAGCACATTCATGCAAGGAAATGACTATACGCTGAAAAGAGAAGAATGCCTGCGCGATGGCATCGATGCTATTGGAATTGCAAGGGTGGCTGCGCTGCTGCATTGACTCTTGGGAATTTTTCGCTATAGAGCGAGTAGAAAATTGTATTGAATGAGTTAAAGCTTGAGGGGAATATGTTTTTTTATTATTTTCGTTATTTCATTGCGAAATAGTTATCGCTATGATGTTGTATATGGTTTGACGCATCTGATCGTATTCGAATTCTTTTACTTGTTATCCAATTCGAATATTTTGATGTATGCAACAGAATGTTTTGTTCGTGAATATGGATTTGAGTCGTTGTAATTGTGGAGTATTGAAAGATTAGCTACTCGCTACATAATATTATAAAGAATGATAGACTTCTAGCAGTATAAAAACAAGATAAAAAATTAATCTCAAATATATCGCGAATCTTGCACTAGAAAAGAATTTCAACCAGTTTAAAAGATTTTCATTTACTCAGATTCCTAAATTTAAGCCTCTATAAGCTTTAAATCTGCTATCGAAATACTCAATTTACAAGCAATTCTGAAGGTACACAGATAATCGGATTTCCATACGCGCATGCACATTCCCCGTCTGTTCGAAAATCACGCATCCATCCTTTTGACTTTCGAATCACGCAAGGTCGCTATTTGAAATTTTTCCTGTTACTTCCCGTTTCCTCTCGTCTCTTTAAAATCAGTATGCACACAACGACAGATCTCCCAACTATTTATGTTCGCGCACATTGCGGAGTTGACAAACCATCCTGATAAATACCGAATACTGACTATTTCCGGCGCAATTCGTCCCCTTGATTGTCCATCCGATTCATCGGCATAGCCAGTTTTTCAGCAAAAATTCCTTGACAGAAAATAGAGTTTTTTTTTCATTCGACTATTTGAAATCAAAAAAATGTATCTCCATGTTGTATTAAAGAATGAAATAACAAATCAAACATAAAATTTTAATTAAAATAAGCGGAGAATTCTCGATAATTCCTAGATTACACTCTTTAATGGAAATCCGTTCGCTAAGAAGTCTGTGCGTGACTATATAGATTTTCAAAGTTTGAATTTCGCAATTCTCCCAAAACTTTAAGCAACTCATAACTTCAAATTAGAAGTACTTTAGTAATGAGAAGATAGTCGTTAGGATATATACATATATATATATATATATATATATATATACATGTACACTCATACATATAGAAAAGCTCACGTGACTCTATCACTTGCTATCGCTCCATGTGGGTTCATAAGCTCGAATTTTGTTGTTAAACTAAAAGCAAGTTTTTTCTTCGCGATGATTGCTTATGACTTGATAAACGACATTATTTAAAAAGAGAAATGGCCTTGAATTTTCATCAGAGTTTCGATACACATTTCAAAATATAATTTATAAAAAACGGGAACTAATTTTACCTACATTCTTGCATTATAACTTTTTAAAAACTCATTGAAAAACTGCTCACTAACGGAATCTCAATCGTAGTAAACATCAAAGCCTCGAAGCTACACAAATAATCAATAGCAGATATAGATGCTATACCCTGTGCTACAGCTCACTGATTAACGTTTATATAGGTTCTAGAAAATTACCAAGCAGCATAGATCTTATACCCAGAGTGACACTAATACGCCATAGCTTGAGAGGATAGATGAACTTGGCGCTATTTACTCCGTGGAAAAGGGAGCTTCGGATTGATTTACATACACCGCGACATCTGACTACGATTTTGCTCGTTTGATCAAGCGAGCTTTTGATCCCCTCCCCCCCAAGCCCCCGGCTCGAGCTGTATTAATTTCACGTCAAATACTTTCACAAAGTAGTTGTATGCTTTTGACTAGTCTTTTAGATAGTCTCGGGTAATTATTTATTTATCTTTCGAGATACACGTTTGAATTCCTTCTTTTCTTAATCTACTCACTTAATTACGAAAAAGTAAATAAAATATTTTACTAAAAATAAGTAAGCTCAGCTAAAACGCTTTATCTAATTATCACAAATAGGATCAACTGTACTTCTCATAATACGTCCATCATCATTTGATCTTGGATCTCGTAAATTCAATCTCTCAGCTAAATCTACCGAAGTCAATCAAACTATTATTTTTTATCCAATTATTTATAAAATGTCTTTATGACTTTTATAATATAATATGAAATTAAAAAAATTTTTTAGAACAAGCTTCGCAGAGTCGGAAACAATTACTACTAATTGAAAAAAGCTGCCGAAGCTGTTAAATGAATAATCAATAACAGTTTGTTTCACACACGAGTATTGCGATAAATAAAACGAAGATTAATTTGCTTACATGGCGAAATTATATTCAAACAGGCGTTTAAAACTCGCTGCATAAAGATACGCTTCTCGATGTGTTGACACGCTCGACGATCAAAAAAAAACAACAACAAAATGCTTTTTTCTGGTGATCGTTTTGTAAACAGTAGCGTAAAAAAGTACAGGACGATTCGCCGACTGGCGGCGCGAACGGGGGTGTAATTGAAAGCGCCACGAAATTGCGCAGCGATGAAAAGCTCGCGCGCGCGGCTTGTGCTGCTGCAAATTGCGGCCGACATAACTGCGGCTCACGCCAGCGATAATTGTAGCGTCCTTTCGGTTATTTGATTTACGTAACTGTCGAGCCTCCCTATGTCCGCACGTGAGTCTATAGTTCAACTTTTTTTTTTCGTCGCCTCGAAATCCACGCCTGCGGTTTATTGTGGCTTTGTAAATTTTACTTTTTTTAAGAGATTTTTATTTTTCTGATTATTCGAGACTTCCCATGGCATGTTATTTTAATGCTATTGTTTTGGCGGTGGTAACAATATACTCACATTGTTCTATGATTTAACAAAAAATAGTTGAAAGAGAAAAATGTTTTCGCTAACGTACAACAACAAAAATTATTTGTTAATGTCTTGCTTGTGATTGATTGTAATGATAGTTGTCATGTGATTGAATAAATTATATTATTTGAAATTTGCAGAGATACTAGGTAAAAACATAAATTCATATAAGCTTTTATTTTGTTGGGCTTAATGCTTCGAAATAGGCTAAAAGTTGATGTTAATAAAATTTCATGAAAATCTTAGACAAGCCATATCTCAGACCATCGCAGATGAAAATATTTTAATTTCAGTTTTACTCGCGAGGGAATCAGTTGACCAAGTCGCAAAGTATACAGTAGCTCAACTCGAAAGAAACTCAGCAATTACGCGATTAGATCGTACAACCCTCGTTCGCAAGCAGACTCGAAAAGAAGGCTTACGCGCAAGCTGTTCGGGCGTTTGTTTGTTGGTGTGTGATTAACGGGAGAGTCGACTGTGCAACGCTAAGTGGCCATCGTCGAGGATCGTGCGCGTGTTTTATCTCGAGCAATAAAAAAAGGGAGGGCGCTTGCAAACAATTGTGTTTTTCGCGGGGACTCTTATCAGGACCGACGCGGCCACTTCATCACGGTGTGCTCTGTAATCGCGACGCGGAGGGATTCCGCATTGTTCGCGAACGAGCGACAATGAGAAAAATGAGCGCACAACAGAAAAAGATAAAAGAGAAAGAGGTTGAGACGTCGACCAAGTCTTTGTGCGTTTGCGGATGTACGCGACGTATTAACCGAAACCACTTGCTTCCGCTCACTAAAATTTCGTTGCATTGTACGAAGTTTCTCTCTTTTTTTCTTTCTTCCTTCGAAAAATAATCCGTTGTTGCTAATGACGACTTGGCGGGAAAACTGATTGATTATATTTTTATCAAGGGACATTCATTTTGCGTGGTGGATTAGGCGTGATAAATTCCGGTTATTTATGGCAGTTGAGTCAACTTGAGAATCAGTTAATTTATATTATCAATGACTTGGCAAAACCTATAGATTATATCGCGATCACTTTGTCAACGGTAAAATTTACGAGTTGTAATTTTTTGTGTTGCAACAGATTTTCAGAAATAAGTCGCAAGTATTCTTCATAAACGAGTGATGAATTCCATACTGAAAATGATTTACTGTATATCAGATATTTTCGAAGAAGAAAAAAGCGTTCTACCTGAATAACAATCAAAAACTGTATGCCTCGTATGACTTCGCTGAATGACAGACGAGGAAAGCGGAAAAAGAAAACTGAAAAAAAAAATTCGATTGTAGTTGGGTGAAAGTATCACATGCTCGCTTGCTATTGTCCAGAGAAGTGGATCTCAAAATTTCAATTCTCTTCCCCTCTCCTTTTTTTAACACTTTCTTTCATATTCACTGTAACATGTCGTCAGCAGAAAATTTAGGGACTTTGATTGCTCCATTGTTCAGTTTTTTCAAAAAAGGTAACAATAGTCGAATTCGCCTTTAGCAAATTCAATTCGATTTTTGAAATTTGATTGACACTCTCAATCGAAAATAATTATCATGTCAACTCATCAATCAGTCATCCAGATTTGGGCATCTTACGTCACAAAAATGTGACAATGCGTAAGCGCTATTGTACGTGAACGTTTAACGAGACTCGCGCGCGCAGTAGTGTTACAAAGTAACAAATGACTGATAGGTCACGCGCTATACTACGAGTACATGGGCTGTGTTGCTAAGTTGTTTCGAGTCTAACAATTAAATGAGTTTTCTTTTGACTTTTATTAATGCATTTTTCTCGCATTCTTCTTGTCACCAATATTTTTTATTTCTCCTCGATTAATGCGGTAATTTAAGCGTAAAACTATTTCGTGTTTTTTTATTAGTTTTCATTAAACGATTTTTTTTAATTAATGCTTTGTATATCCACTCTGAATTTGAGTTTTCTCTTGTAGCAACTAATTTGTTTTGGAAAGTTATAAAGCTTAAGCGACGTGATTAATGAACTACATAAATTCTCATTTATCATTACAATGATCTTCAGTTTTTACGCGTTGCGTTCTTTGTACTTGCGTTTCAATAATATAAGTTATAGGTAAAGAAGGTGAATTTACGAGCATATTTGTCAATTAAAATGTATGTTTCTATAGTAGATTTAACTGCTTATGATTTTAATATATCTTATTTATAGGCTTTTTAAGATGAATTGTAGATATTATAATTGTTTGATAATTATTGATGATTTTTTGAACTTATACAAATATTTGAATCTTCCTCTGTATATTTATAACCAAATAGTAGGATTAAATTTCACCTATCACTGTCTTTCAGATACTTTTTGTCAGTTATTCGCTTATTTGTCATTAATGACTTAAAATAATAAAATATAACTAATAGGGAAAGAGTTAAATATTTTGTACATAAAATAAATAAATCGGATTGCGCATTGAGCATCGAAAGATTCTCTATACAATCAACAAGTGTACTACCATGTATTATGGATACAGTTAGATTTCTAGACCAATACATTCTTCGGCTTTCAGTTCTTAGGATGCAAGTACACAGCACTATGCCTGCATCGGGCTCGAAATTCTAACACGAAATATGAAGTCGTTGGAAAATTTGAATCTGCACAAGAAAATCCTAGTATATAAAAATTCTTTAATTACGAAGTATTTTAATAGAATAATTATCAGAAAATTCCAGCCCCGGATGTGTCTTAATCTTTAAATCATAGTCCGGGACCTTCACTATTAGGCTACAGGAACGCATTTTTACGTATTGTCTAGATTAATATTGTAGACTTTTTAAGACGTACTACAGATAGTATAATTAATTGATATGTGCATGGGGAAATTTAATAAGTCTTACATATTATGATTTTTCAACTCATGGAACTATTTGAATGTTTCTCTGTATTTTCATAATTTCACGGCAATGTTGTAATTCGAATATTTGCAATAAGAATCCATATATCCTAAGTAAAAATATCCTTGACGTTTATGATTCTTTCATTTCGCATGCAAACAATCATAATAACAAGAAAAGAAAAGAAGGGTATAAGGTAACAGTGCCCCAAAGAAAAGAAAACACGCTTCGAAGGGAAAGGCTCTATCGTCGCTTTCCTCGATCGTCTTGCCAGCGGGCGCGCGCATGCTGACAAATCGACGAGATAGGTTAACGGAGAAGGGGTTTTCGTTGGAATTGCGAGACCGCGAAAGACTTGGCCTTATACAGATGCCGTGAAGCGGCGCTCGTGCGCGCGTCGATAAGGAAACGCTTCCCACGGGAAATGAAAACGGATAGTCGGTAGCGTTTTATATCCATTCGTATCGTGAAGTAGTCGCGCGACCGGCCGGGAGAAAGGAAACGATAAAAAAAGAAAACGAGAGGAAGATTCTTGAATCGATGTGATGATCGCGAGTGCGTGCGTGGACAGATTTATACGCGTGTCGAGTTTTTCCGAGTCACATTTTCACGCGAGAGCTCGACTGTATTTAACGGCGACGTCGAATAGTCGTTTGTTACGGATTGACTGATAGTTTTCCGATTTTTTTGCGATGGACTTGTTTAGTACCTGTCGTTTTTTCTCATTTTTTTCAAACTGTTTTCCGTTTCTGTGGAAATAAAAAAAAAGGAAAAAATGTGTTTACGATTATTGGATATACGGAACAAAAGAAATAAATGATAAAATTTTTGTAATTTATTTAGTTTCAAGTTACATTCTGCAAAACCTTTTGATTGTTTTCATAGAATTCACGAATTTTTTTCAATGTAGAAGTTGAAAAGGTTGTTTTGACAGAAGTATTTGGCAATGTACCAAAGAAATAAAGATGAAAAAATCAGTTTTTCTCACATATAACTAATTATGTACAGCAATGAATGCTCAAAATCCCTCGTTTTTCCATATGTGAAACTTATTAAATTTCCCCGTGCATATATTCATGAGTACATACATGAGTGGGTGTGCACCACGGTCTGGCGAGTAAATGAAATTTCCACAGTCTCATTTCCGCAATTTCCTCGAGGACTTTCCAGAAGTTCACGAACCTTGATACAAGATTCGCTGCGAAAGAGTATGAGAGAGAACGAGAGAAAGAAGAAAAATAGAAGGATCTTGGTAGCGGAAAAGAGGCAGGCACGTGATCGCGAAAACACCCAGTCAAACTTTTCAATTCAATTCGAGCCAGTCCTTGAGCGCACAACGACTAAATTGGCAACGGCTCTCCTCGTATATAACTCTCTCTCTCTCTTCCTCTCTCTCTCTCTCTCTCTCTCTCTCTATTCTATCTCTCTCTGGAAGATCACTTATACTCTCAATGAAAAGTCGTTGCAAATCTTTCACTCACGCACATCACTTTTAAAAATTACAGCTTTATATTTTGTTTTCGGTTCGTAGTATATCTTGGTGCATATTAAAATTTTTGCGAGGACTAATTTTTAAAAATTAATTTTATTTTGAGTTTAAACGTAAAACCCTCAATAATTCAAGCAATGTAAAGTTGGTCCATATTGAAATTAAAAATTTCTATTACGAAAATAATTTTTTTGTAATTTTTGGTGGGCCTAATTGAGTGTTAGAGGGGAAATCTAATTTGCTATACTCTGAGTTTTTCGCCAACTTGTTGACGTTGTCTAACAGACAAAGGCGTTCACTTCAAAACTTTTTTTTTTATAGTCAAGAACGCTTACACACATGCTCTCTGAGCTTGAAAACAAAGCTTTGAAGTGGGCACTATTGTCCGTTGGAACGTCAACAAGTAAAAAAGAAAGTGTTCTATTCTTTTCTTTTTTATAGCTCTTGTGATCGAGGAAAATCGATAACGGTGTGTTGTGCCGCTTTAAGTTATCTCTTTTATCATGAAATTGTCATGGTGCTCAATAAAGTGTGCGAGCGACTATAATAAAATTCTTTTCTTTCGCTTATAAATTATTACATCAAGACGTACAATTAATCTGAGATATATGCATCAATAACTTTTTCATAAATTTATTTTTAAATCTATTTTTTTCCGTAAAACACATCTATGAAAATAGTAAAATCCACTTTGAATAAAATTGGATGCTACATAGGAAGAATAAATGGTTCTAATAATGAAAGAGTAATTTTGCACATTACATAGAAAGAATAACTAATAAGTAGTAGAAACTTTGATTAACAAGCAATCTTTTATAGTCTATCGATGCGCGTCTTAATGCTTTTTCTTGGCCATACTTTTACACGAAAGCTTATCGATTTAGCCGCTCGAGAGAGCAGCAGCAACATATCCCATACGCAGATTTCCAGACCATACCATAACTTGAGTTTAAGCGTACCGCGGTAAGTTCTCACTGCGAAACATACCTGCAAAATCGCTGTGGATTATTGAGACTGACGATACGTTGAGAGACTCGAAATTTCAGAATTGACCTACACAACATGGTACACTCGATAGTTAGGAATATTACAAGTTTCATTCTATTTTTTAGAAAAAAGTTATGACTATATGTAAGTTAAACAATACTGTCGTTTTATTGGCATTATGTTTCCTTTGAAAAATTGATTAACATTTTTTTTTGTTTACAACAATTTTAATTATTTTAAAATTCAAAAATAACATATTTGATTGCTTACTTACGATCTTGGCATTTCTTAACGTAATCCGATTATTTATCGAATAATAACCTCATCTCATGTTATCTATTGCAGAAAAAGGAACAGGTGAAAGAATTCTATTTAGATCAGCAACGAAATAATCATTGAAAATGGAACATGAAAACTCTCTCTCTCTCTCTCTCTCCCACTTTCTAGTGGCCCTAGAAAATCGTGAATGGGCTTAAACTTTTCTTCTGTATATCTACTTCATGATGCTATGTAGCCATTTTGATAATCTAATATGGCGGCTCAAACATAGGCTAATCCTGAAAAATTCCTGAAATTCGGCGATATCTCGTTGGACTTTAATGTCACTTATTTTTGAGACCAACAATAGATTCAGCGTGAAATTTTATATTGATATGTGCTATTGCACCCAATGTCACGATCGTGCTCTCAGTCATTTGAAGTTCGAACATATTTTTAATCATGCTCCTCGAAATACTACCTTCGTAATGTTTCGAGAATTGTAAATCTCATGTTTCATATTTAATTTACAATTGTCAGCTACAATATGACTAATTATGGTATTTTTTAATGTAATGAAATGTTGAAAATATTTTTTCAGAAAAATACCATTGTATTGGGATCCTTGATTTTATAACATAAATTTTTTCCAAGGTTTAAAGTCAGGTAAGTTTCGAAGTTGATCAAAAGTTATAAAACTCCCTCTACCTAGTTCCACAGTCATCCGAATATCCTATGCCACATTTCAAATTTTCTAATAGAAAAAAAAAAATAGTAAAAGTTTTTCAATAATTTGAGATGAAAAAGAGAAATATTTGTCAAAGTGATATCATTGTTTATAAAATATAATAACATGTATCTTTGTGATATTATGTTTGTTGAATGTTATATGAAGTTTATTTTCTACATACAATCAAATAAAGTATTATTGCATAATATTTTGAAACCTAATTCTACATATTCATCAACCGTAACCTATCAATATAATGGCCGAAGAAAATTATTTGAATCTTTCATTACACTAAAAAATAGCATAATTAGTCATTTTCTAGCTGACAACTTTTAATTAAATATGTATAATTCTCGATACATTCCGAAGGCAGTGTTTCGAGAAGCGCGTAATGATTTTGATCTTGGGTGCAACAGTACATAGTAATGTAAAATTTGATGCTGAATCCATTGCCCGTTTCAAAAGTGGCAAAAATCTAACGAGATATCGCCGAATTTCAGAAATTTTTCAGGATCAGTCTATGTTTGAGCTGTTATCGTGAAGCCGCCATATTGGATTTTCAAAATGGTTATAGTGCAGCGTAAAGTAGATATGCAGAGAAAAAGTTTAAGCCCACTCACGATTTTCTAGGGCCACTAGAATTTTGGAGAGAGAGGGACCCGCCAGACAAAGAATATACACACACACACACACACACACACACACACACACACACACACACACACACACACACACACACACACACACACACACACAACCCACACACTTGTTGTGTCTGTGTCAAAACACATTAACGTATTGGCAGCACAAAACGAAACCACACTACAATCAGGCAGCACAAGGGATGCATGTATGTGAGTAGGGTCAGGCAGCTGCCACCGCGTTATGGCTATAATGCGTGTAATTACTGGTGGTGTAACAGCTAGCAAAACGATTGCAGCTTTAATCTCGGCACTGATGAGGCTATTTCTGAGGAAATGGTATATAATTTATTGTCACCTTCTCGTTCACGAATAAGCACACTCTCGTATTTTGCTTGTAATTACGTTATAATTTGACGGAATAATTCATGATAAATATCGAACGATTATAACAAAAACAAATTTCGTCGTGGCTGCATGTATACAGGGGAAGCTTAATAATATTCGCTGAGTGTGTGGCACAATGTCCTACAATTGTGATACAACTACATTGTGACTTGAAGTTATTGATTTGTCGCTAATAAATTGTAAATTGTGAGCTTAACAATCTCATCAAGCCCGCCTCTTGTATTACGGAATAACGTGCTACTTTAACTAATATTCAACGCATGTTATACAAAAGTGTAAAGCTTTTGAAGCCAAGGTAGTGGAGAGACGTTGTTAAAACTGACTATTGTAGTATTAACATGACAAAAGAGAGATATAATGGTGGATCGTTTGTATACAAATTTACATGTTGTTCGAAAAACTAGCGTTGAAAATAACGACTTCACATTAGCATGAACCGGTGTACGCAGAAAACACGAAAGAAACACGAGAAGCAATCTTTTGATAGCAACTTTGTGCAAAGGACTAGTGAGCATATTTCCGCGGACCTGAAATAACGCGACCACGTTACGAGATAGGATTTTTCCCCTTCAATACATGTCCTTACCGTCGCCGGAGAGACTGGAAAAATTGTATATCGATTAGTAATTGATATGGATATTAAAAACTTTTTTCCATTCGATGTTTTCTTTCTTGAGTAATTATAAAGTTGAGTATATTATAGAAATAATATATTTTCTTTCCGCATTTATTAAAATTCATTTGGACACTGTAAAACTTTATCAATTTCAGAGATTAAGTAAGGGATAATTTGGATAGATCTTGGTGGAATTTCGCATAAATATATTAAGTTAACTTCGAAATAATGCTTTCGTTTGTAAAACACATAAGATTTTGTTTGGTCAGTATACGCCAGTAGGTAAACTAGAGGGGCATCAACTCAGAGGGGTACTAGCTCACTGAGTTGAAGCGTGTGAGTTGAGGTGTGTGCATATTCACCTCATCCCCCCCCCCCTCCCGATCGGCCCGTGCACTGTCGATTCACCCCCCCCCCCCTCCTACTGAGTTATACCGATGCGTTCTACGCACTCCCCCTCCCCTACTGAGTTGATCTGATGTGGCGTATACCGGTGCGTTCTACGCACTCCCCCCTCCCCTACTGAGTTGATCTGATGTGGCGTATACCGGTGCGTTCTACGCACTCCCCCTCCCCTACTGAGTTGATCTGATGTGGCTTGATCTGATGTGGCGTGCGTTCTCTGCATTTCCCCCTCTCCCACTGATTTGATTCCTATGCACTACGCGCGTGTTCTGTGTTACGCGTTTTGATTGTTTTATTGTGTGTGTGTGTGTGTGTGTGTGTGTGCGCGCGTGTGCGCGCGTGTGTTAAAAATTTTTAGATTTATCTGAAAAAAAACGGACGGATCGGGGGATCGAACGCGCGTCCTCCGGATCCGCAGGCCGATGCTCTACCGCTAGAGCTACAGCCACTGTTACCACGGGCAATACCGTATTGTGTATACTGGCTACACACGCGATTGATATGTGGGGGGGGGGGGGCGGCGCCGGCGGCTGCTGCTGCTGCTGCTGGGGAGGGCCCAAGCGCTAATACAATAAATTTTAATAAATGTTATAAATAGATATTTATTATATAGATATATTATTAATAATTATTTATAAGAAAAGACATTGTTATTAATAATTATTTATTATATAACAAAATATAAAAAATCTACAAAAAATACAAAAAATGTACAAAAAAATACAAAAAAATGTACAAAAATGTATAAAAAACTAACGCCTAGTTTTCGCCATCATCATTATCATCGGCGGCGTCGTCGTCGTCGGCGTCGTCGTCGTCGTCGTCGTCGTCGTCGTCGGCGTCGTTGTCGTCGTCGTCGTCGTCGTCGTCGCCGTCGTCGCCGTCGGCGTCGTCGTCGTCGTCGTCGTCGTCGCCGTCGTCGCCGTCGGCGTCGTTGTCGTCGTCGTCGTCGTCGTCGTCGCCGTCGTCGCCGTCGTCGTCGCCGTCGTCGTCGTCGGCGTCGTCATCGTCAGCGGTGAAAAATTTTGCTATTTTGTACCGCGGGGCGCCGTCGACGGTTTCGTCCGTGACGCGCAGGCGCTTTTTCCCCGCGATGCGGAGACTCTGCATGAGCGCCGTTGTGGATAATTCCGCGGGCGATCTAGAAAGCTGCCTACTCAACGGAGCTGGCGACGGCGACCGAGAAGGCTGGCGCACAGCGGGGGAATCTTCGGGACTGCTCGACCGTGATGCGAATAATCTTCGCACCACCTGTCTGACCGGCCCGTTCCGATCGACGTGCCGCCTGCTGCCGCGCTGCGGTGGTGATTCCACCCACTGCGGCTGCCGACTGCAGCGACCAGCGACGCAGTGTGCGCACTCCCAGCCCCCGCATACTGGCATGGTGTTGTTGTGATCGCCGACCTGCAACAAAAAAAATGAAAAAAAAACTTAGAACATACTACTGCCGATTAAAAAAAAAGAAAAGAGAAAAAAAGAATCATACCTGTTCTCGTTGGCGGCAGGACGTCTCTTGTATCGCTGGTGGTGAAACTAAGTTCACCAAGAGCGGCTGTTGTGGCGTTGTGATGTCGATCATCATCACGGGTGCTCCTCGAGGCGTCACCAGGTCGACGCATGTCACGCGTCGTGATGGTGGTGGTGGTGGTGGTCGACGCGAGACAATCACCTCGCAGACCATCTCCACGTCGTCGTCGTCGTCATCAGACCTGCAAAAAAAAAAAAAAAAAAAAAAAAAAAAAAAAAAGATTCTTTATTTTGAAAAAAAATCGTTTCATATATCTATCTGTATAATAAATATTCAACTTACACATTCACCGTTGAAGATGATCGGGAGCATGGAGACGGTGGCGGTAATTGGAGTGGCGCTGTCCGATGCGTGCTGTAATCGGAAACACTTATATTTATATTATGCCGATAACGCGACTACGACGACGAAAACCGGACATCGCAAAATAAGAAATTTTAAGTACGCGAGAGAAAAGAATGTTAAATTTAAAATTGGAGTATATACTCTCTCTCATATACACACGTACATACATATTATATAACGAATAATACTTTTACATTAATAAATTGATAAATTATCTATATAAAATTTTATCAATTTATTAATACAATATTATTAGATATATAATTGTGTTATTAGTATACAGAAAAAAAAAGAACAGAACCTCTTTTTTTAATTTAAGAACATATATGCTCTTATTATTTTTAAAAAAATTTATGTATAAAAAAGAACAGAACCTCTTTTTTTTAATTTAAGAACATATATGCTCTTATTATTTTAAAAAAATTTATGTATAACTAATAACATTTTATTAGTATAATGGTATTAATTATAAAAAAACAGAATGAGAGAGAGAGGGTAAAAGAGAATGAAAAAAATGTACTTACAATATTGAAGGTGGAGGTGTCAGCGGCATCCGAATGGTTGCCGCTTCGTGGATGTCGTCGTCGTCGTTCCTCCTCCTCGGCGAAGGTGTTCGCGGCTGCTCGACGACGACTTCGTCCACCGCTGCTTCTTGCACCGGTAAACCGATCAATCCGAAGACTTCATCTTCGGAAAGATCGATGTCCTCGCCCAACGCCTCGATCGCTTCATTAAGTGCGTCTTGCCACGACGCATCGTCCAAGGAAAACAAATTTTCCACCCGTTCTTCACTCATTTTACTAAACACTTCACAACTCCACGACAAAAAAATCACAATGACGTATCGTTGCAAGGCGTTCGAATTTTTATTCATCTTTTGAAACACTAGCCGCGTTTCGGTCATTGGTCGAAGATTTGGGAGTAGGGATGCGAGATACGCGACAGCACTGATTTTGTCGCACGCATAAGACAATCATAATTAGTGGTGGGAGTAGCTAATGAAAATGTGATTAGTGCGGAGAAGAGACGCCAATGTGTATTAATATAGGATCGCGATAGCGCGTACGCTCTTTATTTCTCACGCAACGGACGAAGAGTAGGTGGTGGCAAGCCGTTGGCAGTGACAAGTTGCAGCGAACGAACGATCGGCCCTTTTCTGGGCCACTTTTTTTTTTTTTTTTTCAAGTTGACGAAGCTGTACAATCCCGACAGTTAATCGATATCATGATCAATTTAAAACAGCACTTTTCAGTGCTAAATTTTCAATAAAAAAATTTATATTATTTTTTTATAAAGCAGCACTTTTCAGTGCTATTCAAACGTATGGTTAAATATAACATAGACTAACTATTTGTTTAATAAAAAAACTTATATAATTTTTTTAAAAAATCAGCACTTTTAAGTGCTATTCAAACGTATGTGCAAATATATCGTAGCCGCAAAGGTAAGTACTAAAACAATAACAATTTGAAATTACGAATAAATTCAACCTTGTGTTTTTCTTTATTCTTACCCCCACCCCTCCCATTTTCAGCGAAACAAGCAGGTAAGTATAAGGTAAGTATTTTTTCCCTTTTCTGGGCCACTTTTTTTTGCAGTGCTAAATTTTCAATAAAAAAAATTTATATTATTTTTCTATAAATCAGCACTTTTAAGTGCTATTCAAACGTATGTGCAAATATATCAGTGCTAAATTTTCAATAAAAAAAAATTTATATTATTTTTTTATAAATCAGCACTTTTCAGTGCTATTCAAACGTATGGTTAAATATAACATAGACTAACTATTTGTTTAATAAAAAAAACTTATATAATTTTTTTTTAAAATCAGCACTTTTAAGTGCTATTCAAACGTATGTGCAAATATATCGTAGCCGCAAAGGTAAGTACTAAAACAATAACAATTTGAAATTACGAATAAATTCAACCTTGTGTTTTTCTTTATTCTTACCCCCCCCCCCCCCCAATTTTCAGCGAAACGAGCAGGTAAGTATAAGGTAAGTATTTTTTTAATTAGTTAAAAAATATACACAATAAAAATAGTTCGTTTAATTCAGTGTACAAAATAATACTAAAAAAAAACGATAATTTTTTTTTCCTAAATCATAAAATAATATACAGTTAGTATGCACTATTTTTAGAAAGAGCGACAATAACTCAGACGGTAGAGCACTGTCGTATAGATGCAAAGGAGGCTAGGTTCGATTCTCCTGTATATCTATTACCGAAAGATTATTACGAGAAAAAAAATTCGATAAATAATTAAAAATAATTAAAATATCGTTATTAAAAATAACAACAACAAAAAAAAAATGTCTCTAAAAATCAGTGCGTATATGCGACAGTTTTAATATTACCGAAAGATTATTACGAGAAAAAATTCGATAAATAATATTACTAATTTTTTCTTATAGCGTATTAGATGTAGACAATTAATTATTTATATGTAAATTGTCAACAATTAAATTCAACAGAAAGGATAGGTCATTTCTTCTCAATTAAAAATAATTAAAATATCGTTATTAAAAATCAGTGCGTATATGCGACAGTTTTAAATGACGTCACTCGCATAGGCCGTTGAGTCAATTCCCCACAAGTTGTATGCTTTACATACGCATACGCGTGCGCACGTGTATGTATAACTCATAAAAATTAAATGAATTTTTTTATGCAATGTATGGCATGTATGGAATGAATGGAATGTATGGCACGTATGGCATGTATGGAATTTTTTAATGGAGGATGGAAGGGGAAATCTCAATCGTTCGTTATAAAAATGAGCTGCATCTCATCAGCAGTTGCATTCGCATCCAGAGTAAACTAGTGTAAAGTGTGAAAGAAGAAAGGTTATACGAACATTCTACAATGAGCTCCAACAAGATTGACTATAGGTAATTATTTGTTTTATTGTTTATAGAACACACTTTATATATTTTTTTTTAAATTTTTTTATTTGTGCAGATTTGAGCAAGCGAGGCTGGATAGCTTCACGTCTCAATGGACATGCGCACACGTACGACCAGCAGATCTTGCTGCGGCCGGCTTTTATTATACGGGGCAGATCGATCAAGTACGCTGTTTTGAATGTGGTATGGAAATCTGTCGTTGGGAAGAAGGTGACGACCCTATGACGGAACATAAGCGCTGGGATGGCGGCTGCCTTTTCATTCGTAACAGAAGTTGTGGCAATGTGCCGATCGGATTGAGCCCCGTACCGGTACCTCCTCCTCGAAGAAAAAGTAAAGATGTTTGTGGACCGTATAAGCTCGAGTATCGGGCAGCAACAGCGTGCGCAACAACTAGCCTACCTTCGAGTACAGACGAGCCTGCGTTATCGTTATCGATTGAGAGTCTTGTTACAAAGCTTTTTTCCGATTTACATTTGACGGAGAAATGTGCTTCGAAAACCATAGCAAATGCAACTGTTGGTATGGTATCTGTTTGCGAAGAATTTGTACGCGGTTATAAGAAGAGTATCGATAAACAAAATGAAAAAATGAATAAAATTCGCGAAAGGGTTGAAAAGTCTCAGCGAGATATAGGCAATATTTTGCGTCAACTTGAAATTACCAGATGTAAGATATGTTTGGATGCTAGGATCGCTGTACTTTTTTTACCTTGTGGACATATCACTGTATGCATGGAATGTGCATCAAGAATTGACGATTGTCCAATATGTCGTCAAACTATTAGCAAACGCGTTCGTGCTTATTTTGCGTAAATTTGTTCTTGTTTGGTTTTAATAAAGTTCCTATTATTTTTAAAAAATGTTTGTGTACTTTTTTTTTCTCTTTTAATCTAATATTTTTTTTGTATTTTAATGTTATATTTTTTTGTTTCTAAAATTTATATATTATAAGTGAGTAAAAACAAGGATTGATCGATACGTTAATTTTTAAAATTTATTTTTCAAACTTAAATATAAAAAAATCAAATTACATATCACGACTTTTGCGAGCGAGCATCCATCTACTGATAGCCAGCGCGTTTTTAAAGGCACACGGTGGATTTGATAGATACGCGTTGTGGTTACTGCATACGGAAATGCTATCGTTTGAAATATTCTTGAGTGATGGACAACCCAAATCTTCAACGTTAACCACAGTCGTTCTGTAAAAAAAATCATTAGATATCATTTTTTTCTCTTTAAGATGATACGCGACGAAAAGACACTTACTGTGCATTGGTCAACAAATTTCTCAGCCATTTTGTTTTTTCAAGACCTTTGACAAAAATAGTTGCTCCAAAAAGTGTTTTTTTGATTATTTTTCCAAGATCGTCGTACGGTAAATCGCCAGATTCCCACGGAATACCATGAAAATTTCTCGCTAACCACCGGTTTTCACACTGATTTTTCTTTAATAACCACTCCCATGGGTAAGGTGGTTTAAACAGAAGCACCGATGGAGTTGGATCTTCTTCCAGAGGACAAACAGCAATCTCCTTGAATACGAATTCGTTTAAGCTAGTTTTGAAGCCCTGTACGTCTACAACAAAATCCATCGTAGTAACTGAGGAATCGACGTCGACGACTGCGTCAATACAGACGAATGAATGTCTTTTTATACTGAGCTTGCACTTGTTGATGCCCCACTATAATTTTTCGATCAATCACAATCGTTCACCCCCCTCTATACTTTTTCCAACCAATCAGCATTGACGAGTAATGAATATAACGCGATGGATTTGTCAAATCTGCTCAGTTGAGTAACTAGCATCATGGCTGAGTATTTCAAGAACACAGCTTTGTTGCTCTTGCGCGCACATCGTCTGGCGAATGCAGGTGATGCTAGTGTCGAAGACATCGAAAGATGGTTGACACTGGGTTCATTGGCTTTGCGCAAAGCCGATGAGCTTTCTCGTTCGCCTAGCTTGATCGTGTCTGGCAAACAGAAGCTGCAAGCAGCTATGTGTATGATTAGAAGCGTTTTACATCTGCTAAACGAATACAAGAGTAGGCTGTTGGCACAGCCCCCCATTGCCACCTCATCGACTGCCGAACCTGTGGTAAGCAAACATAGCGAACAATCCATATACGAACCTCTCGTTATTTTAGATGTAGTTGGTGAAGGTCTCGAACCGGCTAGTACTACTACTACTACTACTACTACTACTACTACTACTACTACTACTACTACTACTACTACTTCTACTACTACCACTACACCGGCTGTTGTTAATCCAGCTCAAGACTCAACAGTTCACTGGAACGACATCAATAGTGCGTTCAAAGGCAGAATAAAGACTGGTGTGATAACCAATCTGAAACATCTGGATTTGAATGCGTTTTTGAGGCATGCCAAACCATTATTCCATGCTCAAATTAAGGAGACCTTGGAGAAACATAGTTCTTTAAAAGTTAATGCCGTACTGGATGCCGAGTATGCAGTCGAAAAGAATAATTGCGATGAAAAGCTCGATGTGAAGCATTTCAATACGAAGATGGCGCCGATATACCTAACCACAGACATAGACGAGTGGTTCGTCGAAAACGTTTTACAACCAATTAGTAAGAGCACGGAAGAATTTCAAGAGCAAGACTCAGGCTGGTCTCTTCGCGTTATATTAAACTTAACCGTAAATATCAGCAAGTACAATCCTATGAGAGTTGGTTCTTACGTTGAATTGCCCAAGCCTGTTAAAAATAAGAAAGCCTGTGTGAACGTGCGGAACAACGATAACGAATGCTTCAAATGGGCCATCCTTTCGGCGTTACATCCAGTCGCAAGGAATGCATGCCGTGTCACTGCCTATACTGCACATCAAGATAAATATAATTTCAAAAATCTATCATTTCCGGTACACCCGAAAGAAATCGTGAAATTTGAAAAGCAAAACAACGTTTCAGTGAACGTGTACTTTTTAAATTTGAATAATGGATCCTACGATGTGTTGCCGCAACATTTGACCGATGAGAAAAAAGACAGGCATGTGAATCTTCTTCTAGTGGAAAATTATTATATCGATGTAAACGAAAAGCAGCAGCAGCAGCAGCAGCAAATGGAACGTCCCGGTATACCATACAAAGTGCACTACGTTTGGATAAAAGACTTATCTCGATTGATGTATCGACAGTTGTCATTTCGCAAATGTAAGTCGTACATATGCGATCGTTGCTTGCACTATTTTCTAACTGAAGAGAGATTGAAAACGCACGAGATCGACTGTAAAAATGTGAATATGTGTAAAATTGTGCTTCCCAGTGTCAAGGATAAATATTTACAATTTGAAAACTTTAAAAATGAGTGCGCGGTACCGTTCGTCGTGTACGCCGATTTTGAGAGTCTCTTGGAAGCGGTGTCCAACGACGAGCGGATCTATCAACGTCACAAACCGTACAGCGTTGGCTTTTTCGTCAAGTGTAGCTACGATGACTCTCTTTCGCGTTATCGAAGCTACAGACAGAAAACCGTCGATGACGTTGGTCCGGCCAAGTGGTTCGTTCGCAATCTTCACGATTTGGCCAAGTATCTGCAAGAGTTGTACAGAAGCCCGCAGCCTATGGAAAATTTAACGTTTCAAGAGGCACTTAGCTTTCTTCGTGCTACGCTATGTCATATATGTAATAGGCCTTTTGTCGAGAATGAAAAAAAAAAAAAAGACAGAAAAGTTCGCGATCATTGTCACTTTACGGGAAAGTATCGTGGAGCTGCTCACAGCACGTGTAACATTGCTTATCAAGAATCGCGAACTATACCCGTTTTTTTTCACAATCTCAGCGGATACGATGCGCATCTATTTATCCGGGAAATCGCGAACGAATTTCCCGGTCGAGTGAGCCTCATTCCTCAAACCAAGGAAAAATACATATCTTTTACGAAGTACGTGGAAGGTACCGATATAAAGCTGCGTTTCGTCGATTCGTTTCGATTTATGGCGTCCTCGCTCGACAAACTATCGTCGTACTTGGAAAAACACGATATTCTAGAGCGACATTTTCAGCATGATGACGGATACACACTGCCGCAGATTGCCCTACTCAAGAGAAAAGGTGTATTTCCGTATGACTATGTGTCGTCGTTTACAAAACTCGAGGAGACGACGACGCTTCCACAAAAGCAAGATTTTTACAGCAGTCTGTACGATTCGGATATCAGCGACGAAGAGTACAGTCACGCGGAGAACGTTTGGAGAACGTTCGACATCGCCGATCTCGGCAACTATTCGGATTTGTATCTCAAGACGGACGTTCTCTTGTTGGCCGAAGTTTTTGAAAATTTCAGAGCCAAGTGTCGAACGGCGTATCGTTTGGATCCGGCCCACTACTATACGACGCCCGGACTGAGTTGGGACGCCATGTTGAAGTATACGGGTGTAAGGTTGGAGCTCTTGACGGATATCGACATGCTCATGTTTGTCGAGCGCGGCATTCGCGGTGGAGTTAGCCAGTGTTGTAATAGGTACGCTGCCGCGAACAATCCATACATGGACGACGACGACGACGACGACGACGACGACAACTACGATCCACAGAAAGATGACAAATATTTGATGTATTTTGACGTCAATAACCTTTACGGTTGGAGTATGACCGAGCCACTTCCACTCGGTGATTTCGAATGGTGCGACATTGACGCCACCGCCAACTTTTCCTTCGATATTCCCGATGACTCAGCCTTCGGTTACATACTCGAGGTGGATTTGGAGTATCCAGAAGAAATTCACGATGCGCACAGAGATATGCCATTTTGTCCGGAGCACAAAGCCGCTCCGGGATCCAAGCAGAAAAAGCTCATGACGACTCTCCATGATAAGGAGCGTTACGTAATCCACTACAGAGCTCTGAAACAAGCAATAGGGCATGGCTTGCACCTCGCGAAGATACATCGGGTTTTAAAGTTTAAGCAGAGCCCATGGCTCAAGACGTACATCGATTTGAATAGCGAGTTGCGTAAGCGAGCGGCAAACGAATTCGAAAAAATGCTGTACAAACTGTTCAACAATGCGGTGTACGGCAAGACCATGGAAAACGAGAAGAAACACATCGACGTGAAGTTGGTGAACAAGTGGGAGGGGCGATACGGTGCCGAGGCTCTGATAGCTCGACCAAATTTCCACAGTAGCGACATTTTCGACGACGAACTGGTGGCGATTCAACTGTTGCGTACGGAAATCACCGTGAGAAAACCCATTTACATAGGTCTCGCTGTTCTCGACTTGTCCAAGACGCTCGTGTATCGATTCCACTACGACTACATGCTCGGTGCCGCCATTGGCGAGGAGCGTTGCAAGCTTCTGTACACCGACACGGACAGTCTCGTGTACGAGATCACCAATGTAGACATGTACGAGGTCATGCGTCGTGATATTCACGAATTCGATACGTCGGATTTTCCAGAGCCGAATCGCTTCGCGATTCCCAGAGCCAATAAGAAGGTGGTCGGCAAGATGAAGGACGAGAACGCCGGAATGCTCATGCTCGAGTTCGTGGGACTCAGAAGCAAAATGTACAGCGTGAGAGTTCGGAATAGAGATGCGATAAAGAAGGCAAAGGGGATCAAGAATTCGGTGCTGAATACCACGATTACGTTCGCCGACTACGTCAAATGTCTCCGAGAAAATGTGATTATGAGCCGACAGCAAAAGTTCATCAGATCGCGTCATCATCAATTGTACAGCGAGAGACAAACAAAGATCGCGCTCAGCGCGCACGACGATAAACGCTTCTTGCTGCCCGGAACCACCGATACGCTTCCTTGGGGCCATTACGGCATTCCGTTGGTGGAGAGGGAGGGGCGGATAGAGGCGTTGGGATTGATCGCAGTCGAGCCAACGGTCGCTGCTGCCGCCGACCGACGCCGTCGAGCCGCCGACCGCCGCCGTCGAGCCGCCACCGCCGCCGTCGAGCCGCCGGCCGACGCCGTCGAGCCGCCGACCGACGCCGTCGAGCCGCCGACCGCCGCCGTCGAGCCGCCGACCGCCGCCGTCGAGCCGCCGACCGCCGCCGTCGAGCCGCCGGCCGCCGCCGCCGCCGCTGTCGAGCCGCCGTCGCCGAAAAAGAGCGGAGTGGGGGACGGGTTATATCAATCGACGCCCGAGGCTTCGCAGCTCATTCTCATCGAGACAAAGTTACCAGCAACGTTGACGACGACGACGAGTAGCGAGCAGCAGTCTTCGAATTTCATTCTTAGTCAACTTGCACCGAGAAAAAGAAAGTTACTGGAAGCTCGGTTCGTCGATAAAATTAGAAAAAAATAAAAAAATTACACGAGGTAATTGTGATTTTGTGTGTGTGTGTGTGTGTGTGTGTGTGTGTGTGTGTGTGTGTGTGTGTGTGTGTGTGTGTGTGTGTGTGTGTGTGTGTGTTTTGTTTCAAGTCGACTGAGTTTAGATATCATTGTTTTTTTCTACAGATGGATCTCGCGCAGCTGAATAATTTAGCTTGTAATCAATTCAAACCCACTATGAAGATTCGTGAATTGGACACAGAATCCAAGTATATGATCACCAGACTCAAACAAGTTGAAACACGATACGGTGCAAAAATCGTAGCCGAAGTGAACGAGGAGTTTCAGCTGTTTCTACCAAACAAGGTATCGAGTGCGCTGATCGTGAATGAAAAGCTGTACAACGATATGTCGGATTACGCTAATAAACTTAAATTATTTCTCAGCCATAAGGGTAATGGTTGTATAGAATTTACAACTGCATAAATATATGTATATCAATGTACGCATAACAAGAAAAAAAAGAAGAGAATAAACTTCCTTTATATTTTTTTTCAAATCAAAATATGTGTGTGTGTGTGTGTTTATTTATTAATTCTTCAATCTACATAGTTTTTCTTTTTTTCTCTACAATACGGTTCTATTTATCCAACTATTGTGCGAATCATCAAATCCTAACCACTTTACGAAAACTCGATTACCACGCCTCTTAATAACCTTTTCCACTAGATAGATGTCGGGATATTTGGTTTTCTGAAGTTCCTGTTCGTAGAAGCCACCTAGGATAGGCTTATTTTGATAATCTTTCAAATGATAAGTAGTTGGATTTGTTGGTGCCACGCGCACAATTGTAAATATTTCCGTTGACCAATTTGGTGTATATCCCTTTTCAAATACTTGCTTCGCTTTGCTCACTCTGACTTTGTCGCCAACTTTGAACTTTGGCTTTCTTCTTCCCGCGTATTGTATAAATTTTTTTAATACTTGAGCTTGATTCGCCGCTGTAACTTGGATAGGTTTTATACCAATAGTTTTGTGTTTGCGATTGTTGTAAGCAGCTGTGAGCTCCGGTAGTACGTCGAACCATTTGTAGTTCCCACGGAGACTAAACTTTTTCCACATAGCGTTCTTCAACGTGCGATTAAATCGTTCGCATATCGAAGCTTTGAGCGAACTATTGGTAGAATACAGATTGATATTATATTTTTTCACGAGAGCTTGAAAATCTGTATTGTAGAATTCCTTGCCTCTATCCGTATGAAGATTCTTTGGCCGTCTACCTTTCGCTAAAATAGATTTCATGGCCGCTGTCACTTCGCGACCGGTTTTCCTTTTCACTGGCACAGTCCACGCGTGCTTGGAAAAATTATCAATTATCGTGAGAAGCCAATTATAGCCGCGATTTTGTCTAGAATAGGCCTGCATATCGACGAGATCGGCTTGCCACGTCTCATCGATACCTCGAACGTCGTACTTTCGTCTTGGATAATTACGTCTCGTTGGTTTGTGCAACTCCTCCACCACCGCTTCCATCTAATCGACTGTTTTCTAAATTTTCAACACTTGACTTTATTCGTGGTAATTCCTCTTTGATAATTGCATCCAAATCCTCAAGATCACTCCTTAATCGTGCGATCACGTCTCTCGTAGATTTGATTGCCATCTGAACAATGTTTTCCGCAGTTTCCCAATTTATAGCATCTTTAGCCTTCCGCGGAGGAGCAAGATTTTCCAATCTTTTATTCTCTAGATCGTAATGGTACTCGCTCGTGAGCTTGAACCCAATACCGGGCGGACCGCGAAGACCGTGAACTCCTTGCTCTTTATATTTACGTCCGAATACGTCGACGTTCATTTTGATAATGCTCGAACGATAGGTGTGCTCTTAGTATATATATATCCACCCTCGCGTAATTCTTCGATTATCGAATGAATTTCGTTGATGTGATTATTGTTACCAGCTGATTGCTCAGCCAATAACAATCGAAGACGATCAACGAGCTCATTCGGATCATCCCAGTATATGTAATCCATAGAAGTATTGTTTCGAGCAATCTTGTAGGTAGGCAAAGACGTATCAGTCGTCTGTAGCAGCCCCTCGCCTCCTTTTGTATTTTTTTTAGTCAAACCAAATAACGGACCAATTATGTTATTGAATTTATTACTATTGTGCGCTCGTATAGCCTCGTTTGGATTATTTTTCTTCCTATGAATATTAGATATCTCCAAGATTTCTTTGTAGCTCTTGAGATCATTGGAAGTGATTAAACTTTGATCAGGTTGCTTTGCAACCAGTAACTCCATCAAACCCTGTGTTTTTGGATACTTGAAATCATCGACGTCTACGTTATCTTTGTCAAAAATCACCGTAGATTTACCAAGCGTGTATGATCCATTTCGTTCTTTACGTACTCCATAAATCAAGTCCACAAAATTCGAATCACTTTTATCCAATGCATTCGTGTACTTGTCGCCAGCTAAATGCTCATCCTCGCTCGGTTCGTCGGATAAACTGTTATAAAATTGTGTAGTATTGTGCGTGACAGTAGCATCGCTATCTCCGCCACTAGACTGAGCGGTTTCGTACTTGTCGACATTATCAGCCGAATTGATTTCGTATTTTAATTTTTTTTTGTTTAGAAATTTCGGCTTTTTAATAACTGTAACGGGAGTTTCGGGGGGAAGATTTTTTTTTTGTTCCTTCTCACTTATTATGACTTTAAGAGGATCGACTATTGGTTTGAATGTCTTATTCAAGACTTCGTCGGTATACTCTCGGTTATGCTTCAATAAACTATATTTTCGTCTTATCGCGTCTTGCGCTTTTACGAGTTGAGAAAGCACATGTTTTTCCCTTTGATGATCAGCCATGTTAACGCTTCGACGATCATCGAGAGACTGTGTACCGCATTACTATCGTGATATATTTATAACAAAACAATCAAAGCCCTTTCGATATCTTCCACAATTTATAGTACTGTCTTTGTCGATCACTAAAAACCCATATTTATCATCCAACCAGCATTTTGCACAAAGTTCTTTAAATTGATTGTACGTCATATCTGAATTCACATGATCGTCGTATATATGTTTCATATTTGCTTCGTCTTGTCGAAAAATTGCTAATAAATTGACGTTATCTCTCACGAGATGCTTAGGAATACGCGCGTACGTTTGCGAGAGATAGAAACAGTCGACGCTCCTATGTCTGCCCATACAAAAGAAAGCGCGTACATTGTCCTGTTTCTCACAGGCGATGTCGTCGAATATCATAATTGAATTAGGCAATGCATGCTCGGGATCTATCACGGATTCGTGCTCCTTGAACGGAAAATACTTCACTCCGTCTATCGGCTTTAACATCTCTTCCAATAATTTATACTTTGGCTGATCGAGCGATTTCGAGTACACGTAAACATTTTCGAATCTAACGCCATTGGGGTGAGTGATAAGCGCCAAAAGACTGTTGGTCTTGCCACAGTTGGACGGACCACAAAAAATAGCTCTGATGCTATTCGGCAGTAAATCTCCATGACGCTTTGGTTGCTTATCCTCCCGCACGATAACGTCAAAATTTTCTACGGGAAGTTTCACAGTTTGTTTCTTGAAATTCATACTCACGAGACAGAGTTCGAACGATAACTGACCACATGGCTATATATATACCTGTTTTTATAGTTTAAAACGTTAGTCGTGTGTTGGACTTGGTCGAGGGATGATCATATGCAAACGTCAAAGAGCAAAGAAAGGACGAGGATTCGTCAATAATATCATTAATAAACTTCCGTTTGAACTCCATATTCCAGGCTATCAATATTGCGGACCAGGAACTAAGTTACAGACACGTTTAGCTCGCGGCGATCCAGGAATCAATCCTCTCGACGCAGCTTGCAAGCAACACGATATAGCGTACTCGAAAAATCGAGAAAATATCCAGGCTAGAAATATCGCAGACAAAATTTTAGCTGAAAAAGCGATCAAAAGAGTCTTCGCTAAGGATTCTAGTTTTGATGAGAAAGCAGCTGCTTACGCTATATCTAACGCCATGAAATTAAAATCAAAGTTTGGTATGGGTCTCGCGAAGAGAAGAAAGAAAACCAAGACGAAAGGACGCAAGAAAACGAAAAAGTTAGTTAATTTGAAAAGCGTGATCAAAGCGGCCACATTCAAATGGTCCAAGGGTAAATGTGCGCGCAAAGTCATTGGTTCTGCTTTGAAAAAAGCTCGTACAACCGTTAAAAAAGCTGGTGGAAAAGCAAACATCAATGTTCCACGAATTCTGCCAATATCAACTAAGATGGGTGGAGCTTTGCCCTTCCTCATACCACTTTTTGCAGGCTTGAGTGCAACTGGCGCTCTAGCTGGTGGCGCCGCGGGAATCGCAAAAGCCGTGAACGATGCAAAGTCTGCAAAACAGCAATTGGAAGAGAACAAGAGACACAACAAAACGATGGAGACCATTACTCTGGGAAAAGGTCTGTATCTCAAACCTTATAAAAAAGGGTATGGACTTTATCTCAAACCTTATCTGGGATCAGGTTTGAAAAAAAAAAAAAGTTCGAAATAAATTTACCAGATAGAGCCCTCACAAATGCCGACTTGATGAAGTATGCAAAAGTTTTGAGTATACCAAATTTTCGCGGAGTCTTCATGAGAAATGACTTACCGAGTTCTGGACCATATTATCACGAATCAGCTATAGTCAATCTTGACGGCGTCGAAGGAGCAGGAACGCACTGGGTGGCTTATCGCAAAATCGGAAAAAACGTCACATATTTCGATAGCTTTGGAGATCTTAGACCACCTATTGATTTAATGATGTATCTTGGCGATATTGAGATCAAATATAATACGAAAAGATATCAAGATTTCAATTCTCACGTATGCGGTCATCTTTGCTTACAGTTTTTGTGCGAGGGTATAAAAGTAAAGGCAACGTGAAAATATCGGTAGTCATGTTCACACAGTCATGGAGGATTCGTTAACTCTGACACTCTCGGGTAATTCTTCACTGTTGGAAGCGCACTATTTCCCACCAATCGAACTATCACAGCATAAACATTACAAGTTGGGCTTAGTCGAGTTTCTAACGTTCAACTCGATACCTAATATCGACGTACATAATAATAAATTTTACGTCGCAAATCAAATTATCGACATACCTGTCGGGACCTACGAGATCGACGACATTGATAAATTTCTTCGCAAAGCTGTGCAGCCTCTCCGTACTGATAATAATAATAATATAATATTTAGTTTGAAACCAAACAACAACACCTTACATTGTACAATCAAGTGTTCCGAACCTATCGATTTTCGTCCGCAGAATTCTATCGGACGATTGTTGGGTTTTTCACAACGTACATTAGAGGCAAACGTTTCTCACAACTCTGATCTTCCCGTCAGTATTCTCAGAGTGAACGCTGTGAGAGTCGAGTGTAATATAACCGCTGGAGCTTACTTGAACGGAAACACCGTTCACGATATTCACGAATTTTTTCCAGCAGTACCGCCTGGATATAAAATTATTGAAATTCCCTCTCGCGTGATTTATCTTCCAGTTACGAAAAAGTCTATAGATTATTTACAATTACGCATCGTCGATCAAGACGGAAATTTAATTAATTTTCGCGGTGAAGTCATAACCATCAGATTACACCTCAAAAGCGTATAATGGGAATTGTTTACGATTCAAAGAGTGGTAGGGACTATATAAGCATTGAAAAATGCAAACCCATCATCAGTCGTCGACTGAAATTGAAAACGTCAACACGACGAACTCCAGTCATCAATCGTCATCGGAAAGCGAAAGCTTTAACACGTCAAAGCATAAAGTTCCTAAAAAGTCTTGGGTTAAGAGTAGTTCCAGGTGGAAAATAAATTGCCTAATATTTTCTTTTTGCTGCTGCTTTCAACGAAACAATGGAGAACATTCTCGAAATACAGTCACCTGTCGTCTTCGATGAATCTTTGGCTCATTACGAGATCCACGCTCATCAACCTTACACCAATTCATCGTTCAAAAATAGTGACGAGATTCGTATATCAATTCAACATCAAGACTTGTGCCTTTTACCATCTCGCAGCTCGTTACACATTTGTGGACGATTACGCAGCAACAATAACACTTTGTTAACGAATACTGATTTTGTTAATAATGCCATTTGTCACATGTTTGAAGAAATTAGGTATGAGCTGAATGCTATAGAAATAGATAAATGTAAGAACGTTGGTCTCACAACCGTTATGAAGAACTGGTTATCTCTCACTCCAAGTCAAACCTTGATTGCGGAAAATGCCGGATGGATAAATACCTTAGAACAAGAGGACCGTAAAATAACTAATGCGAATGGCGACTTTGACATTTTGATTCCTCTGAGCTTCATACTTGGATTCGCTGAGGACTATCGCAAAGTGCTAGTGAATATGAAACATGAATTAATTCTCGTAAGATCGAGTACTGATTTAAATGCAGTTTATCAAACGAAGAAGACCGTGGCCAACGTTGAAGCTTACGAAGAATTCAAGATTAATGTAACACGTCTCGAATGGCTTATGCCCTATGTGACTGCATCGAATGCAAAGAAAATACGTCTACTCGACTTTCTAAAAAGCGAACGAAGTATTTCAATGAGTTTTCGTAGTTGGGAACTGTACGAATATCCAGCGCTGCCTGCAAACACAAATCACGTCTGGACAGTTAAAACGACAAATCAGTTGGAGAAACCACGCTACGTCATCTTAGCCTTCCAAATCAATCGAAAAAATGAACCAAACTCTAACGCTAGTATATTTGATCATTGTAACATCAGAAATGTAAAACTGTACCTCAACTCTCAGTGCTATCCATACGGTAATCTCAACATTGATTTCAGTAAGAACCAGTACGCAATGTTGTACGATATGTATGCCAATTTTCAAAACGTATACTACGGTAAGGATGCCGAACCGATGCTCAAAAAACTCGAATATAAAAATTACATGCCACTCGTAGTGATTGACTGTTCGAAACAAAACGAATCATTAAAGACTGCTCCAGTAGATGTGCGCTTGGAGTTCGAAACCAGAGAAAATATTCCCGAAGGAACTACAGCGTATTGTCTTATTCTACACGATCGCATCGTTCAGTATAATCCGATAAATGGAGATGTGAAGAAACTTATTTAGGAGGGGGGGGGGGGGGTATTAAAGAATTGACTCTTTCCTTAAGCAGCTCAGTAGTAGCTTTCTATCGCAATGGAGTACGTAGTGGATATGCAAGGCTTCATGATGCCTGGCAAAACTTATGCCGTGAAAGAGTTAGCGATACTCCCACTAAACTACAACGAAGAACCGCTCGTACGCTTGTTCAAACCTCCCTTTCCATGGCGAAGGCTAACGGAGAAATATAAGCGAGAAAATCTCTGGTTAGAACTCTACTATCATGGATTAACATGGAACTCTGGCGATTATAAATACGAAGAGCATAAATTCATCATCACGGATACACTCAAAGATGCCACAAAAATTTTCGTTTCTGGAGATTTGAAAAAAGAGTGGTTAGAACGATATGGCCTCAAAGTTTTCGATTTGAATGATTGGGGCTATTCGCCTTTCGAAAAATTAAAATCAGTTACCGTGTGCCCTAATCATAACGGCAAATACGTAACGACATGTGCACATCAAAACGTTAAAATAATGAAAAAGTTTTATATTGATGGCTGTTGTATGGATTGGGAAGAGAGCGATGAAGTCGTTGAAGGATTTCTATAGTGATTTTGTTTTTAAGTAAATACTTTGTAGAATAATATGTATTTTTTTTTAAGAACATGTAGAATAAGATATATTTTTTATCAATAAAAAAATTTTGTTTCAATTGATACAAAAAAATATTCTTTTATTTTTTATTAAACCATCCAACAAAAAAAAAAGCGAAATTCTTCGCTGACTCTGACGATGACAGCAGCAGCAGCAGCAGCAGCAGCAGTTCATCTTTTTTATAATAAATTTTGTATTTTTTTATCAACAAAAAAAAATTTATACAACATAGAATTTAGACAAAAAAATGTTTATTTATTAGTTGAGGTGGTGTACAATGATGACATGTATAAATATGATTATTTCTTCTTTTCGTTATTGAACTGCTGATAGCCTTTTTGTCCAGGAAAATTTTTAGTATTGCTCGAAAATTTGGAAATACTTTGTTTCCATGTCGATGATTCTTTGTTCTTCTTTTCGTCCGGGTCTTCCTGTGGAAGACGAGAGTACTTTACTTTAGAGTAGCGATCCATTTTATTGGAATGCTGGTTGATGAAAGATTCGATAATTCTTACACTGTGCTATTTATAGTAGCTTACAACCACGAAGTCTACAAATAAAAGAAAGTAAGCAGGTACTTGCACGTTTTTTTCTATTAAACCATCTTCGGTAGATGAGACACGCATGCACGCACACACGCGCGCCCGCGCGCACACATCGAACATAAAAAATTATTATTCGTTATATACCAATTATAATAAATATTTATTAAAATTTATTATCATTTGTATGTATTAGCGCTTGGGCCCTCCCCAGCAGCAGCAGCAGCAGCCGCCGGCGCCGCCGCCCCCCCCCCCCCACATATCAATCGCGTGTGTAGCCAGTATACACAATACGGTATTGCCCGTGGTAACAGTGGCTGTAGCTCTAGCGGTAGAGCATCGGCCTGCGGATCCGGAGGACGCGCGTTCGATCCCCCGATCCGTCCGTTTTTTTTTCAGATAAATCTAAAAATTTTTAACACACGCGCGCACACGCGCGCACACACACACACACACACACACACACACACACACACACAATAAAACAATCAAAACGCGTAACACAGAACACGCGCGTAGTGCATAGGAATCAAATCAGTGGGAGAGGGGGAAATGCAGAGAACGCACGCCACATCAGATCAAGCCACATCAGATCAACTCAGTAGGGGAGGGGGAGTGCGTAGAACGCACCGGTATACGCCACATCAGATCAACTCAGTAGGGGAGGGGGGAGTGCGTAGAACGCACCGGTATACGCCACATCAGATCAACTCAGTAGGGGAGGGGGAGTGCGTAGAACGCATCGGTATAACTCAGTAGGAGGGGGGGGGGGGGGTGAATCGACAGTGCACGGGCCGATCGGGAGGGGGGGGGGGGATGAGGTGAATATGCACACACCTCAACTCACACGCTTCAACTCAGTGAGCTAGTACCCCTCTGAGTTGATGCCCCTCTAGTTTACCTACTTACGCCACTTCATGAAAACTGTAGAACCAGCGAAAAAATATAGAATTCGTTTATTCATGCAGATTTTTTTTCTCTATCAAAGCTCTTATTAGTTTATTTTAGTGGGGGTTTTTATTCAACTAAAAACCTTCGGGACAATATTCTTCTGATCATCTTGCGAAAAAATATTTTTAACGGGCCGGATAAACTATGCGGATTAACCATTCATAAAGAAACATTTTACAATAGTAAAAGAATAATTTAGAAATTTTTGTTCAATGCACAAGCTTCAATTTATCCGGTACACACAAATCCGTTGAAGAAAATGAAAAATAGCCATCAAATAAGTTTTGAAATTTCACTCATAGGTTGTAACGAACTCGGTTAAGTTGTACTATTTTGTAAAAATCTGTATCGTCAAAGAACTCGTACTGTGCACCGTTATAATAACCTCAGTAAAAAGGAAATCTCATTGAACGTATATATAACGAAAATAGAGCAAATGCTCCAAAGCTTTTAAACCGAAATAAAAAGGGGAATGGAAATATCATTCCATGTCAAACTAGCTACGCTAGCAATTAAACAAAAAATCAGCCGTTCGGCTGAGTTTTTAAATTGGACTCGTTTGTAGCTTCAATTTCAGCTATACCGTATTGGATTTTTGAAAAAAATGCCCACCGTCAAAAGAACTTATCATGGTAAATCCTCAAGAAATAATCTGCAAAATGTATACATCCAGTATTCTCCACGTGTACACGCAACTAAAAATTGAGAGGATGAGTATAGATATACGAGATTCGGAAAATATGGATGAATGCGTATACGTAAAGGCCAATAAATGCACTTCTGGCCGGTAAATAAGTAGAAAGCAAGAGCTGTAGCATCCTGCAAGAGGAAAGTTTTCTCTTCGCCTGATTCTGTCACGACGCTGCTTTCTATCTGTCGCTTTATCTTTAGCCTCCACTTCAAGACCTTTACTTTTTTCCTCTCTACCTCCTTTTCTTGCCTTTGCATTTTTTCCCTTGACAATTTCGTCTCGACGCTTATTTTAACTAAGTCAACCTATTTTTCGCAATCTGTTGTTGTTTTGGAAGATGGGTATAATAGCAAATTGTATGGTATATAAATGAGTGAAATTTTTAATAAAATACTCCGTATTCTTTTTTTTCCGCTATTAAAAAATTTTATTCAATACATTCTTGTCAAAGTTCAAATTTTCAGTTTCCACGTAATATAGAATTTGAATATTTAAATCGATCAAAATAAATTAGATATATTTGCCTAATATGCCCCACTTATGCGCGAACAGCTATAACTTTTGACCGCAAATGAATTTTTTTTGATGCAGGAGAATTCATTTGAAAACTACTCTCCTACCCTTTAAAATAAACTATCGAACGACCAATTTAATAACACGTTGTTTGAGTTATAGCCTTCTACAGCAAACTACTTTTTTTTACATACGTGAGTTAGTGTCTCCGATACGGCCCCTTTCAGAAAATAAGTTTTGGACGGTAAAAATCATATAAGACACTTGAAAATAAATTTTAATATCAAAATGTAATGTAATTAATGTTGCAGTTATTTTTTTAATACTTTTTAGTACAAATATAAACTGTATTAGTTTTAAAAACTACGCTTTGATTTATAAAATAATATTAAAATTTGGATTCTTATTAACATACATTTTCAATACAAAACAGTAGAAAAAACAATTTTATTCAAATCAAAAGCACCCGAAAGTCATAAAACCTAAAACAGAGTGTATTTATTAAAAATAATTTAATAGTATCATTGAATAAATATTTTGAAATATAATGAAAAAAAATTTTTAATTTATAAAACATAAGTCTTTGTTATCTATACACAGTTAGGTCAAATAAAATCCTTGATTCTACGACGTTAATTTTACTGCACATGTCAAGTTTTCCTGTGTTTATTTTGCTCTGCTTGTGTTCATAAATTTAAAACTAAAATAATAGAGATATGGTTGTGATTTTTATAAATTGCTTATACATTGTTTTCGTAAGCGGCCATGTTGGGAAAAATTGAGTAAATATAATAATCGAGGCGGTATTTCACTAATTCATATACTATAAAAATTTTGAAAAGTATATTTGAAAGGATAAAAAAATGGTAATGTAAAAAAACAACGAATCATGTGGTATATAGGAAATTTTGTTTTAGAAATAATAATAATAATAATAAGATAGTTTATATTCTACATACTCACCTACAACGTATTAAAAAAATGAAAAAGTTGTTTAACCAAAGCACAAAAGACCATCGAAAATTGTAATCAACGTTTCCTAGCCTTCAAACTTTTGACGCATTCATCAGTTAACCATACTAAATAATTGCCACAAGGTGGCGCACTTCAATTCAAAACATCAGCAAAGGGGTATTAGTAGACAAATGTACCTCATATTGAAGGTATATGATGATCACCTGATGCTTGTAGCTTAAACAAGTTATTATGGAGGTTTTTGATTTTATACAGACTATTTCTCAACAAATTGTTTAAAATTTATTAGATTTTTAACTATTAATATTCAAATCAGACACAATTTTCAATGGTTCTTTTTACAATACAAAAAGCTATATGAATACTTCTTAAACCTTGAAATATAGAAATTGTTCATAGAAGTTATTTGTGAAATATACAGTGAAATTGAAGAAAAAATTTGTCCATAGCTTATGTTAGTCAACAATTAATTAACAATTTTCAGTATTGTATTGATGAAATTTGATTTATATCCTAAAGTATGCAGTTATTCAACTTTTTCTTTGCAACATGCAGCATTATCACTATTCAGTCAATGCTATTGTCTTCCCTTATTGTGATCTCTTGATTGAAATAAATTTTTAAAAGTTCGAATTTTTATGAGATTAATATTTACAGCTGTATTGAATAATGATGTTCAAGATCAAATATAAAGGCCTCAACATAATACAAAAATTATCCTCTATTTCGTACATCTCATCACATAAGAACATGTCATTGCTATAATGCTAATATGCCTTTTTTTGCAAGACGCCATGCTTCTGGCAAAGTCAAGATATGTTTGCTCGCAAGCTATACTCCAGAACGCCGCGTTGCAGCACTTTCATCCTCACACAGAATATAATATCACGCTGACAGTATATTTCCAATATATCAGACAAGGCAGATGATGCTTTTATTTCATTTTCAGCGATAGCATGTCGAAAGATAATGCATGTCTTTACTCACACCGACCGATCTTTTATAGATGTACGCTAAGTGACACCTCGTTACTGCGTACGCATCCTATTGTACATGCACCGCAGGTTTAATGCATATATCTCATTCTTTTTCTAAATGGCGTTCTGTGTGCGTTATTGAGGTGATTACTTTCTTCGTTCTCTTTTCTTTTGTGACGTTTCACTTGAGTTCTCTAGAACAGGCTTTTTTGAACACATTTTAATTTATTTACAGATTGGCGTGGATTGCTGCGACGATGGGCGGGCATACTTGAACCTGACGAAGGCAACGAGATTGAAATGAAAAATAACTTTGAAAATTTTAAGCGAGATCCGTACGCTTCATCTACCGATAGGTTTTTTTTTATTTCATTTTTAAGTACTTGTGTGATTTGAAATGTACTCTTTGATTTATATCTCGCGTATGATATATTTTGCAAAGAATTCCTTTTCGTAGTGAAAATATACGACGAGATGAAAAATTCTATATGTAAATATTCTATAAGCTTCGCATTATTCAAGTTTATTATCATATATAGGTTGTCTCATAATCACATTTGATAAAAATAACAAATATTATTGCATTTAACATTTTTTTTAATACTGTATTCAACTTGTCAATTGATACACTACTGCCGAAAACTACGAAACGAGTCCCAGCGAGCTTAGAAATAGATAATCTGTGAATTTATTCATTGTATATTTTTTACAATCATATACTCATTCACCTAATGCTATTTACTTGAAATATTAATCACGGATTAATGATCAAAAAATCAAAGTTTTTCATAATTATATGAGCTATAAGCACTAATATAAATGATATATTATATTATTATGATTATATGAGTTATAAGTGCTGAGAAAATTATTATTTTTAAATATTTAAAATACGTGTCAATGTTCGCTTGATTACATATTTTTTCCAATTGTTATATTCAACCCTGATCTATACTCAATTTCAATGCTGACACGTAGATGGAACATCAAAAGACCTGTCAGTCACAACAATAATTACGCACTTTCCGGAGCAATTAGCACGCCCCTAGCAGGGGCATGATGTTTCTGTTAATCGGCCGCTAATCGATTTCAGCAGCAATGGCGAAGTTGAGACGTGCTTACCCCGCATTTACAACCAATTATCCAGCATCCCGAGTTCGCGAGAACTCGATGCACACGCGCGCACAACCATCAACAAGCATCTCGTGGTCAACGCTTACGTCGAAAGTTTCAATCACTCGAACGATTGATTAACGTCTGCTTGAATTTACGTGCCTGGTATACTTTCTATATCGAAACTATTAAATTTTCAATACATTGTAATCGGCTTGCAGAAAACAAATACGATTGCCCATGCCGAAAGTAAATTCGATATATGCGCAATGATTTCCGAATCATTCGTTCGTATCTTTTCACTTTTGCCAAGCAAGCATCAACTAATTGGAATTGGGTCGACTTGGTGCGCGCTCGCATCACTGATTCATTGATTAACGCGCAATTTGTTGCTCGTTCGACTTGAAGTTTGCTAATCGGCGAAAATTATGAAGAATGCAGAAAAGCACGATCGAATATTTCCAGGTCAATCGTCCGTAGAATTAATACGTAAGCACACGCGGACAAAAAATCAAATGTATTTTGCGAACGATCAGACGTGCTACACGCTATATTTAAGTGAAAGACAAATTACGTAAATTTCCATGGATCCCCGGGTGGATTTGCGGGAGACGGGGAGAAGAGAAAAAACGTGGCGTCGTTAAAGACGGCATAGCGTATAACACCGAGTACAAAAGCAAAAGCTCCTCATCCCTCCGGAAACAATGGAACAACGAGACGACGACGTAAACCCTCGGGGCATCGTCGCGCGCATCGGGTGCTAACGATGCCTGTCTCTCGTCGTTGCATGCGCTTTCTTTCCACTTTTCTTTTTTTCCTTTTTAAATCTTCTCTCGTTCGATGACGAGTGAATGAGAGAAGTTTTTTTCCTCGGGTATGCGCTCGAACAGTCGAACGATGAATTATTTGAAGTGGTGCGAGATAAGCTCTTGCTCAAATGAAATGGAAAATGAAAAGCGTACTCTTGTCGTGGCGAGTCAAATGAGGTGTTATTCATTATGAGGTCAAATTAATATTTCTGAATAAGTGAGTTGGTCAACATGCATAAATTAATATATTGTAATTCCTATTTTCCAGTGATGAATAAAGCCATTCCTTGTTCCAATAAATTTGCGCGATTAATGCAATATGCGATTTTACGATGCACTTAATTAAAACGAAACGTACTTCATAATTTTAATCATCGTTTTCAATATTATTTTCATGAAATAAAATGAAAATAACAAATGGAATGACAGCTCTTTCTCAAAAATGTAATAAGGCTTGAACATAATGTGGTCCGCAAGTAAACAGTAAACAGAAATATTAGTTGCGTATGGTAAACTCAAACAAAATGAAATTTCTGAGAAAAGAATTTAATTTCAACACAAGAAAGCGCGGTTGATTTTTTTAATATAGTAGTACATGGTACATCTTTTCTTTCTTATTTAATACAACGACGAAAACACGAAATCAACAGTTTCCTCTCTCAAAGAATCCACACAATAGATAAATATCGCAAAGCTTTTATGACAATAATGTATGATGATACCAAACACACAATAGGAATAGAAGAATTCAGTGTCCTATATAATGAAATAATTAAGAAATATCTCCCAAGAACGAAAACATTTTTCTCTCGTTACGCGTCAGTGAGTAATATGTACACACAAATACACACACACGCACGCACAGACACATAAGCGCACACGCACACACACACATAATATTTTCACGAATAAAATGAAAGATGGAAAAAACCAAGATAGATGCAAAATCTTGCAGAATGCAGTCGCCCCCATACGCAATTACCTACGCGTTCCATCGCATAATCTCGCGGTCACGAGCACGTTGTGGGCTGAATGCCAACGGATTCTTTTCCGGTTGCATTGTACTATGCAAGAGTGTGAGAGAGCGGGAGAGAGAGATAGACAGATAGACAGAGAAAGCTCCCGTCGACTATCAATTTTACCCGCCGCATAAATTTTTGCACCTCTCTTCGATGGGATTTTCACGGGGGTTAGCTGCGGTTGCCCGGACGATTTGCGAGTTTTACGCATATGCATTACTGAGATATTTTACGTAGGTCTTTTGTATCTGATAAGGATTTATTTCGGGATTTTTTTACTGATTGTGGCTTGCCCGTTGGCATAGTTGTTTCTAATTTTTGCTGTTATTTTTGCCTGTATGACTGCTCAATATATAAAATCTAATGAATGAAATAGAAATAGCGCAACAAATTATTTATCTAATATAAACGTTTTGATCATAAAAAATTATATATATATTTCTTTATTGCTGTAACGGTATTTATATTAATTTGTATAAAGAGTCCTCTTTGATTGATAAAAAATTGTTGAATTTAATCATTATTTTTCATGATTTACTTTGCTTTACGCATCTGGAGTTAACGCTCAATAAAATGACAAGTATGGATTTTCGAAAGAGAGAAAAACAGAGAAATTTATACAAAGAAAATACTCCATGCATTAACGAATTATATCCGCGTTTTGCTTGCACTCTAATGAGCTATGATTCTGAAGGAGACGCGCGCCGTATTGCAAGTTCGAGAATTATGAATTAATTAATTAGCGAGAGCTGAATAGTAGGGAAAAAACGCTTGCAACAGCTCGTCGACGAAGCTATAAGCGGGAGCTCGAGGATCGCAAGCCTGCAGTTGCGTTTAATTCGTAGAATGATTTTGGAATTTGAGGAAACTCACAAGCTATGCGTTGTACAGTGCGTTAACGGAGGAATTCGATGCCAGTGAGAATGAGATATTTGTTCTTTAGGATTTCGGTCAAAATGTCTGTAAAGTTTATTTGTGCATTAACATTTTTAACAATCAAATAATTAAATTGTTTTTTCAATATTAATGATAAAAATTAATGCAACAAAGCAAATAGGCGCCCAATAGCGTATTTAAAGTAATTAATTAAATCAGTCAAGCATTCAATAATAATTATGATCATTATTTCTAACTGAATACCGAGAACTCAGTAAATTGCTTCTCGAAAATTCAATATTTCTTGGTCGGAAATTGCAATAAAAGATTAAAAAAACATTGACGCAGAAAGCATACTGAGAAGATATACATATATAGGTTATATTTATCCTGCCTCTCCTTCCCTTTTCCGCGTCTATTTTTCCCGGATCGTATAAGCGCGGCGCGCTTGACCTTTTCGTCGGGGAGCCAGCACCACTCAGCCGCGGAGTAATAATTTTCTTGGGGCTTGCCAAGCGCACGCTCGACGAACACAATAGTTGCACACAGCAGCCCACCGACGGCTTGATTATTAGGGCATTGTGTTGAGGCTCGCTGGCTATACGTACGCGAGGATGGGATGCATCAATTGCCGCACGATAATGGAGGGGAAGTTCATCGATCCATCGATTTCACCTGTTGTCCACGACGAATGAATGTCTTTAATGGCACTACAGTGAGGTTATTTCAATTACGGCCGATGAACTGTGCGTGAAAGATCAAAGCAGAAATAAAAGCCGAATACAATAAGCACAGTCAGTTGACTCTCCGACGTATGTACGCGGTGAGGCAGAGTAGGTGGCCTATGTTTTTCTTGGACTACTTTTCGACCCCTCTTAGAGATATTGGAATACTTTCTTTATCTCGCGTGGGACGCGCTCCTCTTTTTTCTCCGCGCTCTTGGCGCCACGAGAATGGAATTAGAAGCTGCTCCTTGTTAGCTATATACGCGACAATGCAACCTGAAAATAATTGTTTTGTTTATATCATCGCCGACTCACCATTCGCTCGATCGAGGCGTCAAAGTTGACGTGTTCTTGTTTCTTGATCTCGCGAAATATTTTTGAAAAGTACAAAATCGATCAAGTACATCTGTTTCTTTTACCGTGAGGCAATTTAATCGCGCTGACCGAAAACAATTATAGAGACTTTCATTCGACACATGATAAAAGTAAAAAGACTTTCAAAGAGTATAATACCTTCACGCTTATAATTCAAAGTCTGCAATTAGCTGCAGCGCCTAATAACTTTGAATTAATTGCACTTTAACTACAATCTTACTACCCTAAAGCACAATTATAAAACAATGGTATGATCGTGATATATATATATATATATATATATATATATATATATATATATATATATTTGCGTGGGGCAGGGTGTTGAGATTGATGTGTATAATAGAACAAAAGTAATTAAATTTGATAGTAAGAAATTCTATATTAAAAATTCAAAAAAATTCGTTCTAACTTGAAAAGCATGTATGCCCACTATGCTAAGTCTATTCAACACTGGTGCTAACTATTTCAATCTATGAGGATCTCACTCTTGACACAACTCTCACTTTGATACTTTTCCCTTTTCTTATGATTTTTCTGAGAGAGAGAGAGAGAGGGAGGGGGAAGAATTCTTATTCTAAAGTCACAAAAGTACAACTTTTAATTAATAATGATGGAATATTGTTAAAATTATCAATAAAAATGATATTTAAGAAGTATAGAGGAAATTTTCTTAATTTTGATTACAAAGTTTTGAATGTACAATTAATAGGCTTTGAATAATAGATTATGTTTAGAGCTAATAATTCAATTATTTTGTTGTAGGCTGTCAAGGAAGAGCGTAGCTATTAAATGTGGTAGTTAAGAGAAAATAGAGAGTTGAAGGTTTATTAGCATGAGAGTCGAATGTTTACGAGGATGATCGCTCATTTAGTTTAACAGCGACGACAGGTCAGGATCGCTTATTACCAGCATTTGATTTCATGTGTTCGACGAAAACTATCAGCATTTAGCGAATTATCATTAAAAAACAGGGGGAAATCGCGAAAGCTAGAGTGTTGAACGGAGAGTGAGGCCCTCTGCGAAAGGACAGATTGCGCAGTACACGTGCACGGTTCCGCCGTACAACTTTAACGTTTGTACTTCATACACCAATCTCAACATCATATTACGCATCCTATTTCTTCGTTAAGTTAATTTTAATAAAAAACATTATAGTTATAATATTCTGTCATGATTATTTATTTATAATATTCTAAATAGTGTGTAGATACTTGTTTAGGGGAAGGTTAATCGTCGAAGAACAGCTCTGGTTTTCCTTTTCAAAATCTGCTTTATTGGGTTGGTCGTTGAGACGTCCTTTTTTGTACAAAAACTGAGGTCGTAGAAGTACAAGAGAAGACCGCGCGAAAAAGAAAGGGGGGGCGGTCAAACTGCTCGAGATGTCGCCACCACCGCCGGCCTCTGGCGCACAGACGGCGACGGCGCTCATGAGAATCACCCAAATAATACTACGTATCCATTGTGAAATTTCAATTTGTAATAACTTAAATTACAGCTAAATTTATTAAATTATTAAAATATAATAATAATGATAATAATTTGAAGATTCTTGGTTTGTATAAAGATGAACTTCATTTTTAGTGATGAGCAAAGAATATAATGATATTAAAATTATTGGAAATGGGTATTATGAATTAAAGAAGATGAATGATATGAACAAATTTAATGACGTATTTTTCCCACGTTATTGATACGAAAAGTTCACGTAAACATCAGATGCAATCATAGTAATAGACTGATAGTATATCGCGAAAGACTTCAGAAACAATTCTTTGTTGGTCAAACTACATCTACAGGGCAGAAAGTTTATTAGGTAAACTAAAAGAGTTAAAAGGCTAGAAAAGTTTTTTAGACGAGACTCGGCGAGTTAATATCGTCAAGGTATACAAACGGAGATTTCGCAAACTTTCTTAATAAGATCAACGCGCAATTGCTTAAGATGCTTACGTGCGCAAAGTATACACTAGCTAGCTTGAGTCAATGACCTTTCAAAGTATATCAGAGTTTCATTTTGTTAATAACTCACGAACGCGCTGGGCACTGCCAAATTTTTTTCTTCCCTTTTTCTTCACGGTAAATCACATTCCTATCATTGGATAGTTAAAGCTGCAATTCTAAGGATCGTCAAGATAAAAATATCTTCGACTAAAATAAAGTACATCAACATTGTCTGCGATGGAAATTCACTAAGCTACCTGGTGATAAGAGAATTTACCGATTTTAGACTCGTCGTCTACAACTGAACAATATTACATCGACGATTCGATAATCCTATTCAGCGCACGCGATAAGACAGCAAGGCAACACGTGCAATTATAGACTCATAAAAAATTGAATATTCATCGGATAATTTCTCCGAGACGTGGGCTAAATGGGTTGACGCTTTAATGGAATGGAAAATTACGGTCGCGCGCTCCCGATGCAAACAAAATTTTAGCCATGCGACGCTTTATGTATATGTATAAGCAAGTGAGAGATAAGTGGAAAGTCCACGGCACAGGAAGCGCGCTAATTCCTCGACGGGTGAACAAAGTTGATAATAAGGCTAACTTCGTGGACAGAGCAGGCGACGCGTCATGGCAATCGTACGGAATATATATGAGAAAAGTTGACTTTAGAGGCCGCGATATTTAGCGACAATTAAAGTTTACTGTTCCCGCGCTCACCACCGCCAGCATCGTACCTTCCTGCGTCTTTCTGTTTTCGACTTTTGTCTCTCGTCATTTCGCGGTTAATCTGATGAGACATCTTTATTTGTATATCCAATTAGCGCTGATTTCAGAAACTTGTTATTATGTTTTTCAGCTATATTATGCTGAATATTTTTATAGAAATACCAAATGCAATTACGCTTCTCTATCTAAAATATTCTACAGAAAAGCATAAATATAATTAGAAGTTACTTTGGAACAATTTCACGATTTCCTCGTATTGCGATGCGATAATAAATTTTCCATTATTGCTCTAAAAAATAAAAAAATCATATATCGGTAAGTAGAAAATTAATAAAAGAAATTTTCCGAAGGTATGCTCAGCGCTATTTTATTTTGAATTCTATCCTTTGAAAAAGTCTTTTTAATCAGAATTGCCAAAGAATTTTAATAAAATGCAGATATAAATTTTAATAAAATATAGTAAGCTTATATCGATTTTATTTTAGCATTTTCGGCAATATACAAATTTGGAATCTCGTCACAATCAGAGAAAATGATTGTTTACGATATTCCATTTTCGGACAATGTTAAACTTTTTTTATATCACACCATCGGTGAAAAACCTAGATTGACTAGATACGTCAAGTCCCTTTCTCGATTAGTTTCATTCCCAATCAACCTCGTCATACGGTCAGTAGAAGTGAGAGGGGAAAAAGGACGAAAGAAAGAATTCGGATGAAAAAAGTTTTTGTTCGCGGTAAGGTTGGAGTAAAAACGAATTAAATGAGGAATAATTGATCCGTACTATATGTTTACGTCTAATTAACACCGTGACTTCGTTGATCCCCCTTTTTTTCTCTCTGTCTCAACTTAATTAGTCGCGAAAAAAGATGAAGAAAAGTTGAGAATCTGACGTTGAACACAAGCGATAAGGAAGGATATTTTCCACTCAATTTGGCATCGACGCCCAGTCGACACCTCGATAAATATAGCTCCTCGGCAGTTTTATTATTGTCTTGACGTGACGCCGACTGAAAGCTCCGTGATGAAGGTTTACTGGCGCGGGGGGGGGGGGGGGGGGGTCGAAAAGACTGTTGGTGATCACTTGCAATAGTCTTCGAAGTGAGTTATGATTTGCTTTGTCGTTGTTGAAAAAACTTATTTTTTATCTTTTACATAAGATCTAATGCCTGCAATAATTATTATTGACAGAAATTTGATTCAATTTATCCACACAACCTAAAAGTTTTCCAACCTATTCCCTGTACTACGACATTAAAATAGATAATAATTATAAAATCTACATCCAGCTTAATAAAAAAAATGTATGTATTAATATTTAGTAATAGTCGGACCAAGAAAAAAGATATGTACACACACACACACACACACGCGCGCGCGCGCACACACACACACACACACACATATAAAGTGCCAGGAATTTCCACTTAATCTAACGGCCAATAAATCTTTAGAAAAGGCTTGGCTTTATATTCAAAGTGTTACCACACACACGAAGAATGAAGGAAAGTACTGCTGCTGCTTTACACTTGGGTAGGCGATTTTCGCTTGTCCCGGCCGTTTTGGCGCTTGACCGCGTGGAAAAATCTTACATTGATAAATGGCCGCGTATTACCATCGAGAGCGAAAGAGAGTACGCGTCGAGTATACGAGTTGACAAGTAAGAATGATTTTTCGTAGCGCGCACCGCTGACAAGTTTTATCCTGAGGGAGAGTAGTCTGTTTTTTTTTCGTTCGTTTTTTTCGTTAAAATAAAATGAAAAACAGCAAGCGATATTTCAGTTTTTTGTCCGATTTCACCGACTGATATAGAGCAACACACACGCACACTCATCCCTTCCGGATAGGAAATATCTAACTTGCTGACGTCACTGTCAGAGAAAGACAGTCTGCTGTATAATGTTATACCTTTACTGTAGAGACAAAAAATGTTTGTGTATGATACCTCCGAAAGAAATAATTGTTTTTAGTTTTCTTTCGCGAGATGTTATTCAATATTGTAGGAGATTGAATTAAAGCTTTTGCTTGTGACGAGAATTTATCTATTTTTTTTCTAAAACTGATAGATCAATTCATTGAAAACATCACAAAATTAAATGAACAAGTGCAAAAACGTTTTTCATAAATCAATTTAAATTTTATGTATTTGTAAATAAGATATTCTATTTTATTTTGATACTGAGGCGACTTATATAAGCTGACTTATCGATAATAATTAAAATATTTGCAGGTTCATCAAGTGTTAATTACAAAGCTACTCTTATGGATATATATGATACAGATCTACGTATTTTGAATTATTAAAATTTAACTGTTTAATCGCATCATGTGCATTTCTACAATATTAATAATCGCACATACCATAAGCGAAAAATAAACAAAAAATCCAAAAAAAAAACGAATTTTTCGATAAAGCAAACTCGTTACAAAACAAAAGAGTCAGCGAACTCTTACACAACGCATATTCACTACGGTCGTATTGAAAAAAAATCAAGAGGAAAATACATGATCATGGCGCACACGCCAGCTAGCCATAAAATAATATACGTAACAAGCACGCGATATTGAGCCATGTCCTTATTCGCGTTTATTTACTCACAGTGCTGCAAGATTATTTGCGTATAGTTTCGAATATTCTGATTGAGCAGAGACTGGTTGGCGGTATTTTCTTTTTAGCAAGAGAACGAGGTCAACGGTCAAGTAGCTATATACGATGCAGAGATTCAAATGTTGGCTTGTACTCCAGTGAGTGCTGCAGCTATTTTTTCAAGGCAATTTTTTGCAATGGAGATGATTTTTTTATTGGCCAGTACTGCCAAAACATTCATGTCGTACTCCAAATAAGAGTGAATAAGTAAGTTGAAAAGCTCGAGTGCCTCAATTTGAAGATAGAAGATCTTTTATTTTTTATCCCGTCGTTTGAAGAGGCATAAAAGTTAAAGGTTCTCCTCATTGAAACCATTATTGTGGTTAGATGGAGAAGAACGCGGGACTAGTTGATATTAGAACTATAGTTAGTTATATTTAGTTGAAATGAGTCGGCAATCCCAAAACATACAGAATCAACTTTGAAGATGGAAATTCAAGCTAACATTGTTCGTTAATGTTCATTGCACTGTTTATAAAAGTATATATCGAACTAGCAAGCCAAAAACTCTCACTTGCAAGCATATAAAACAAGCCAACAGAGTCGAAAAGCATCACCTCTGCAATATCTAAAGCAACGATGTATACGTATTTAGGCGTAATCTGATCTAATAATCGGCAATTTGCTCAGCCAACGATTACGCGATATTACGAAAATCACGAATGTAAAAAATCGCTAATACGTTCGTGGGTAAAAAAATTTTTCTTTTAATCTGTCAGTAATTTGTATTATAAATGAAACTATGCATACTGCTGACTTTTAATTAATCTATAGCTAAGCTCGTCGTGGTGGTCTTGTAGGGCGTGTGCAGCCGTCTGCGCCGAACCTCAGCTTCCAACCACCATCCCTTACGAGATTTATGCATGGCAGAGAGAAACTTATGCCGTGTAATATCGTGCTCACTCTAGATTCTTTTTCATTTTTCATCGAGAATTTCAGTTCGTTTCTTCGGTTGCTTGCGAGAGTTTAGTTAATATTGCAAATTGAAAGTGTTATACATAAATGATTTATCGTGCATATAAGCTAACTACGCGATACTGCTGCATCCACAAAAGCAGCGAGCTTCTACGCCTTCGAAATGTGTGATTCTGCACTTTTCGTGCGTAAGACATTTGAATAATCATGCAGCTTCTCTCAGTCAAGTTATTAACTGGAAACTAACGTCTGCAATTTTCCTTTGACGCACGCGCGCTTGCAATTTATCGCCGTACTTTTATAAGGCTGTTAAAAAAAATATTTTCCGAAGCCTCTGCGCGCTTTTCATTTCTTTGCCTTAACGACAGGCACAACCCACGAGAAAGAAAGGGAGTAACGCAACGTATAAAAAAAATTAAGTCGTTGGATTTTATTACATGTGAATACTAAAAAGAGATGAAAAATATCGCGCGTATCTCTCCCTTCGAAAGAGTTGTACGAATGTGATGAATATTTGTAGGACTGACACCTATCGAGGTAACATCCATCAAGCTCATTTCTGCGTCGTTTATTCGTCGAAAGAGAGAAAGAGAGAGAGCGAGAGAGAACGTTCATGCGCGCAGCTTGTTTTAATAGCCAATAAACAATAAGCACCGTGATAAAAAAAGTTTAGACACGAAAATAGCGAGGCAGATTGAAAAATAAGCGCAACGTAGATAGAATTATTATTATCGCGAAAGAAAACAAGCAGCGCAGCTATTGCAGGGCAAAAGTCGGTCATAGCTGCGTGTATCGACGACCCGCAGCCACAGCAGCAGCTGCAGCAGCAACTGTGCTGGTATTAAAATTTCATCTCGTCGTGCTTGCCGCGCATGTTACTTGCCTTTATCTTTCTCTCTTCTCTCTTTCTCTTTCCTTTCGTTGTTTGCTTAGTTCGCGCGGGTGCGGTTTTCCTGTTTCTCTATTTATCACCCTCTCTGGCTCTTTCGTTTCATTTCTACTGCTGGTTTTCGTTAATATTGAAAATGTCGCGTGATTGCGACGAATTCGCGGTCATACCGATGTAAGTGATAAAAATAGAGCAATTTCAAGCAAAGAGCTTCAGTGCGTTGACTTGCGACAGTAAAAATAATATTCTTCAATTTCTTGCAAAAGCGTGTTAGTGGATAATATTGTGTTTATTTTTTTTTTACGAGAAGCTTCCAATTAATTTCGAAATGAACGAATTGGAAATACCTGTTTTCCGGAAGAAGAAAGATATATCAACAACCTTATTATCTGCATTTAGTAAATTTTCGTAAAAGCGGAAAGGTATATGAAGCTGATTCAACTTCATAGAAGTTCGTTAGCATATCATTTCCATGCGAAATGGAAATCAACCTTGTGAAGAGAATAAATTTCACTTCATATCCTATTTTGTGTATCAGTTAATTATCTTACGCTTTTACTTTACTCCTATGTAGCTACAAAGCTATTTATACATCACTTTATAAACAACAATTAATCAAGTTTTATTCGATTCGCAGAGTTCACTACATTAAACTAGTTTGCGCAATCGTTCAAAGACCAATTGAATCCAAGGTCCTTGAAATAACTTTGAAACAATGTAATATTGGAATCGAAAGTGACGCCTTTAGATTTGAAACCGACCAATTATATGTTTGCATTATATGCAACTGCTCTATCGTTCTAACAAGAACCCGCACAAGAACTTATTCTCGAACTCAGCGATAAACAGCAAACAGTAGTATCAGCGCCATACTGCAACAAAATAGCCAGAGCAAGAAATCTCGAACTTATACATATACGCGTATAGGTATATATGTTACTCCGTATAACGGGTCATTTCACGCGTGCGCGAGCATATAACAGCCATGCGAAGAGAGAGAGAGAGAGAGAGAGAGAGAGAGAGAGAGAGAGAGAGAGAGAAAGCGAGAGAGAGAGAGCAAGTCTCCTCAAATTTAACGCGCGCATTGGCCTTATTGCTGCTTGAAGTGGGGTTGGATGGGCCGTTGATAAGTTTCAGGCTCGTTATCGTCGGAATTCCGGGTTGCCTCTCACTCGCACACACGAAACTCTCTATCTCGCAGGTTTCCACGGCTCTATCTTACTTCCTACATCGATGCCTTCTACGATGCTTTGTACATTCTCGCCTGACCTATGTCGATTGACGTGTTGTCGAGAAGGCTAGATTGATATCGTGTCGAGTATTATTTTCAACTGAAAACTAGTTGGAGTTTGATCATCAAATGACCTTTTTGCTAACTTCTATATGCAATCGGTTTCTTCTATATGATTTTAATCCTATAACAAATTTATTTTTGTATATAAACACAATTATATTTTATAAAATTTAATTTACTTTCAAACAGCAATTGTGAAATGCACAATAGCTATAGTCAAACATATGGAAACATTGCAAGTCACGAAAGTGCTATCATAATACTGGTTCCATATATAGATTGATAAATGCTCCAATTATCTCACTTTACAATGTAACAAAATATGCATTAGTTACGTTCGTTAAAAGTGTGAAGGTATTGAAAATGAAAGACATGTTAATTAAAATTACATCAATATGTCGATAATTTGTAGGAGCACAACAAGATGATCGGAATGCGTATCATGTGTATTTGTCCAGTTGTTTGCCCTATAAATATGACGACTAATAATTACAACCTAATAAAGTAAATGACTGTGTGCCACCTGAAATGGTGGAAAATCATATCAGATGACATCTTCAATAGTCAGTTTATTCCATTTAATAATTAATTAAAATTTGAATAATTTTATTTTGAAATGAATCGTTTGAGCATCCATCACTTTGATAAACAAGGAGAGCAATCGGTTAGCATCAAAATTTTCCCAACGACCTACTTAGTAAATTACCGAAAGATCCAGTCAATCGGAAGCTCTCGAGCTAGTCGAATAATCACTTCGCTCCCTCTCTTTGTCTGCCACTTGTCTTTTCGTTTCACTTAGCTTGGATCGATCTACTTCAAAATACACCAACCACCGTTAAAAACTTCACATCGAATATACAAGGAATTTTTTCCATTCCATGAATACTAAAAAATACACCTCATATAACAGAAGCTTTAGCCGGTAAGACAATGAGTTCACTCGTGTGTTTTCCATTCGCTTACGTGATTTTTCCCTAGGGATTAGCAAGCAGCTAGAACTTATTACGTTCCGGCTACTTTGCTATATTTTACACGGACGAGCGAGTCAACCTGCGCCATAATTTCTTTGATCACGCGAGAGACAAAGTGTTCGACTTGGGTATGGAAGAAAAAGAATATCGTCAAAAATTATACCTAAAGTCCTCAAGCTATTTTTGTATTACGCAAAATTATGGTAAGAAAAAGAGCTGTCCTTTTTATTTTATTCTATGTATTGCTATTTTCTCTACTTTACTTCATTTGTCTACTTGGTTTTCGTGTTAATTTTCTTCCTATAAAATATTAAAATTAATTTACCCTAGCATATAACTCGTATTACGCTCTGAAATAAAATGCCGAATAATATATGAAAAAAATAGCTTTACCGATATGAGCATAAGCATGGCCTTGCTAAGCACTTCTTTCCCAAGGACGCATTAGTAGATTTTAAGTATTTTCACTGATTCAATATATCCAAAGTTTTCAAGTTAGCGTATTTGAATGTTATTGTCAATGAATTTACAAAATCCAAAATATAGATCTGTGTCGTGTAGATAATTTATTTACCTAATCATCGATTCTCCATCCCACGCGACAGTATATTACTTTCCATTTCCGAGGAAAATCAAAGCTAGAATTGATCAGTGTAATATTTAAATGCTGTAAACTGATAATAATAATCGAAATAATACTTGACGTACATATTAATTAAATGAATATTCAAAATAATTATTCATTGTATACAATTAACCAAATATCGTCTATTTGGTTTCATAACGACTACGAATAATGAGAAATCGTATTTATTTCAAAAAATGGTGGGGGAGGTGAGTCTACTTACTCATGATTATAGGAAACCAAGACTAATGCGCACAGGTACCTAATGTACCTCTACAGTGTTCCACGTAGACATAGTTCTTAACTACTGTTGGTAAAGTTTGTGTAGTTTTTATATTTTTGTATATATTTTAGAGTCTAAGTAGATGTAAATACTTTTATAATTTGTTGTACCAACTCTTCGAACAAGAACGTCCTGTTCCCCTGGAGGTATATAGTTACTTCACAGTAATGTATCTAAATTTTGTTGGTAAATAAAAAAAAGAACTAAATTCAATAATTCTAATAACTATTTTAAACTTAACTACCAGCGCTTTCATATAGTTAATAAATAAAAAGTTTATAGCAGTTAAATTATTGGAAATAGGTTTTATGAGCAACAGTTTAATAATCGGCATTTTATGAAATGAGAAAACAACGAAAAATGTGCCTGACATACTTATCAAACGATATCAAGGAGGGAAAAAATATACAGCCATGTGTCTTTTAACTGCCGATATTTTCTCGTGAGAAACTTCAGATCCTTTGATTAGTGGTTTGAGTTTAACCCAACCCAAGTTTGTCAATACATGTACACGTGTACAGCTGCCAATTTAGCTTCGACAAGGATTCCCCTTGTCAGTTTATAAATAGGCACTTAAAGATCTTTGTTAGACTATCTACAAATCCAAAATGCGTGACTTACATTATTGATGTTCTACAGAATTTCAAATATACTAACTGATATTCAGTTTAATGCACTAATAACATGTGCGATACATTATCCATTTGATGACAATTGCACGAAATTGACAATGCACGCGAAAGCAACAATAACTGCACCGAAATAATCTCTCATCCACTGACATGTGCAAATTTAAGGAACAACGGGCGGTGATGAAACGACTGACCAATGATTACGGAAGTATGAGCTGATAAAATAAAAAAGCACACCAACCCCCTTCATCCCACGCGCAGCTCATGTGACAAATGAAACCTGTACCGATGACGCAGCAGCATCGATAAATCCGCAAATTCTGCCAAGAAAGAAAAAAGGGACATGATCCACATTTTGTTTGCGCTAAACACAGTGGCCGCCGATAGCGCGTGAGCGTCGCGAATTATTACGCTTGCGGGAGCAATACGCGTCGACAAGCTCCCGCGGGTGCCCTCATTTATGCGATTTCGCGTCGCTACGAGTATACTCATACGCGCACACGGTTCGTTCGGCTTTCGCAAGCTGCGTGGGCGGGACGGTGATCGCGTTAATTTTGATAGGTTTTAATTAAGCGATTTAAGCCTAATACCCGCAGTGCAAATGAAGCCAGGCTTGCGATATACGTACTTACGGGCGTCGGTGTCTCGGAAACTAACGTCAAGTTAACCAAGGATACATAAGCTGGGTACTCACCTGGAAAACGAAAAAAAGAGAGAGGAAGACTCGCACGCACATACGAGATTAGTTTTGTTGAATCTCTGGGTTACGAGTGCCTGGGGGATTGCATAGGGCTGGGATTGCTTTAAATTAATTAGCTTGAGAGAAAGAGATAGAGAGAGAGAGAGAGAGAGGAAGAGGGCAAATTTGGGAGGCGACCGAGGATAATTGAATTTATTCGTGTTAAGCGGAGGATGGAAATTTATTACGTGTGGCGAATTATACATCTGATATAAGACGTAGATGTTCTTTGCCCGTTTTCTTTTGTTTTCTACCGTTGACTATGAAATTTCTTAACGTTTGGTACTTTTAATGGAAGTGTGTGCGAAGAAAGGTAATTTTCACGCGAAGGTACGTTACTATCTTCCAATTTCCGATTCGTCAAATCATATGCCCGTAATCGTAGCGCAAACCGCACCGCAGGATATTGATTAAGCTATTATAGCAATAATTTAAATGCTGAGAGCGTCAGCGCTTATCTAGAAACCAGCTGCAGGTCGCTAAAACTAGAGCAAATGACAAGTTTGCGTCGATATTAAGTTCGCCCTGAGAGAGAGAAATCGAGAGAGACATTATTAATCTTCCGTGAGCTTCTGCCCCCCCCCCCCCTCTCTCGCGTCCGAATTCGAAGCGCGTATATTGATATCCGTAAGCATAATGTATCTTATATCTCTTGCGCTCGCACGCTGCGCATGAATAATGTATCGCAGAGAATGCTGTGACGCCTTGGGGCACGCTGAGTTGAGTTTTTCACTAAGCACCTGTACTTCTGTTGTTCGTTTTTACTTTTTTTTGAAATACATTTCAATGGTTTCGTAGCTTTTTGAAGAGCAATATTTACACTTCATTGTATTTACGAGATATGTATTGTTTGAATAACTGGGATATTTACTGGATTTCAATGTTAAGTTCAACGAAATATAAAATAAGTAAACAATCAAATGAATTATAAATCTTCCAATCACTGATATTTGGTAAATTATGTCTGATAAACGGCAGTTATGAATATTCGATAATTCAATGTATAATATAAATATCGATTTCGAAATTATTATCAGCTCGCTGAACTTGAAACGGTATTTGAATGTTGTATTAATTAATGCTAGTTTTACTGTTTCTGAAAATTGAAGTGTAACATAATATTCAACAGCTTTTCGGCACGACGTCTAACATTTATGTGGTATACATTCAATATGAGTTGAATGTCAGAATAAATGAATATTGAAAAGAAATAAATAAATATTGTAATCCATCAGCAAAACTCTCATTTCTCTAGTTACATCGGCTAACCATTACGTCATACATATTTTTTTGTGAGAATTTATTTACTAATATCATTTTCTAGTAGCATAGTATTTTGTTAGTAATTTTTATGAATTTAATTAGAAATAACTTGACTCAAAACCTACGCTACGAATTCTTCCATCAGAATAATGAAAATTCAGTAATATGAAAAGGAGCATTTTCACATATGATTACAATTTTACATAAAATAACGGAAGCTAAAAACAACATTTTGCTTTTGACCTACTTCTCAAATGAATTCCAAATACACAACCACTCACCAAAATGCATGAAAAAAGATGTACTATACATGGAATGAATAAAGAGTAAAAATACAATTATCACAGAACACGAGACAAAAACAGAAAATAGTACGAATGCAGAAATACTTTTGTTCATTATATGTATTGCCATCCAATACGCCCAGACGATAAAATAGCTTCGACATAATGATTTTATTCAAAGCTTCATTTACGAATACAACCAAACTTATACACACGGAAGCTTCTGCCGCGAACGCGTACGCTTCGTAGTATAAAAACTGGCCAATCATCTCGCTACTCTACTGATATTGCGGTGGATCGACGCATTTGCATACCATCCATGCAAAGACTGTGTACCAATTTTTTCCTGCATTTCATCAATTTAGCAGCTTTCTGTCGATCACTCTAAGCGTATCTGTTCCTCCTTTCTCGTAGAAAAACAGATATTTTATGCAAAAAAAAACAAAAGAAGTACCCGTGAGTTTATTCTACGTAATTATATATCATTATTCAATGACGGAAGCTTATTTCAAAGTTCAAAAGGTTTGTCTTCATTGGTAACATTCTACTGATTAGACTATATGGTAAATCATGTAGGCATCAATTACAATATTTTATTTTTTTTAGTTGTTTTTCGGTTTCAATATTTCTAGAATCTTTTTCATCCCACTAAAAAAGTTAAAGGTAAAGCTTTAAAATCGTTGATCGATTGAAGAATTTCAAGGAGTTTCATTTTTCTCTCGTCAAACGACTCACCACAGCAAAATCGAATCATTACGTGATGATAGATTTGCAACTGCCTTTGAAGTTTGTGTGTTGAAGTTGTATTTATTTATTTCTTTTTTTTTCCTTTTAGAGTCTTCTCAAAAGTTTTTCAAGCCAAAGTAAACTTTTTCACAGACAATTTAGCAAAGTTTCAAAGAAGAAATCTCAAGAATCGTTAAGTATTGTCATTTCTTTCAATAAGATACGTTTAAGAAATAGAACAGATAAAATGTTTAAAAATTTAAAAACTCAAAAAGGATTGTCCTATAAAGCTAGTTTCTTTTTCTAGAAAGTGAACACCCTCTACAAATAAATTTCCGGAAGGAATTTTATTATACGCGCGCATCTATTTTTCTCATGCGGGCCACATGACGTAGACAAAAAATGGAGCCGAATAAACATATTACAAGCCGTACGCGCCATTATCCTAAACTGTTTCTCGCAAAATTAAACTCCATTAACAAAGCCATAAGTCTCGTGAAAGCATAAATATCCTCAATTCCACTTGGTCACTTCTTCTATTATTGTACTATTCCGAGCGAGTTGGCTCACCATACGACAGAGAAAATAAGACAGGCGGATGATAAAGAAAAATGAGAGATAAACGTTTTACGTCGGCGCATAGGTTGTAGCGCAAGAATTTGGGCTTTTGGGTACTTGCTGTTTTCTTTTTTTTCGTTTGCATCAAATTCTTCTTTCTGCCACTTTATTGCGCCAAGTGCGCTTAAAATTTCTTGCCGCCAGGCAACGCGTAAAACGGATTTATATGCTTAGATTTTTTTTTTTTTTTGCAAACTTCCAAGCGCTGAAGTGCACACGGAAAAAAAAGTACGTGACAAATTGCGTCGCGCCGCGCGCGACTGCGGTTCATTCTGTTTCGCTGTAATGGAGCTAAAGTTTTGTCGTTTGAGCGACTGCTTGATTTTTCTTCCGGGAAACTGGGTGACACGCGTTTTGTGTTTTATGTTCATTGACATTTTTCTTTTATTTTTACAGCGAGAAAACTGTCGTACAAATGTATAACGATCATTATAACATTTTATTTGTGTCAATTCACGTAATGACATATTATACTATCTATAAATAATCGCAACTATTTCACGTTAAAAGTATATGTACTCTAAGTATTCTACTCACGAATTTATTCATATTTACGACAAAAAGTATCTATAAATTCAGTTTGGAACCGTATAATGATGATATAAATGACTTGATTATTTGACATGTAATAACTTATCTGTGCTATTCTCAAAATAGAAGACTAAGTACATCATATATCAATAGAAGACTAAGTACATTCCTTATCATACAAGAATATCATTTAGCTAAGATTGTAATGGGAGGATTTCAAACGTATGAGATATTATATTACACAACAATATACTTTGAAAAATATTTTCTAACAAAATGATAAACGTAAGCTTTATATCACAATAAATGCTTTAACACTTATTTCATAAATTTACCAAAAGTCATATATGAAGCATCCTTGTGATTCAAATTGGCCGTCGTATTTCACCATTACTCATTTGGTTTCCCCTTAAACCACATAACTTCGCCTATCTCTCTTTACCGAATTCTCACGTACCTATATGTGTGTGTGTTTCAATACACACGCACACACACATAGACATGGTCGTTGGGTGGATTATAAATGACATATAGAACCGGAGGCTATTCGTGGACATAAGTAACGTTGACCGATCACTTTATTAACGTTATCTGGACGATGAGTATGCGGTTGAGAGAAATGGCAGACGGCAGTTAACCAATTTCCACCAATTGATTTAATTAACCGTCATTTTTATGTTGCTCTCTTTGTTTTTGTTGACGCTTGTTCAATAATGTCACGGCAGTGAACCCATAGATGGCTCACTATTGAACTGAAAAGAATAGATGCTTGAACGACCTGTTTTGTTATTTTCAACATACATACAACGTAAATTAGTTTTTATTTTCGTTGTTTCATTAAATATCACGGATTTGTTGGTAATTTTCTTTAGTTGAATAATATTCATCGACGCAATTTACACGTCGATGCAATTTATTATTTACTCTTACTATGTCGTGATTAAATCAATTTGTTATTAACTAGTTTCATTTTAAGTGGATTTCAAATGAAATATAAAAAGATAAATATGATGTTGCGCGATTGTAAACCAATTAAAATGATTATTTATCTGTTACTATAGTGAAAAAATAGACAAGCATGAATTTAATTGGATTACAAAACAAAATAAAAAGCAAAATAGATTCCGTCTACTTATGAAACAATAAGTATATTATAATTATAATTATAACTATAAACATTCAATAATAAAAGTCAAGATTTTGATGAGCATCAGAGGTACACGCACCATGAAAGAAACGCTCGTAGCACGCAACTGTCGAAAGATTCATTAGAATATCTAAGCTAAGCCGAAAGAGAGCTGATCTCACAGCATCGTCCTACAGTGAGAAAAGTTGTAGAAGCGGACTATAGCCCATTATTGCAGTAGCATTCTTGGCTAGAAGGACGAAAAAGAAGAAGACTTGTTTACCCAAGCTCGAACAGATCATCTTTCCGTTGCTCTCGCGCTCGTCTGAGCGAGACAAAAGAAGACATATCCTCCGCTGTCCTTCTCTCAGTTGCCTCGATCTCGACTCTCTCCATTCGTTATAGCACCGCTTGACAGCGCGAGCACAGGCTTGCTTGCGACGTGCCATTTCAACGAGCGACGGCCAATGCATTTCGAATGGAGATGCGCGCGTTCGCTCGAGCTTGCGGAACGAGCGCGTGTATGTACTTCCTCTACGCTTGTCCTCTCCTTCTCGTCGTCGTTTGGATTGGCTATATACCTTGGATGATTGAACCTGACAAAATACGGAGGTTACGCGACTATTCTTTCTCGATTCAAGTATTTGTTGTGGGTTTTCATGCACATTTTACTCTGCCATCGGAAGATTTTTTTTTCGAATGTCAAAGAAAGATCGATAAACGCTCAGTAAGCGTCAGATGCATTCCATCAATATTTCATATCGATTTGAATGATTTTTACTCTTCATACGATTACCACCGGTTACAATTAGTGCATAAAATCTTCAGCTTTAAATAACGAACGTATCAAGGAAAATCATTTTGAAATTATTAGAAAGTGTACGCCTATCTTTAACCGGAATTCATAATTGAATTATATCCATGAGAAACTTACACGAACGATCTTTCTAGGCGAAAGACGCAAACTAATTACTCAAGAGTTGCAAAAACGCGCGTCTGCTAGCAAATTTAATTATATCGTCGGGGAGAGAGAGGACGACGCAATCTACAAAGATGCTTCTTATAGGGACATCTCACCAATCTCTTTACTTATCTCTCTCTCTCTCTCTCTCTCTCTCTCTCTCTCTCTCTCTTTCTCTCTCCCTCTGGCTCTCGGTTGAAGCGCATACTTGTTCTGCCTTGACTCGAGGCTCAAGGAGGCGATGCCAAACAGTTACATAACACTCATAACTATCCGGAAAGAAATTCATTAGTAAATTTTCCGGATCGTTCAAATAAATTACTTTCTACAAATTTACATCCTTTTCTTTTACATGAGCGCTGTTTGAAAGCGCGGCTACAGTGAGAAAATTAAGTTGGTTCGGAATATATATGTATGCTCGTGTATATGTGCGCGCGTGCGTGTAATAATTCGATGCCTTTTCTCTTCTTGTTCTTTTAATTTTCATATCCGCTGTTCCATAGAGTTGGAAAAAGGAAGGAAAGAAACTGTCGCTCGAGCCCGCAATTCAATTCTAACTTTTTCCATTTGTTACTTCAAATAATTATTTTAGTCGGGTAATATCGTCTTGGCGGATTTCTTATCGAAACGAATTCACAAACGACAAAGTTTTAGCATTATCTTTTGATTGATTAACGTGTTTATTTAGCGACATAAAAAATTTTTAATTTTACATGATGAAGATTCATTTCTCAGTAGTATAGATGGCGTATCGGTCGGACTTGAAAAATTGGAACATACGTTATATCTTTAATACGAGCGATTTATCACTTGAATGGTTTTTATGAAGATAATATATTTCTCAGAGGGTTTTTATCTCACGCAAAGATAACTAAAAAGCTAGATAGAGAGGAGGTAATTTAGGGTAATCAAATAAAGCCTCTATTTTCCTACAAAGACTGCAAAATCATTTTTATTACAAAATATCGAACAATAACATATAGATATTCAAAAATAAGGTTGACATTCAAAGCTTATGAAGAAATGTTTGAATGTAACATTTTGTTTTTCTCTCTTTCTCTCTTTCCTTCTCTGTATTACATCAAGAGATGACAACGTTCCGCTTGCTCCATCTTCATTTAATATGAGCAAAACGAAAGCGGAAATTAACTATCGACGAGAGCGTAAAAGAAAAAAAGACGAAGTGAAAATGTCAAAGCGACACGAAGGAGAAGAAGCCAGGTAATGACAATTTATTAATAAAGTTGAGAACGAAAGACGCTTCGATGCACCGCGGATAGAGAGAAAAAGAAAGAGAGAGAGAGAGAGGGAGAGAGCGAGAGAGAGAGAGAGCGAGAGAGAGAGAGAGCGAGAGAGAGAGAGAGCGAGAGAGAGAGAGAGAGAGAGAGAGAGAGAGAGAGAGAGAGAGAGAGAGAGGGGCAAGAGATATAGAAAGAGAGAAAGTAAAGTTTGTCTCGGAAAAATTTCAAGGCTTCTATAGACGGTCGAACTTGATCAGCTTCCAAGTAGAAAATTAAGTTAGCCGACCAAAGGCTGTCATTTTGCTTTTGAAATGTTTTATTTTTTTACATACTGTTATTAGTTGCATTGAGTTCGAGTAAAAGCGTACTACGAATTTTCTGTTAATTAATTATCTTTTTTACTTAGACAGATTTTATGAGAAAATGTCTATCTTGCTCTTCAATTACATTTTTTTCAACGGTTATTTTTACGTGGTAAACAAATAAATTTCATTTACATTATTAAGAAAACAAAAGAATCCATTTAAGAAAAAAAAATATAAAAGAACAATAGAGTATAATAAGAGTATAACAAAGAGCAGAAAGTTTATTGAAGCATTATTTTTAGAAGAGAGAATAACTCATTCAAAAAAAAATTGCAAGAAAAAAAAAATTATTTATCTAACATTAGATTAAAAAATCCTCGAAATACAGAATAGGTATAACATCCTCGCCGGAGAATAGCAAAGTTGTTGGCGCTGAATTAGACTGTCAGAAGCACATCCCTCTCATCGAGTCTACCGAAAAAAAGAAAAGCAGCCAGCAGCCATGCGCGTGTTTTCAGTTACTCGAAAGCTCGACGAAGGGTAAAATCCAAAAGAGAAAACCAAAGCTCGTAGAAACGAAAGCATCTCGCATATATAAAGAAGTACCGGCATTTCGTAATCAATGGGGAGTCCATCAAATGACAAAGTCCGTAAAACTAACTCTTTTCCTTATTCTGAGGGTCGCATGAGAGTCACGTGTGTACGCGACAAAACTGTGAAGAAAAAAGCGTCAACATGCGAGATAAGCCGCAAGCCAAGTCTTTGTGCGGTCTCTACTTAGGATTAAGAACTTTTGCGCACGTTAGCAGTGAATATATGTGGGGTGTCCAGTTCTCACCAAACGTATACGCGTGACTTTGATTTATCGTGGATTATAGATCGGACGTTTATTGCGATTGCTAATTTGCTTTCTCTTTTTGCTGATTTTCTCTTTCTCTCTCTCTCTCTCTTTCGCTCTCGCTCGCATGACGTGATTGATTGCCCTGTAGTAATGAATCGCACCGCGCATAGGCTTTCACTTTTTCGGAACTCTCTGCTATATATCTTTTTTCTTTCTACCCCTCCGAGCTCTGTCTATGTGATTATTCACTACAAGTCCAAGTTAGCATTGATTCAGCTTCATTTGTTTTCTTTGGCGTGGTGCTTTGTAACGATTTGTGAATGCGGATATATATGATTCACGCGCAATCGCAAGCTTTGTTTGTTTATATAGAATTCTACAATCTGACTTGATCTTAACATCAGCACTCTAGTCATGATTAATTTATGTTTTCTCTAACTTTGGATTTGATGAAATTAGCTTGTTTAGTAGAAAATGATATATTTTATTTAATTAAATATTTTGCATCATTGCCGAAACAAGTTATGTTATTATGTAATAATATCTCTTATTTTTCTGTGGCTTTCTATAATTTTATAGATCAATCAAGTTCAATAAACTAAATACAGCCCTTACAATAAGTTTGAGGTCTTCTTTTTTTAACAATATTTCTGCTGTCTTTTGCTTTAAAAACAATTACTACTTTAAATTGCTACATACTGTTTTTAAGAAACAATGCTTCTTAATTAAACTTTATTATACCGTAGAAATGTTTACTCTCTCTCTCCCTCTCTCTCTCTCTCTCTCTCTCTCTTTCTCTCTCTCTTTCTCTCTCTCTATTATGTAACTATTAAACCTTCAATGGACTTAATTGAAAGTTATGGGTATAAGTTTTAATAACGAAGTCATTAACGCAGTACGATTAATCATTTCTAGCGTCATTCTACATTCTCGATGACATACTACTGATTATCCCATAACGATCAGCACCGTACCATCGTTAAAACATCAAGAAATACACCATTTAATTCCATGTCACCCGCGAGCAAACACGCATAGCCCCGACGAACGCGCGAAGGCGTAATCAATCAAAATCGCATTATGCAATCGAGCCATTATTACGCCATTTCCCGTACACATATCATATTAACACTTTTCTCCTATTTTAGAAAATAAAAATCTAATCTTGTCATATTATTAATTATACTACAGTCGGATGATTAATTAAAGTAAAAGTTTAAAGCCGCCAGGGACTCTGAATTTATTCACACAAGTGTATGTTTACAAACTTTGCCTGTGTAAGTGGGCGTGTGGGCACAGCGGGAGCAGAAAATTGAAACTAAAATCTAGGGATTTCCGCGCGACCTTTTTTTCTTCTTCTCACGAGGTTCTAAAGGGCCCAGGAAATATGGCTGTTTTTATGACTTTTACGAAGAGCCAACGACGGGACTTTACGGTTTGAATTGACGATTCGACGCGCGCAAAAGCCCCGCTTGTAAGAGATTTTTCGAGGGATTTCCGTTTCATACTTTTGTATCGCTCACTTGCTCGCGTGACTTTGGAATTCCATTTATCAAGTCATTCTTCTTTATATATACATATATACATATATAAAAGCTTACTTTGTTACACAGTAAAAAATAAACTGAGACGTATATAGTTTTTGATAAAGAAACGTGTTAACGACTGCACAAGCTTTGCATTGTTTTGCACTCAATATTTAGCTTCAAGATGATTTATTTTATTGTTACAGTTATTCATAAAACGTTAAATTCAATAAACTCGAAAGTTCACGCATACAGATGAATTATAATGCATAACACACCGTATTATCGTATTCAAAATTCAAAAGGAGAACTCACCTGCACCACGTCGAAGAAACAGCGGCTACTAAATATGGAAAATGAAATAAACACACTTGAGGAGAATAATTAATGCAATGTCCATTTACTAAAACATTTTACAGATTCAATAATTATAGATTGAATAATTATGAATCACGGAGAGTGAGCTGAGCTCCCTCTGACTCTTCCTACACTGAGAAAAAAAATTTACTACATTTAATCAAATTTGATTAAATTTAAGACAATCATTAGTTCCCTATATACGTATTGTGCAAATGTTTACTTGAATTGAAGATTTCAATTTCATCAATTCAAAAAAAAAATCAAATCAAAATTAACATATCCTAATTTGACTTGAACAAATTTTATATATATTTAATGAAGAATTTTTAGATAAGAATGTACGTAGTTTTAAATTCAAAAAATTATTCTTTGTGTTAACAAAAATTGTAAAAATATGAAATCCAATTTTTTTGAAAAAGAAATCATTTTTGAGGTTTGAGAAAATATTGTTTAAGCCCAAATATTATTTCTTATTTATTAAAAAAATATTATTTTGTATGGCGGAAATCTTTAATCAATTTAATTTCTTATGTATTTAATCAATTTAATTCTTATGTAATTCAATTAATGAAGTACAAATTGAATTGGAAAAACGTTTTTTGTATATAAAGAATATTTTCATCTAAGTAATTATTTTTTATTGATTGAAAAAAATATTTACTTAATCTAACAAAATATTAATTCAATAAAATGAAATATTTATAAAACCATACTAAAAAAATTTTATTTAAAGAAATTTTTTTTTGCTCAACTCAAGTCCTCAGTTATGTTCTTGATCTGAAATTATTTGTTATACATTACATTATGCAAGTAAAATTTTATTATTAGTTTTATCGCTTTTTACAATTCAGATAATTATTTATAATCACAGAAAATTTTCGCTCGTAATGGGGATCGAACCCCGGACGCATGGGATAACACGCGCCCATTTAACCAACTATGCTAATGCAGCGTTTGTATATTGAAGCTACACAATTTTCTATAATTACTTAAAAATGGATCAATATACGAGATGTTTGAATGAATAAATAATTGTTGATAACAAATTTATTCATAAGTATATTCATACACAATATATTAAACGTAAATCTTCAAAAAACATTTTATTCAATTAAAATCTTTTTTCCAATTGAAAGTCATTTTTACCATATAAAAAATTATTTATAACCGACAGTTGTTGTAACTTGAAAAATGACTTTTTGGAAAATATTTGTCTCAAGGAAATGATTTAGATTCGAAATTAATTTTAAATCATTAAGAAATATTCCATTGTAATCCAAAACTATTCCATTTAACAGAATATTTTTAAAAATGAATATTTACTCGAATTAACAAATAAAATGAAAAATAAAGTAAATTTTTTAAAACTAAAATAATTAACATTGTATTTTTTAAAAATATCTTTCCAGATTGATGTTAACATGTAATGATTTTTTCTTATTTTAGAAATTTTTTTTTGAAATTTTTAGAATTTATTTTAGAAATTATTTTATACATAAAGGGCTTCTATAGTCAAATGAATCAAGTGATAAATTTTGAAAATACGTTTTGTAAAATTTGATAAATTGGTAATTAGCAGTATCAAATGCTCTTTAGAATTGATTTCTTAATCCTAAAGAATATTTTAATTTAAAAAAAATGTCTTACAATTCAAAATGAATAAATGATTTGATAAAAACTTATCGATAAATTCAACGAAATAATTTTTCAAACTTAAAAAATTTATGATAAGAAATGATTTTCAAAATCAAAAAAATGATTTTCTTCTGTTTAAATATTAGCTTCGCATAACAAATATAATTTTATTTAGGAAGTATTAAATGTTGAGTTAAATTGGTTTGTTAGTTTAAAAAAATTCATTTAAGATTTAATAAATCTATTTATAATTTTGAATAAATTGTTGTCGTTTCATTATTCATAAGAAACATCATTTTAACTTAAGACCAAAATTGATTTAGATAATAGCATTCTAAATTTGAAAAAAATATTTTGCTGAATTGACAAAATGTATTCAATGTTAAGTACAGATTACTTGAATCTAAATAATAGTATTTTTTATGAAACGATCAACTCGAATTAAAAAAAATTTTCTCTCAGTGTATTAGCAACATTTTTGTTAAATTATTATCGACATAACTATTGGTTTTCCCATCTTCATACGAAATTTTTTTCGATCGAATCATCACATCATTCTATACTTTCACATTCATTATTATTCTAGTAGTCAGAAAAGCAAAGCAAAAGTAAAATGTTTAGTGAACGAATTTTTCCTGATTGACAAAAAGCGCTGAATTACGTACAATTTCTGTTGATGTTGTGGATTTACAATTAAAAATTTGATGATATTGGGAAAGCTGTGCAACTATATTAACTAGGTGTCATGAATGACGATTTCTGGCGAAATCGCTAGTAATAATGTGAAATTCTGTCTCTTTCAAGCTTGAAATTGTACTCATTTCCTACTAAAAAAAAAATTACAACCTCATCTCTACACACCAGGGAAAAAGAAATGAAAACGAAATAGCTGTTCCACGTGGATTATAAAAATATCATCTAAGATGAGCATTTGTCAAATGTCTACCGTTTACTTTCTCTCTCCAGCTTTAAAGCGTTGTCATCTAACGTATAAAGAAGAAGAGGCATAGAAAACAAAGCATCGTTCAATATCTACGAACAGATCAACTCAAGAGCAGCATTCCGCAGATCTACCAGCGGATTGTCCTCCGAACGCATTGAAACCTCAACATAAATACTTTTTTCCCCTCGCGCACATATATTATGCTTCGTTAATTTCATTTCGCAAGGTTTTTTCTCTGTAAAACGAACGAGCGAGAAATAAAAAATATAAAAGCAACACGTCGCATTCAACTGCAAAAATTATGAGCATAATACGCGATGAGTGTCTGCATCCCCTCCCCCCCTGGTGTGAATTATAATTTTATGCCCTTTTAAATTCTCTTAGTGTCGAGAAACTTGCTGAAATGTTTACCGTAAATAGGAATGAGAATTCCACGAAAGATAAAGAGCCACAAGGGGGGGGGGGGGGTAATATCAAACATTCAAACACAGCTCATTAATGCAATTAGAAAATAAATATCCGATCAAGCTGATTTTCACAAATCATGTAATTATCAAGCTTACGAATCATTCAAAGCCACGCTGTCGTGTGAAGAGTATAGATCATCGCGATCGATCATACTGCGGTTAGCTCTTATTCCACTCTCGTCGGCTCGCTTTTAACTCTTTTATTTCCTCTTCGTGTGTTCCCTCTCAGACTTCAATGGACTTGATCCATACCCTCGGTCAGGGCGTTTTATTTTATTGTTCTCCCTTTCACGTCACCTACACTACCCTTCTATACAGACTAAAGTAAGTATAGGATATCGTTGGAACACGTGCAAGCATGTGCATTTATTCATCGTGACGATGTCAACTGCTCTATGACATATCCTATACAAGCCATTTGCAAGCACTTAACGACTTGAGAACTTCGCATTTACTATCCAACAATATTTTTATTATGTATGTTTATGAGGAAATGACAGTTCTTCTCACATATTGTGCGGTTTAAACATTTGCATAAACACTGTCTTCCACAAATTTTCAGATAAAAAGAAGTTTTCAGAATGATAAATATTCTTTTGAAAAGGGCACATCGAGCAAATTTGTAGTTTAATTCGCTTCCAATAGTTGTTTAACTAAAGTTAATAAAATTTTATCGTGTCACCATTCATCATGACAGTTTTTTATAAAAGTCTGCGAATAATATAACAGTTTCGAAAATTCATACATTCTTATCGTATAAAACTAAGCGACAAGAAAGTAACGAGATAATTTGAACTGGCATACTAACAAAATTGACGAAAGTAAATGATGTCTCAAGAAACTAACAACATTTCTAGTGAAACGTGGATTATTTAGTTTAATTTAGTAAATAGTTCTCCAAAACAAAGAAGAATAGCTGCAGTTTTTTCTTTTCATAGTGACGAATCAATGCGATTAACTGGAAATGTCAATCCAAGACACTTTAAACTGGCGAGAGCGACCCCATTGTCAGTAGACAAGAGCGAGGGAATGAGAGATGGGCCTTCACTTGGCATGTCAGACACACAACAAACTTATCGATCACGATAGTGCACTACTATGCTCGTCAGTTGTCCGACAGGCAGCGCGCTATTCAACTACGACCCGATCGCTCTCAGTACTTCCGTTTGTATTCTTCACAATAACAGCTTATTTTATCAAAGCTTTTCTGCCGCGCACAAAAATTATTTCTAACTTCTATATATTTCCATATCGATGGTCGTGAAAGATCGAGAGATAGAGAGAGAGAGAGAGAAAGAGACTGCGGCTCTTTAACCGAAATTCTACATCGAATATATAATATATATTACGTTGCGTGTATACACACACGCGCACCCGCGCACACACACACACACATTTTATTGAAATATATCAGACAGCTGCTGTTGCTGCTACCTCGAAGCTTATAAAATTCATAGTTCTGTTGAAACTTTCCAATCAACGGATTTTCATTAAGTATAGCTTATAGTAGCTGCTAATAATTCGTTATACACGAGTGTTTAATTTATTCCATGCAGGGATTAAGTTGGAAAATTCGAGTCATGTATAGTTTTCTTAATTTGATATAACATGCGGAAATGTATTTTTAATGAGTATTCCCATAGCGATTTGTTATATTATTAGGAAAATCAAAAAGAAATTTCACCTGTAACTTTTGTAACTTTTACATTATTATTGTTAAAATTATGCAAAAAAGAGATATTCCCTGTAAAACGTCAGTAATACAATAACCGAAATATTGAAAGCAAAACGATTTTTAAAACAATAATCCTGTCTTGACAAAGATAAATCCTCATGGTACCTTTATTTTATTTCAAACTTTAATAAAAAAATTAGGTAATCATAGAAAATATTTCGATCTATAGAATTCTTTATTTTAGATTAAAATTCAAAATTCTTTATTTTAGATTGAATCCACACAATTTTTATCAATCAATAATCTTTTATTGGAATTCTTAGCATTAAAAAAATCTTGATAACGGTGATTACTAATGCGTGTAATGGTAACACTTATCAATAAACTCGTACGAATGTACATTAAGAAAACCCAATCAACTTTACGTAAAACCTATTGTTTACGAAACTTATTTCTATCTCCGTACGGCAGGAAAGCAATACGAAAAATTTCACGATGACAGCTTCCAAAAATAAAAAAATACCACACTAAACAATACTCGTAAGAGCATTAACCTCAACCGTATTTTTTTCTCATAAAAATCTTTTATTTTTTCAAAAATTGAATTTCATGCATAGCCAAGGTGTATTTTGACATGGTTCGTGGCCTAATTACATTCATCTCATCCTCCGTTTCTGACAGATTTTGGTTATTTTCATGCTAGACCGCTACGTTCTCTCTCTCTCTCTCTCTCTCTCTCTCTCTCTCGTACATATATGCAAGAACGTGCCAGAAATAAAGCCAGTTTATTGCGACTCTCTTTCCTCTTGCACACGTTTTTGCAGTTCAAGCTTTTGTTTTTGAGTACTGACACTGTCTATGTATGTGTGTGTACATTCTGTCGAGATACTTTTCGTCCTAAGCGACGTCTTTTTTTATTTTCTCGATATTTTTGTTTATTTTAACATCAAAGTGACTGATTTATGTTAATTACTTCTAAATAAACATGTTACTTCAAATTAAGTTAACAAACTATTGCACGTTTGATAAGTAGTTAAGTATTTTTCTTCAAGTGAAAAATACCTTTGAAGCGTTGTTGTTTTAAAAACAAAAATTAATAAAATAAAAACAACATGCAGCAAAAAGCAACTACGTGAGTTTGGAAAAAGAAATTATGAACCGTAAAGTTTGAAAGGATTAAAAGCTTAAGGGAGAGAGAAATAAGAAAAGCAAGAAAAAAGCCTGTGAAAACAGGAAGGTGCCGAGTGGCAGTGGAGAAAGCGCGATAAAGTGAAAAAAAGGAAAGCTTTCGTGAACGACTGTTCGAGTTGGCCAGCGAAATTTTTTTTAAGACGGCGTCTTTACTTAACTTTTAGGTCATAACTCGCTGTGAACTAAACGTTCTCAAAATTATACTTTATGAACTCTAAATGAGATCTTATTTTGTAAAATCTCAGCTTATTATTTAAGAATACTATTAAAATTATTCATGAAATGAAATTGAAGTTGTGCAAAGTTATTCAGTAAAGATTTTGAAACTATAGACGGAACCTTTTTTTAGAATCGAAAATATTTTATACAATAAGAGGTACAAATTATTAAGCAGAGACACACGGAAAAAGTGATTTCATGCGACTTGATGTATTAATCTACGTTGGAATCCACTGTGAACTGACATGCATTATAAAAAAAGCACGCATATATTTTCGTTTACTCGCGCAAAGCTTTCACAGAAATTCTTAATTCCCCAAATTCCGACTTGAGCGGAAAAATTTTCATTCGCAGTTTCGCGAGATTAAAAAACTCTCAAATCGACTTCTTCCCTTACTAAACCAAAGTATTTCGCAATCAAACTTTTTTCAGCGTAAGTGCTTTGAAACAACAACAAAGAGTCATCAATGCGAACTTACTTTGAGGAAAAATCCCTAATCAGCCAAGTAGAGCTTAGTGGCTGACTTAAGCTTTGCTTCTTTCACTTGTTTTTATTTCAATATTTAATTTTCTTAACGATACTTTCAGACTTACGTTAACGTATAATTGTTTTCCTTTTTAGACTCACCTGAAACAAAAATTGAAAATCATTTAATGTTAGTTTATTGAATACAGTAAACATTGAATAAATTTAGAACGTTATATACGAGTGGTTTTTGGCTATTTCGATGAATTTAGAGACGTTAGATCACAGATTTTATTGAGATTTTGCAAAAATGTTATACATATTGAAATACATTTATTCCTAAATTTTTATCGGGAAATATTAATTATATCAAGTTATTAACTGTTAAGAAAAGATGATAAAAATGTTTTGAAAGAAAATATTTTAAAAACCAAAATATATCAAAGTCAAACTTCTTTCAAATACATATGTCCTCTTAAACTGTCTAAATAATTACAACAATAAATAATAAATTTTTTAAAGTTATTAACTTTTACTTTAAACAATTGTGAATATCATAAAAAGTAGTATTTCTTTAATTTTTGCTGTAATGGATTACTGAAGGTTTTTGTAATAGAAATCACTCATAAAATTCAAGTGCTCGACATATTCAAAGGCATGACACTAATTAAAAAAGATACAATATTTATAATTTCGCCGCTAATTAATAATCGTCAATCTCAAGTCCAAACGTAGAGAGAATATTATCATTTATTTACCTTAATCTCATTGTAAAAATATTCGATTTTCATGAAATTAAATATCAGAAATATATTCTATATATTTAAAATAACTTTTAAATATATAGAAAAGTCATTACAATGACAGTTTGTTTGACCAAAGGCTCAAGAAAAAAACGAAAGGCCTATTACTGCAAGGCACAGTTATACGCTGTCGCAACCATACGATTGCCGAGGTGTCTTCTTTTAATTGGTTCCACGCCTTCTAATACATCGGACACTTGAATTTTATGACTGATTTCAATAGAAAAAATCTTCAGGAATATACCAAAATAAGAATTAAAAAAAAAAATTTCTTTTTAATTTTTTCACAATTGTTTAGAATGAAAACTAATTATCTTTGAAAAAAAAATTACTGTTTATTTTTGTAATTATTTAGAAAGCTTAAGAAGATACACATATTTTACAAAACTTTGTCTTCAATATATTTATTAGTTTTTAAAATATATCCTTTCAAAAAATGTTATCATTTTTCCTTAATAGTCAATAACTTTTGATATCATTAATATTTCGAGATGAAAATGTAGGAAAAAATGTACTTCAGTGCGCACAATGATTATGCAAAATCTGAAGAAAAAAAATTCGTGACCTAGTGTTTCTGAACCCATCAAAATAGTAAAAAATCACCTATATAGATATCTCATCATTCACAGAAATTTTTAATAAAAATATGGAAATGGACTTTTTTAATTTCACTGATAAACCGATGCTCGTGGCATCTCGAAATTTATAAATATCTCTCGACATGATAAGTAAATGGGACCAAGACTAGACATTCTTAGAATTTTTTGCGTTCTATGTCTTGGTTCACTAGAAAGCGCATAAGATATAATACAGCAATAAGATTCCAAAGCATACTTATAGCGCATTCCAGGCCAGACTCTATTCCTGTTATTGACAAATACCACAACGAGACTCGATCGTCCTACCTACCACTTCAACTTTTTCCACGAGTCTTTATACCATGACATTCCCTCACTCTTGATATCTTCATTCATCCCCTCTGCACATTCGTAATTCCACTGGACTTTTTTCCTTCATATACCATCTTCGATCTCTCTCTTCAAAGTCAAAATAAATTTTGGAAATGGACATTTTTTTAATTCAAGACAACTTTAGTCCAATTAAAGTACATTTACATACAAAGTAGATTTACATATTACTATTTATAATTCTGAAATCAGTATAATCACGAATAATATAATATAATGACTATTAATCAAGTAACTACAATCTAAATGCGATTTTCCGTAATTATTCATAATATTAAATTGGATTATAAACTATAATTTATTTAAATGACTTTATCTATACGAGTTTTTCAGCTCTCTTCTCTCTATTATTTATAATAGATCAATTCTAACCAATCAAACTTCAAAGAATACGAATATGCATCTCTTTTTGAAGGAAAAAATGAAGAAAACATGACATAGAGTTTGAATTTACTATGTAATGAATAGAAGAAGGTAGTAGTCACTATACATACATCTAGTATGCCCAGCTACGTATGTCGCTTAAAGAGTGGGTTGGTTTCGGTGTGGCACGCACTCGAATCTTAATCGACTGCACAGCGTCGTGTCCTACTCGCTCCAACATGTCTGTCACGATTCTGCGAAAGTGTAATTAGACCTAACTTTATGACTCAAAAACTTTAATTTTCGTACAAAAGCCCGAGAAGAGGGAATCCACGTAACTAGTCCGAAGGGTTGCCAAGTTACATTTAAGTAAGTTCCAGTAAGCAAGAGAGCGGGTGAGAGAGAGAGAGAGAGAGCGAGAAAGAGAGAGTTTAAAGCACGTCGGCTTGTGCATAGCACGTTTCTTTGAATAGACGTTGCTACCTCACGAGATTTTCTGCTTCGGTTTGGATTTAAACTTTTGCCTGATGTTGTTTCTTTTCTTACGTAGTTCTCTTGAATGCTCATCGGCCACAATGTGAATGAGAGATGCACCTGTAATTAATTACTAGTGCTACTCAAATTGATTCGAACAAAAATAATGAAATTAGCACTGTTTCTGTGCCAGCTGAACATTGATTCTCTTATATTCGCAATAACAAATATATTCGAGTTGATGCACAATGTAATTTACGGTATCATTGAATATTTTATCAAAAATGAATATAATTTTTTGATAATTGTGGAGGCAAGATGAAAAATGTGCAAGCAAACAGTACCTTATGTCTTATTAACACAACACGAAAATTAACAATTTTTATATCTATTGAAAATTTCATGTCTTAAATATCGTATTGATGATCCGAATATCGCTTGCCTTTTTCCTCGGCCATACCATAATAGAAAGACAAAAATGTGCATAAGGAGTATCAACACAGTTGCTGGAAAATTCAATCCAATCTGCCTGTATTAATCAGCCATACCAAAATTAAATAAATCCTCGGTGACACATAGAATGAAGTACAAATATACGCTTTTACGTTCGGTGTAATAAAATCCTGCTTGAAAAATCTCTCTGTCGAATAATTCACGCTCTTTTCCTGAAAACTGACTAACCGACATTATCGAATCGCCCATTTATTTCTCTACCGTGAATGCTACTCTCTTGCGAGCGCGAACACAATGAGAAACGAGCGTCTAAATTATTCTTAGCCGAGTTGCTAAAGAAAACGCGATGTTACTTGAAAGCGAGAACATTCGATCCACTTTCTCGCGAAAGCTGAGATGCTGCTTGCGTTACCTTTAATTAGCGCGCGGTGTTACGCTTGAAATTATGTCAGATAGTTTAGCTCCGGCGTCTTTACCCTCCTTAAGCTCCTAACTCGATAGTACCATAGTGTTTCTTCACGCTATGCATGTGCGTGTGCGCGCGCGCGTATGTGAGTATGTATGAACATTAGAAGAATTACTCGTTACTGCTGGTTATCGCTTGTTAACTATTTCCCTAGTTTAGTGACCATAAAATAAAAGAGAAATACTCCTGGAAATATCTTCAGGTGATCGCAATTTTATTGCCGATAATGTCGCGGTGAATAAAAATATTATATTTATATTGTATTTTATGATATTTAACATATTATTTTCTAGAATAACAAAGTACTTAAACGTTAAATTATCTAGAGAAAGTAAAATCTACTGAACTCTAATCTTCTGAATGTAGTTTAAAACCTTACATTATACACAAAAAACTTGGAAAGGATCTAAATTTAGAACTTTGCTTTCATCTTTACAGATAAAAATTAAAGCTTTTTCAGTGACCTACATATTGAAGTTGGAAATATATGCATCGTAGAATTTATCTTATTGCATTTTTTCATTGATTAACTATAGCGAAAATGACAATAAGCTCAACATTATTGCCCGGTAGAAAAAAATACAATTAAATGATTATGATAAATAAGTTTAAAAAAGTGTTATAAAATGAAGAGTACTCAAAAATTTTACAGGGGTCAAACACCGGAATAAAAAGTAATCGCAACAGTTGATCCGTTTCGATTAATCTTCACACTTTATACAAGCAACAACATCCGCAAAGATCAGAAGCATCGCATTTCAGTCGGGAAAAACAAAGTGTAGCATATAAAATATTGCATAGAATGTGAAAAAAGCGCGAGTGGGATGAAACGTATTTTTGAATTAATAAGATATTACCTCTTCATAGTGACGTAGCCCTTATTAGACAGACGCTTCGATGCCAATTATAATCTCTATAACCAACTTCGGCTAAGAACTTAACGAGATACGTTTCTTGCCCATCTTCGCTCCAATAAAATGACTTGTTGAGCATTTTATATTTCCAAACGAGTTCGAACCCTTCCACGAGTAAATGAAAGATACGTAAGGGTTTTTTTACCGTCTTAAAATTCCCTTGATACGTATCTTCCTTTTCACTCCATATATATGTATACTCCTCGTAATGCGCATTCGACAAAATGATCGAGAATTTCATTTGATTACATTTCGCATCATTCACGCGATAATTATTTGTTCGGTTCGCAACATTCACATTTTCATTCATAGAGCATTCGAAATGAACGTATGCAAATAAATTAAGTGGCATATGGCATCAGGACGTACCACTTCCATACACATGCGCGCAGCACATATGTACGGAAATGCTTCCTCTTTCCTCCGCCGTTGCTCGCGCACCAATATTGACTTTGATGAATATCAGATATCAAGGGGTACCGGATGCGTAGAATACGCTTTAGCCCTACTAGCAAACTGATTTTAATCATATTTGTATATCCACGTAGCAACTGGGTCAACCTTTACTCTCATGTCTCATACGGTGAATTTATTTCCTTTTTTGTGAATCTGCTAATGCTATCTTCTCGTTTTAACTTCCGAAAACATACTTAAATTGAGAAATAAGATTCAAGTTCAATGACACTCGTTGCGGCGTAATAATGAGAAATTTTTCATACTGACGCAATGGAGTCAATATACGTAATAAGATCCATAATGACTAGAATCCCAACCATTAGATCGGCAACTGAAAAAAAGGTTTTTTGCACTCTCATTCGACCCGTGATTTTTAGTGAGGGGGATTAAGCGGTGTCGATGCTCCGCCGCGAGGTCGTTACGGAGAGCGAGACTAACGAGCGACAGAAGAATAGCTAATTGAATCTCCGCTCCCTCGAGACGGCGAGAGAACCAGCCTCTTTGTCGTAGCTGAACGCGTGCTTTTTTCCCGCGTCTCTCTTTTTTTGTCACTTGTGTTGTTACTTGAATATTACCGAGCAGCGTCCAGAGGGCTTGTAAATCGGATTCCGATATCGAGAGACAGGGAGAGAGAGAAAGGATGACCGCTTACCGTATTCGTAAGTGTATTTTATGAGATTTCAGTTAGCAACTTACTCGGCGGTATAAAAGTTTATTCCGGTTCATTTTGTATCTGTTTGCGTGCTGCTTTTTCATGTTATAAAGAGCTCTTTAAACTTCTTTTCTATCTAAGTCTTCTCTATAAGTTCTACTACACAAACTCTTTAACGACTCTTTGATTTGGAAAAAAATTAAACGGTCGTGTAGTTACAATTGATAAATTGAAAACGTCTTTAGTCAGTGTAACTGAAAAAAATGTATAAAGATAACCTCAAACTACTTACAATTGAAGAAAAGAATCGGATAAAGAAAAAGTATTACGCGGAAGAGTGCAAGACTTAAAGTTGTAGATAAGAGTAATCTACGGAGTTACCTGTAAGTATTGATCCGGCACACCGCGCGAGGTCATGATTGTAAAAAGTTTTTCAACTCTCTTGGGATTGGAAAACGAACTCTTTTAAAACGTCAGAATAACTGAGTAATCCATACCTTAATCAGCGTGTGCGGGTCAGAGTTAAAGAGAGGATATTCTTCGTAAGCTCGCCACAGTGTACACGTAGATCTCTTTTGTACACAGAGGATTTTATCAAACAATTTTTTCTTTTTTCTTTGCCCTAGATTCGTTTGAATTTAACATTCATGAAAATCAGAGGAGGTCAAAAAATTTAGTCGGTATTTTTTTCTGATTTTTAGTATTGTATAACGAACAAATTAAACCACCTCGATATTTAAAATACACAGCATGAATTCGCTATCGTCAATCAAGGAGTCAAAGCCAAAGACTCTGCATATTTCAACTATAAATTGACGTCTTTCCAACATATAGCTGAGCAGTACAACCCACCGCGAAACAAAGCATCGTTCGTATATATATGAGAAAAAGGCGGGGAGGTCGATTTCGAATTTTCGACGATCAGAATAACTAATGCTAACGCTTCGCCAATTCTTTCGTCGTCCAATAGTGCTGAATGATGGATCAGATCGAAGCGTGTCTCTTTACTCTTGTGTCAGAGCGCAGCTTTATCTTAGTTTCCTTTTCAGTGCATTTAATTGATTGCAAAGTATATACTTGCGAATAAATTTACTTCAGAACTCTGGTATATATTGACGAGCAATTTATTCTTATACGATTCTTTTTGAGCTATAGCGGAAGAAATAAAGTTTGCAAATTATATATACTTTTTTAATGGGATTGAATGTATTCAGAGCAAATAAAAATTTTACAGTGTTTATTTAAAATTGCTTAATGTTTGAAGGGTTAATCTTATCCAAAGTAATTATATTTTTGCAAACAATTTGCAGATATAGCTACGAAAAAATTATTTACATGAAGCTTTTAATATCATTCTTCGCAGAAAATGGAAAAATCTTTGAAATAAGTATAGAAAAGTTAAAAAACATTTGCTTTAATATGAAAACGAACTAGCTTTTTAATAATTTCTAGCAATTAAAAATGTCCAACTTAAAAAAATATAATTCACCAACGTAAATTAGAGAATTAATTGACACTACCCTAAAGTTTGATTTCAAAATTTAATTAAACGTGATCCTAATATGATAACACTAATTAAATTCGACTAATTTCAAAATAGAAAAATCTTAGACATATACAATACATAGAAATGTAATCGATTTACCGTAAAAAGAACTTGTTTTGAAATGTCTAAAGTCATTTTGATTAAAGAAAAATTAATTACTTTTTAGACATACCGGTGTCGGACACACACGACGTGTACGCATGCGTCCATTGCACAGTGTGACCCTACTGCTGAAAAATTTAATTCCATTTCAAAACAACGTTTTCCGAATTCACTTTTCAGCCGTGACTGCCTCTAATTTCTTTATTTTTTCGTCAAGCCCGCTCGCTTCGTTATCTCTTTTTTTTCATCTTCGCATGAATATGCAACGACCGCTTAAAGTTTTTTTCTTGTCATGGCACTTTTATTTCTCTCGGTTTGTCGTATGCGTGAAAGCTAATTCCGACGATTTTTCACATAGTTGCTAACTTTTTAGGAAAAGCGAAAGAGAAAGAGGCAGATTGTTCAGCTGCTACAGGGTTTAACAACACGAAAATTTCGGCATTTTCAGATACTTCAACTCGCGTTTTTCGGGCAAGTAAACCGTGTAATTGGCTGCTAGTGTTGAATATTTTGTAGCTTTTTTCTCGTGCATTTGCTAATTTCGTTTCGCTAAATTTAAATAAAATCTTTAAGATATCGAATCACTTTATATAGATAACTAATTTTAGCTTTGCACGGGACCTAACTCGTTGATTTTTGTAAATTTTTAAAATGTACGACCATACATATAAAAAATTTGAAATATTATGTATAGTATTTTCCAATAAAAATGTAAGATTAATTTCAATCAATGTGTTTAGCTTCAACGTATTGACTAAAGCTAGTGAATTTTTGCATTTTCATAACACAGAACATTAGAATAAAAGTTGGTAACATTTTATGTTTGAAGTATAGTTTTTATCGTAAACAGACTACGAGTATGTAAATAAGAATCTCATGAATTATTCAGGAAGATCGAGTGGTAAGGGATACCATTATAGTAAATTCTAGCTATAACGGAAAAATATTCATGGTTTTATCAATATGAATCTTTTGAAAGCCAAATACAACCAAACCAAGTTAAGTAGATCCTAAAATTACATTTTTTTTACGAAGAGAATGAATCCGTTTAGCAACTTTTGCTGTCAAATTTCAAGCGAAGGTCTAATAAATTTCATCTGGTTGAAAAGTAATGAGCAAAAATAAATCTGAAGTTACAAGTGTAATATAAAATACTCAGCCATGAACTCAGGAAATATTGCTGTACTTCAGATTCAGCTGCTTAGCTGAAGTATGAAGATTGAAGACGAGACTAAAAATCGAAAAAATAGGTCAGCTGAATCTTTCCGTATGTGTGTACCCGGAATATCAGAGCTTGATTATTCTTACATAAAATATTTGATTATCTTTACAGTCGATCTAGAAGATCCAATATATTTAAAAGATCAATCACGCTTTTATCCGCTTAAAATCCTATTAAATTTTTCTTACGCTATTTTTTTTAATATCAGTTTCATCGTAACCATACTTTCGAGAAAACATATTACCGACAAAATCAAGCATGAATAGTATCTTATTTCCTAATTTTTAGCACCATTAAACAAGGGAATACCATTATCCATCTCTTTAAGAAAGAGAAAAAAAAATGACAATCATAAAGCGAGTCAAGTAGGCTTGAAAGCTTAAAACGATTGCAGTGTGGGTAATAACCTGGCGCCGCCGCAACACTTTGCAAAAACGCTTAAGGAAACTTTCGGGAAAGCCACCACTGCGCGAGTAGATCCACTGACCTCAAGAGCACAAGTAAAACATTTTCTTTGCAAAAAAGCGAGAGGAGAAGCTACTCTGGCTATGTAATCTCCGGCGCGAGCGTGAAATTTCGCATGCAAATTCTCGTAGCGAGAAACGCTATCGAAGCTATACGCGCCTCCATCCCGAGGGCACGTCGCGAGCGCGCGAAGATGATTACGTCATCGCGTGCAAGCTCGTAAAAGCTCGCGCGACTGTCTTCTTCTTTTTACGGCCTCGCCCGCGTGAATATATACCTCGCGACGTCATCGCAAAGAGAGAGTGCTCCGTTATATAGAGTGGAGTAGGATTTATTTGGTTAGCTTTCCAGAGAGAGAGAGAGAGAGAGAGAGAGAGAGAGAGAGAGAGAGAGAGAGAGAGAGAGACAGACAGATGTTGCGGAGGATTCATGATTATAGAGTAAAGAGGTACAGCAAAGGATACGCTGAGAGAATAATAAGTGAATTCTCTTTCTCTCTCTCGTTGCAAAGGTAGTTTATTAGTCTGTTTAGTTTTCATTATTCTGATGGAAAAGATTCAATTATCGCATCATTATTGAAAGCTACGAAAATAATGTTAAGTTTAGTTGGGGAGTCCAGATTGTAGCTCGGCAAATTTAATGTAATGGAAGTTACTTTTTTTTCGTAAGTTAGTTGAAAGGAAAAAATAAGTCTACGTACCGAGAAATTGTAAAAACTCTTGCATTATTTTTCAATCTCACGTGCTCGTAATCAATAAAAAAATGAGAAACTAAGATAACGAATATCGTCAAAACAGATATAGTTTGAATCGTTTGAACTGTCTGGCAGACAAAGCTTATTAATTAAGTGTTCTATTTAAGCTAAACATTGAACAAAAAATAAGTACTTATAAAACTTAACATTACATTCGCTTGAAACGAATGTATCCAACCTAATCTCGCTTCAAATAAAAGAACCTAACCGCAGGAGACACGTTGTCAAACACTTATCCCTTAAATGCAAAGTAGTTGAACAAACAGGAAGCCTGTCTCAATATTGACAAGTGAAAACGAAGGAGTGGCGTATATAACGAAAAAAGTGAAAGAGCAACTTGGCAAGTAAGGTAGATCTTTATCGGAAAGGCTCATAAATAATGCGTGTAGGTTAGAGAGTAGGAGGGTGTATTGCCACATGGGAAAGTCGGATTTCCGTGCGGGTATAACGAGTCGAGAGTTGAAAAGGGCGTTGAATAATTGAGTGCGATCGGGAAATGTATCGGGTATGTATGGTGTAGAGCTGAGAACTTTTTCACTAGAATCGCGAGGTGATGCTGTGTGGATATCCATGGAAAATTGCATCTGATCGTGCTTTGTGTTCGGATATTTTTAACAAGTTGCGTGCGCTTCATCATTCCTAGAAGTCGCTTTGTTGCAGTTCGCTAACGAGCATAATTTGTAACTTTCATTTAGCCACGGTGCTAGTATTAAACTTCAATAAACAAATGTCCGTGGTGGATTGCACGCTGCAATGCTACGTCAAGCGGTCTTAGGTCATAAAGTTCCATTTTAATATAAACGTGCGTGCAGTAGCCTTATCCGCGGCATATCATTATGCATTGTCAAATATACTTCTAACTGGAAAAATTATCTTTAAAGACTGTCTCAGCTGTTCGTTTTACTGCATATCAATAAACTTGACAGTTCAGCTTGGAATAAAATAGTAATGTTTTCCACCTGCATAATACACACGCGAAGTGAACTCTCTTTCTTCGTTGACCGCTCCTCTCTCTCTCTCTCTCTCTCTCTCTCTCTCTCTCTCTCTTTCTCTCTCTCTCTCTCTTTCCCTCTTTTTCGCTGCATTATTTAAGAGGTTTCATTCCCTGCGGGCGATGCACTCCCGACGCGTCTTGTCTTCTTGGCGCGCTATATCTACAGGATACGATCGCTTCAGACCGACTCGACCGACTTTCTTCCTGTCTCTTTTTCTACATGAAAAAGACCAAGAAAGGGAAGAGCTATTTATTGAAATTAGGCTCAATTCATACGCGTTATCTCTCTGTAAGGAAATTAATTTGATTAAAATTTTACGGCTTACATCTTTTCTTCGTGATGGCCAGTTTTATTGATTTAAAATGGAAAATAACATCCGAAAAAGACATAAAAACAAAACGCGTAATCCCGTAAAGTTCAGATGAAATTTCATCATATAAACTAACATTTTCAAACGCGTACATGCCCTCAATATCCGCCGTACGACGCACCGGCAGCGACGCAGTGACTAAATCCTCGCATGCATTTATATAGCAGATGAACGTCGGGCAAGTGCTCGAGGTGATATTCATTAAAATAGCTTGAGCTTTTGTTATGGCAGTAATGCGTTTTCTCGTCTCTGTGGTCTTAAAGCTTGGTCAAATCAGAATTGACGTAAGGGCGAAGAAAATCCCCAACTCTCTCTCTCTCTCTCTTTTCTTTTCCTTCTATCGGAGTTTCAGATCCTACTCTGCTGTAGCGTGACTAATCCCACTCGTGCATTACCTTAATACGTTGGCGTTTTTTTTATGCTGTCTATATAGATACACCTGACCTAGAGAAAGAAAGAAAAAATACTTTCCCCGCAGTAAAAGAGTCCATTTGTCTTGGAAGAATCCCGTCTATAGCAACGTTGCGCAAGCACGTTATACACTTGGATTTGTATCCCATCTTTCTGTCCTCGCTCTTTTCACTCTCAGTCTTTCTATGCGATACATTTTCTTTCCTCTTCCATTTTAAAGGGTGCTTCCTTCACAATCTTTTACCTAGATTTTTCTTAATGTTCGAAATTTTTACTTCGATTTTTTATCTTGTGTATTTGTATTTAAGATTCACTAATATTTTCAGAGGTATATTTCTTTCCCTTTTAAAAAAATGTAGCCGGAGCATATATGGAAAGATTCAAGATAGATTCGAGGAGATTACAGCTCCGTAAAAATCGCTGACCAATTAGAAAAGAATAAATATACCAGAAAATTGAGAAGTTCGGATTTATGTGATAGGTGCTACTAACGTTCGTAGTGTGGCTGATAAATTATTTTTTATTTAAAATTATTGTAATAAAACTTTTTACAAACAATAATTATTTTAATAATTAATTAACATATAAAAACGACAATAAGATATTTGAATAAAGAAATTTTATTGAATACAAAAACTCTTTTTATCTCTTCGTCATATTTATATATGTAAGGATCGTTCAATAAATTCGTGACTTCTCAGAAGATAATATTGTTATTGTAACGTATATTGTACTCTAAGATAGTCCCGTCTAGTATGAGTGCCTATACAAAGTTTTAAATTAGTGCGTTGGTTTGGAAATTTTTTACAGTTATTTGAATTTCATTTTTCATCGCGTATACAGAATCATGGAAAAAAGCGAGTTTCGTGAGCTTGTTAAACATTATTTGCTACGAGGAAAATCAATCAAAGAAACTGAAGAAAAATTCAGAAACTGTAGACTTTACTTCAATGACTGGTATGGTTTAAAGCTAGTTTATGGAATTTCGTTGCAGCCGTAAGTGCACAAGTGATGCTGAACATCTGGCCATCTAACCGAGGTGACTACTCAGGAAATGATCGATAAAGTTCATGATATTGTACTCGACGATAGTCAGTCGAAAGTGTTTGAGAGTAACGAGGCTCTTTCAGTAAGATGCACTTGTAATGTTTTACATGAATGTTTGATAATGAGAAAGCTGTTCACAATCGATAACAAGCGAATTCGTACGGTTGCATTTTAGCAATGTTTGAGCATGTTTTAATGTAATTCGAAGGATTTTTTACGACATCACATTACTGTTGATGATGGATACTGTGGATTAATTGTTACACGTCAGAAACGGAAAATCAATCGATAATCTGGATTGACAATGTGAGCCTGACAATCCTGCGTCAAAAAAAGCGAAGACTGATACAATATTGATTGGTTACCTATAGACTTATCACATAAGAATATTATGCTTCACTGTTAGAACGATTTAATACCATACTGACGGAAAATCAGTCCTATCTGGCGAAAAAAAAGTTCTTTGCTACCACGAAAATGCATTGGCTCACACGAGTTATATTGCAACCGCTAAATTATGTAACCTTATTCTCCAGATTTAGCCCCTTTGAAAACTTGGCTTTTAGGTAACAGATTTTCATTGCACGAAGAGATAATTGCTGCAAGAAATGAGCAGTTTGAGGAATTTGATAAACATTATTTTACAGAGGGCATAAAAAGCTTGAACACCGCAATCATTAATGCAGAGAGTTTAAAAGGGACTATGTTGTAAAATAAATTGAAATGAATTAAATAAATAGTGTTTTTCATCTCAAAGTTACGGATTTATTGGATGGCAACCTATTCAAACTTTAAAAATATTTTTTAACCCTAAGTAAAAAGTTTAATGTGTATATTTTTTAAATATTACTTTCATTGAATGAAACGGCATAATAATTAAATCGAAATAAAATTTAATTTAAAATTCTTAAATAAATTGAAGTGGTAAATTAATGATACACTACAGCTGATGCACGTGAAGCGCGATATACAACTCTTGTAATATCAAAATTCTCGAGCTTAATGTAATTACGATCGACTTCGGAACGTTACATCGAAGTACGTTCGATTCAATTTTTTGATATATTTCAAAAGGTGTCAGCTCTGTCGATTGCAATTTGCTTCTGGAACATTATTCACAATGAATAATTTACAAAATGAATAAAAAAATAAGCTGTCTAGCCGTAGGATTTTATCTGATCATTCCAATTTACTAATTAACGATACAATAATGATAATCCGATAATCTACATTTTTGATATGCCTTATTTATTATTTGAGATACACTTCAATCAATCAAATTATTGTTTCAACAAATTTTCTGACCCACAAAGTAAAATTTTAATTGGATTTCTTACTCCAGATAATCCGATGGAATTATTAGTCTATTAAAAAGTAATCCAATGAGCATGCGACTTTAAATTCGATATTTGCTTAAATGATTTAGATGAAACGCGAGACTTGAGTTAGCCACAATGAAAAAAATCGTTACACTTGCTTTCACCGCAAAAAGATAACTCAATAGATACCCCGGTAAGTGAAAAAGTAAAGAAAACCAATAGCCCACACAATTGTTTGCCCCATATAAACAAAATGATAAGGTCATTAGATCGCTGTGTAACCAAGCCACGTATAAGCAACGACGAAGGTGCGCACGATAGCCAATTTATTTTCTCCCGAGCATCTGTATTTCGCTCATCGGGTTCTCGCTTTTTGTAGGATCCAATTATGCCACGCGGTTCAGGTATAGAAACACACACATACAACGCCAATATCGAAATGGGTTATAAGCTCTTTGTTGCGCACTTGCGATGGCTTTGGTCGCGCTTTACATTCAATTACTCGACGATCGACCTGAGCATAATCTATTGCGAGACTTTGTAGATGAATTCGTATCTACGTACATAAATACGTATGTATAGGCAATTTACGTTTGTACATTGCTTACGTCGATCCCAGTAGCACTTATGCATATTTTCTTTCTTTTTATACAAAAATTTATAAAAAGAATTTGTAAAGAAATTAATTAAATGTGTTAAGCACTCGAATGTACGAATAAAAATTGAATGTCGTTTGCGCTTGAAAGTTTCAACCATTCAATCTCTAAACGAGTTAATTCACAAACTTAGTGAATCAATGTGCATCAGAGACTAAATACACACTGCTAGAAATTCACTTTTATTTCCGAACGAACTTTAACGATTTAGGATTAATTTGCTCGTTATATGTGATATACAAAAGATAGTTTCTATTCTGATGAATGCTACAAGTGACGATCTAGGAAGTGCATTCGTGAGCGATAGAGAATAATCTGCGCGCACAGAAACGTCCTACGTCTGCGACTCTCTGCCGCTACGCGCGTAACTCGCACTACTCAAACTTATAACAAGTTTCTGACTACTTTCCTTAACAAGTGGCTAAGACACTATGCGACGCGCTCTTGTCATTATCGTCTGCTTTCTCTCTCTCTCTTTCTCTCTCTCAGTGCTCGCTACTCGGCCTGTTAACTTTTAATAGCCGTTAAAGCGCGCGCTCTTGTCATACAGTCAAGTTTCCCGTTGCGCATATACTTTTACGTCCACATAACCACCCTGCCAAAGAGAAACTTTTAATTTCAGGAGTTGTCACAACAGGGCCAATGTTTTATTAGATGCATCGTCGACTACCTCTCGCGATCAGAAGTTTCATAAGCTGTTTCGCTGCCTAGTACGACTGAATAACTCATTTGGATTCACGCAATACGAATATTGCTTCTCAATCTGCCAGTCCCCGTTCTTTTAATTCTTAAGCCTACAATAACATTTTTAGTGGATCCGCGATAGTCTTCAATTATTTGCTTCACTGAGTAGATTTCGATGACGTACGAAACATTTTCACACACATAAAATGCGACGATTAGTCCGTCTCGGTCGCGAAAAAACTCTTCGTAAAAAAATATTAAGAAATAAAGCTTGAGTGGAAAAAAGCAAGAGGTGTGCACTTAGCATTGAAGCACTCGTGTAAACGATTAAAGCCAGCAATTTTCCTAATTCTCATCCATGCCATTCGCACCAGTCTTCATTGGACTAGCTGTGGTGTGTCCCTCCCTCGATTAAAATGAAAGTGTCGAGGCTTAAAAAGCTCGAACGCACGAATCAAATGAGAAGGAAAAGGGAGAGAATGCAGAGAAGAGGGATGACAAAAAAATGACGGAAAACTGGTAAAAAGCCCACTTCAGGATTATTAATCCATCGCCCGTAGAGAGCCGTCATTTTCTAGATTACGAGAGCGAAAGAAAGTGCGTCGTCAAGTGAATTTTGCCCTTTTTTTAAGGTGTCAGTTTATAAGAAATCCCCCAGTGCAATGTACACAGTTGCTCTCTGAAAGACTTTTAAATTAAATGGGGATTCGCCTCGTGTACGGGTGTAATGAGATTTTTAAATTCTTTTTTTTTTATTTTTTGGAATGTGCTGGCGGCACCGGATAAGCGGCTTTATTACACTAGTCGGTTCAGTCATTCGAAATTTCGGGATTTCGCCGGGGTATTTATTATAATAATCGGGATTATAAGTTATCGCAATTTTTGATCCACCTGCTGCTCGGAAATCATTACGATTTTCAATGGAAAAAGAAAATAAAATGAAAATTTCATTCTGTCACTGTTGAGAAAGAAAAGGAATGGTGTGTGATGAGAAGATCGCAATTGCAGAAGGGTAGGGTAGATGGCGAGACACGAGATATAAGTAGTGTCGCACGTTTGCACGGAGTATCTTTGCGAAGAGAGGTACGTGCACGAGGGTACTTTTTCTAGCAATAGCCAGTGCAGCTGTACGTGAACGTACACAAGAAAATAGGACAAAATTTTTCTACTTTTCTCACGCTGGACGCAGTCGCAACTGTCGGCACTACGAAATCGAAATGTCTCAAGTTGAATTGAAAAACAAGGTACTACGTCGTAAATTTGCATACGCAAAAATATTGCGACCGAGTAAAATTGAGGAAGAGTAAACAAGAGTGCGGGAAAAATTAGAGTGCGCGAGAGCGAAGCACGACGAAAAAAAAAAAGAAAGAAATAGCCAACAACACATCCGACAGCAGGGAGATAGGAATGGAAATATTTATGTTTCCCAAGCGCACGCCCACGCGGAAAATGAAAATGAGCGAGAACTCGAAAGAGAAAAAAGAGGGAAGACGAAAGAAAAAGGAAGATCGAGTGCGTTGTGGTCACACGTGAAATTGGCGAGGATATCAGCATCGCTTCTTATGATCACGGTCTTTCGGCCTCAATTTCTTGCAGGCGTGTGTTTTTATACGACGTAACACAATAAGGTAGCGACGACACGGACGCTGGCATGCAGCAATATATATACGTATATATATATTTCTTCGCTCTAATAATGACGGATTGTAATCGCTGTCGATTCAATTAAGCTTCTTTCCTGCTCAGTCCAGCCGGAAGTAGGTTACGTTTGTTTTTTCAGCTTATATATACACACGTACATGCATATTCTTCCTTTTTCTTTCACCTACACTATCTATCGCTTTTTTTGCAAATAAATAGTATCGATTTTTATAAGGCCTCGGCTTGCTTTCTACGCTCGATAGAGTAAATATTGCGCGATGTGAGAAATATTTTTCCCGATTATTGCGTATAAGGTATATACTCTGATAAAATCAAAGACAGCTTTATTGATTTTGCATGACGACACCACTGTGATTCGACCGAAATAGCATCGCATTATTTCTGTCGCTAATTTGGAAAGAAAAATCTTGAAATATTCAAGCTGTATTACGTAAATAAGAGCCAAGGTATGATAAAATAACATTTACTTTTTACAATGAATCAATGCCAATTTCCATAAAATTTGTTCAATCAGTCGTTAGGTAAATTTATCAATGCAAACACACCAGTAACCGATGATAAAATGTGATTCATTCATCGACGGTATTGAATTACTTGAATGCAATTTGGGGTTTGGAATTAAAAAAAAAAGAAAAATAATGAAAACACCCAACCGTATAAATAAAATTGCGCATGAATAAAAATTCAAGCAATGGGAGAGATAACGAGTCAGCGATTTCCAAGGTTTCAATAAATAGCACGCGACCACCACACCACACGTTCATAAATAATGCAAAGTCGAGCTTTCCGCGAATCGACGAGTCATCAAAGATTAGGCAAATCCTATGTAGTTGAGTTTTTAATTAAACCCACTCTCTCTCCCTCTTTCGTACAGTTGAGAGGGCGAATAAAATTGATGAAATTGCAGATTTCATGGAATGATTAGCGTAATTTCCTGGCTCACGCGTTTCTTTGATCGATACATTTTTTCTGCTTTGCTAAAAAATATCCTGCAAGATAAATAAATCCTACAAGTCAATAATTATATCCATACATAAATAAAACAGTCGAAGAGGTTATAGAACCTTTATTCCATTTTCCATAATTGAAATTAGCAAAACAATTCTTATCAACTGTCTGTGCTAAATTTAGGCGTTTTATCTGAAGTTATAATTCACATTAAGAATTAAATATTAAATCCAATTATTAGTTATATCTTAGTATCTTCAGTATATTAAAATTGACAGATTAAAAAGATGTCATAAAATTTGTACATTTCAAATAATAGTATATTTAAAGTCAACGAGGTCAATTCGATTAAGTAACCTCACGTCAGATAATAATATCCTTGAGATATGTGTGTGTATGTGTATTTTGTAAGCTAAACGATCCAATTAAACAAATCGCATTTCAATTATATACTAAAACATTCTCGCGAGCACTGTTGAAATAGCCGCGTGAAAGTATATTCTCAGTGCGCACTACGTTATTGTGAAGTCAGCAGCAGCAGTAGAGACAATTTCCCGTCGTCGCGCAGAACATCCTTAACCGAATTCAAACAGCAGTACACACTCGCACGGAGAGTCTAGCGGCGGAAAATCACGTAATTCTCCAGATAAATGCAGTCGCGAAAGGCCCTGTCTCTCCTAAACAAGCACTAAAATACGTTTGTCCTTAGCTGCAAAGCGCTAACGTCGTAGCAGAACGTTGCTTCTTGCTTTGCGCTGCCTTGCGTCTTAAATAATTTCGCGCTTCATTAAAACTAGTAAACACAAAATTATCTCGCTCGTGGCCTCGTTTACCGTCGTAAGAAATAAAGAATTCCTCATTATACCTTCTTCTATTCGAGCCTCGAGTGTAATTAATCGAAGTCGCATTGCATGAAAAAAAAAGCAAGAAGAAAAATAAAAATTGAGGAAAGAGAGTTAAGCTTTCGATTCGCTCGGCCAGCTGGGTAATTAATACGGCGGTTATTAAAACTCGTTACTTTGCTCGTTATGAGGCCAGCGACGGCGTGGCTTTTACTCTTTGCTTTTTTTTCTCCTTCTATCTCTCGTCCGGTTTTCCGTCTTGTGGAAGAAGAATTAAGGTCTCTCTTACCCTCTATCTGGGCAGGCATAGCAATTTCTTCTTGTTTGAATCATCATAATTCTATAGCTGGGTGCGCTTCTTCGCTCTACTTAAGCTCTAGTTTTACGAACTCAATTTCATCAATTTTTTATTGACGTGACATAATTACGTATTTCGTTTTTCGGAACTCTATTGTTTGCACGAGTTAGGAATAAATAATTCTGAAGTATCGATGCCGCATTATTGATATTCTACGGGATTCACGTAAATGGAAATCGTGTTCTATAAAAATGATTACATTGATACGGAAAAACTTCTAACTGACCGATCTATATCCGAATTCAGGTTGCATTAAATACGATAAATATTAATTCATTCATTCATTAATTACTCCAAATATCGGTTAACGTCGAAATAATCGAATCCCCTACACCACGTATTAATACAATAAATTGACTTTCATCAGTAAAAACGAGAGATAACTCATTTTCTTCGCGGAACAAAAAAAAATTATGGAAATGAAAGGAACAGAATAAAGGGCCAACAATGAATCTTATCCAGCAGCACATTGACGATTACAAACTACACGTGAGAAAGGGCATATTTGCATTCCACTCGATTAGGCGTGTTCATTTATCTAACGAGAAAAGCGCCGTGCGGCGTAGGAGGAGAAGGAGAAAAAGAAGGGCGAGAGGAAGCTAAGCGATTACATTGACCGCCGGGAGATACGAGTCGCGCGCTCGTTTAACGATGCGTTCTCCGCTGAATGTGACCACTCGTGTAATTGCGCTAATAATTTTTTTTTACAATTGCACTTTCACTGTGGCCACTGTCAACAGGTATGCACGCAACACTTTTTTTTCGTTTGTAATGATTGAAATTTAGTAATTGGTTAGTGAAACTATATTTGCTGGGTGTTGCTAAGATGGACTTTCATGCTTGTATACAATTTCGAGAATTAATCATTTAAATCACCGTGACTGTTCTAGATATCTTCGCGGCGAAATACTCGATTCAAAATATTCTCTTTCAAAATGTCAAATATGTACAAGCGGCGATGCCGCACACGTCCCCGACTTTGATCGGTTCTTAATTTTTTTTTGCCCTACGGGCCATGCGTCAAATTATTTTATGAGTCCAGTCGATCGCTGGAAAATCACTGCCTAGTAACTCGAACAATATGTACAAACGAACGCTCAAACGTCCTCCGTGATAAAATCGACGCATATCAGTCGCATGCGCCCAGATGTTTCCCTTCCCGTGTAAGAATTGCCATGACTGCAAAAACGGCCCAATACTGTTGGAGCACTGGCAACCGAACCTAGTTTTGTCAAGCACTGGACCGGCTTTGAGCCAAAATTGAACTCTTTACTCATTACTCGTCATATTTATCTTGAAAATGTTAGTAATGAAATTTTAAATAAATAGTTACACGAGTATGTAGTATGTAAAATAATTCAATAATAAATAAAGAAAACGTTGACGCTAAAAAATGCGTTCTTATTTATTAGCTTGATAGTGTGCTTGTCCGACAATGACAACAAATATTGCGTTACCAGTACTGAGCTATGGTCAATGCATCGGCAATGGCTCACTACTGAAAATATAACCTTGGCCCATTCTTATCATTTCGTTACCCGGATGACGTTGGACCAGCACTGGCGGCCTGTACCGGTAGTCTTGGTTAACGTTGCTGTGCCAATGTTGGGCCGTTTTGACTTTCTTACACGGGCCATGGCCTTTAGGCCTACGAGTAGAAGTGGGGAAGGGCTCCGCAGCGTTTCGATATAACAATTTTGGCTCTCGTTAAGACAAGTTATCCGTCTCAATTGAAAGCACGCGTGCGCAGCAATTTTGTACTTTATATTTTCATTCAAATTTTTTTAATTTGTACTATATAAATAACTAGTTATTTTTCATACTTCAAGTTTTATGAAAACGACTCGTTTTTGTTAGTGTTTTCTTATGTGGTATTTAGTCAAGTATTCAATTAACATTATATCCTACAAGATTTTATTTTAGTATCATAAAATTTTGTCAAACCCTAATTTTTTAATTTTTCTTTGTTATGTTTACCATTAAAAAAACAGACGAGCAGAACTTTATCATCAGCTTGTACACTTGATCACATTCATTCTTAATCCGAACTGTAAAAATTACTTAATTTTCTATAAACACACGTCAAAAATATTTCTATAGCAAATCTTTTTATTTATTCGAATTTGGCCACTGTATAGTCTCTTATAATCCTATAAGAAATAATCAAAGGTTTCGCAGTAAATAAAAATTATTGACACACAAAAAAATATGATGGAAAAGCACACAAGATACTAAAAGGCTGAGATTAAGCAAAAATGAGTTACGAGTCGAGATTCAAAGTGTACCGTATTTATTATAAAACGATGAAACCGCGATAAAAGTTGTTAGAACACATAAAAACCTGGTTCATAAGGAAGAAGCCGTTATTACACGACAATAAAAAGGTTAACAATAACTTAAACACGTACGAATTCACAGCTGGAAGAGACATGCCCAGATGTCTCTCCGACTTTTTCTTTCGCTGCCGATTTTTCGCAGGTCGGTGACCGCCATTGGGCCCGCCAATAGCCGCGGCGCGCGGCACTCACCCCGTCTAGAATCCTTTCATTCCTCGCTTGGTCGTTCGCTCCTTTTCTCGTCCGCCAGTCTGTCCTCTTAGGGTTAGCCTCCATATCATCCTGTCCGTCTCTGGCTGACCCACAATACCCGAGAGCCATGTGAGCTTCCCGAGGGGTCTGATGGCCTTCGGGAGTCATGTATTCCGTAAAGCCTCTCTAATAGCGCCACGGCCATGATAACGCATAATACGCTCGCGCTCTGTGATGGCTCGAGCTCGAGGCAGGCGATTCCACAGAGATATTATCCGGGATGATGTTGCGTTTTTCCCGATGTCCGATAAAATGCGAAATGCGCACACCGCTCTTCCAATTACCCTGCACGTGTGATTTTCGCCTCACTCGCAATACAACAGCGCAGTACAACTTACGATTAGTTCTAATCTTCGTGTTCATCGCAGAATCAGAAGCGACGACCACAGCGACGAAAGACAGACGAACGCTCTCTTTCTTTTCTTGTATTTGTTTTTTATGTAGTTTAGCTTGAATTGGCCAAAACCTCATCAAGGCTCGGCTCGTGCTATTATTTAAGGTACTAGCGTCTGCCGCACATCTGAGCCCAGCTTGGGTTTTAACCGGATTTACGACGCAACCCTATTTTCTGGCGCTTTCCCTTTCCATCTAAGCCTCTTTTGGATTTCACTATCTGCAGGTGTTTGGTTTAAGCGCGAAACCTAATCTTCAATGTTTTTACCCACAATGTAAGGTGCCAGAATAACGCAATCTTCGATACTCCGCGTGCACGGGGAGTCAACTTGACGCACGCTCGAGTAATCGAGCATGCTTAAATCTCGTCCCACACACGTCGTATCGAAAATGAAGTTAGATACATGTGCGAAAAAGTAATTTCATTCACGCGTGGGCTTTTCACCAAACATCCAAGCAAGGCTCAAATCACTTTCTCGCACTAATATCCAAATGTACTATACTTGGTCAAAGACTCTTATTGGATTAAGGCTATAGATACACGTGGGCCAAGGGTCAAAAGTACTAAAGAAAGATCGCCGGAAAAGCAGAGTCGCGGAATACGAAGGTAGGTCAAAACAGATGGCAGATTTTCTGAGAATCTATTTCATATATACTTCACAATACTCAATATACTGCCAAAGGTGTCTCTACATATGTATATAACACATAAATATACATAATACGTGTAGAATTTTATATCTCCATAATTTCACCTCAAATAAGCACGATATCGCCGTTAAAGAAATATGATTCGATAACTAAGTTTAATACATTTGCACTGAGTAGATTTCATATCTTTCGGTCAACCTACATCATTAAAATTGATTGTTTTTTAATTTTGCGCTCTACTACAACTGTCATTCTTTTTTAATTGTTTTATGACCACGTACACAAATCAATTATTATCTACAGTAATCTAATTTATTACATGTAGTCTGATGCTCATTTTTTTGTAATGATATATAACATTGATAATTTTATGTAATTAAGATTCTATATACACAAATTTATACAAATCGATAAAAATGCACTGTCGAAACTCTAACAAATACATACACAGATATTAGACTACCTGTTGGTTTTCTTTGCACACACACACACACACACACACACACACGGTATTTTACAAAAAAAATACCTCGCCTATGAGGGACATAATAAGAAGCGATTACTTCAAATTAAAGCAAATAAGGATTCCAATAGCCAGAACAGTGATGCACATCCTAAAAATGCTAAAGACGAAGAACATTTACTAAATTAGAGATAAGTCCTTGTTAAGTTTGTTTGCAAGTCTAATCTGTTGAAAAGCAATGCCAGCTCAATATATTCATAGGGAGTAAAATTAACACAAGTTAATTTTAATGAAACGACTCCATCCAAAGAACCGAAATTGATTCAATCCAACTGTGTCGTAACTTATTTTTTTTCACGATATCACTATATTATGATTAATGAAACTTCATCATGTTCTGACATAATTGTCAAACTTTCATGTCTAGCAACTGTACTAAAAATTGAAATTTGACACCTATTTTTGGGGCTGTGGCAAGCAACCATAAACTATAGCGGGACATTTTCGATTAATTATGAAAATTATCGTTAAACTTTAAATTGCATTGGACAATTTGAGCGCAAACTGCTTATGTCAAAGTTTGGATTAAATTAAAACGTCAGAATGTTCCTACATTAATGAATAATGTTCTATGTAGTTATAACCAATTATAAATGTTTAAAAATAGATTTAATTATGCAATTTATTCAATAAAATGACATCTGATTCCATAGCTCGCAACAACGATATTATATACATAACTTTCATTGATTATCGCATAAATTATGAGAGCTTGAAAAAAAATGTACTATAAACATAATTATAAATGATATTTTGCAATCATTATATTGTGACATTGATGTATAATGTAAAAATATATTATAAATCTCTTTTAAAAATGTTTCGTTTTTCAGCTCTAGTGAATGAAAAGAGTCGAGCAAATGTCATTAGCAAGGAGTAAATATTTTGGCGTGCAGACAATTTTGTAGGGATTTATTATACACAGAAATTTTTGTGAACAGTAACATAGTATAAGAATTGATATACACTGATTCGTGAGATGTTACTGTGTACAATAGTTTATGTGTACGAGTAATTAATCAATTCTCGTACAATAAAACCGTGCACAATTGTCCGCACGCCAATATTATCGCGTGATTGTATGCAGAGACAAACCAAACGACTGTAGACTTGTGCCAAAGGGAAAATATGTTATAATAAGGTGGCTTGATACTCGCAACCAACGATTATTTAGCTTTAGCTTGTCTGAGTAGGTTATCGGCTTCGTCATCGCACTGAAATCATGTAACTTTGATCGCTATGGAAACACGAAAAGAGGGAGAGAGAGAGAGAGAGAGAGAGAGAGAGAGAGAGAATTTTTCCTATGGCGGAACTCAAGAATCAGCCGAGTCAGCGCCCAGACGAAAATTAAATGTCTTGGAAGAGTAGCCTCTCTTCTTCGTCCTCCCCTCTTCGATAGAGAAAGACAGAATCTATCGTTGAAGGCGAGAGAGGAAAGGAGGACAACGAAGTTTACTTGAGTCGCCAATGGATTCCGCTGCGGTGAAATTAGATTTGCCTCCGTTCTCCATCAGTTTGCGCTCTCTCTTTCTCTCTCTCTCACCCTCCCCTCCCCCTCTGCCACTCTCCCCAGTCCTCTTCTGTTTCTCATAAACTTAGTCTTAGATTCGAATAAATTGCTTTCGCCGTCGTGAGGGCGAAGGCGTCGCCTTCCTGTTTATCCTGATGATACCGCCTACTTCTCCCACTACTGCTCTATACCTTTCATGCAGACGCCAAAGATTAATGTTCTGTTCAGAAGAGAGTTGCAGAGCTTTGCAATGGTTGTAAGCTTTTTGATCGACTTTTACAGACTTTCAATAACCTAATAATGATGCTTTGAAAGGTTTATTACGATCCCAACGTAACTCGAATTAAACTAAGACTCCAAGGTCTTTCATTGTATTTAAATATATCAAATTCACACCTCTACCGAGTTTATCAATGAAAACCTTAACGTGTTTGAATCTGACGTGCTCACGCACGTATATTATGTAAAAGATAAGTTAGCAAACCTGAACGCGCACGGCAAAAGTTGGCCAGACGCTGTTGCCGCGATGTGTATTACTACTTTTGACGCAGCTGAAAAGTTTCGTTACCCGTGACAAACACAGTCTCTCACAAATGTTACATACATATATGTACCTCGTCAGCGGGCGAGTGTACTATCCAACCTTGAAATCTCCGCTTCGAAGTTTTCGAGCGACACAAAAAAAAAGTTTTTCGCATCAGCGTTTTTATATATGTTTGCCGCGCGCGGAGCTTTTGTATCAACTTTAAATTAACTGTTCTATACGACGCGTGAGTGCAAAAGTTCGTGATCTTACTTTCCTTCTTTTACGCTAGACAATGTTTCGCTGAAACAGGGATTCGCAAAGCTCTCTTTCTATCGCGCTGTCGCAACGATCTTCGATATGGATAAAACGAACGAGTGCAGCTACGTTTCAGTCTCGAAAGTTGTATATTTACGTGACTTTGCTGAGACCGACTGTTGCTACTTAGCCTGCAAAAATAATGCAATTTTAATGTTTATTTAGTTCACTAAAAATATACGTGTACATATTGCGTTGTTAAATGTATTAGGGGAAATTCTATGAAAGTTTTAAGAATCATAAATTTTATTATTAATTTATGTAATTATCGATATTTAAGTGTTTCTAACTGCGTTCGAATTTTAGTATGATCTATCAAATCATTCAATAACTGACAAGCACGTAAACAAAATATTGCTTTGATATAATGTTACGTAATTATCGGAGCTTCGGATATCGTAAATTGGAAATGATTTGGAAAATTACCTGTCTTGGAATTGCTATAATGCGCTTACGAAATAATTGCATCGACGTTATTGCCAGTGAAATAAATAAAATTTGAATCACTCAGTTTCAAGATGGACAAGACTCTTCACTCAAAATAAAACAATGATAAAGTACACAAAAAGAGAACGAAGCAAAGAACGAAATCATGTCCATGGTTTCAATAAATTTTACTTATATAGATTAACGCGAAGGGACACTAAAAGGGAATACAGAAGCTTGGCAGTTACGGTCGGAAAAAGCTCGACAACCGCAGCTTATACGAGTATATCTACCTATTCGTACACGTATTATGTATATGTACGTATAGCAAATCAAAATCAACAGAGCATCAGGCAGAGGAATTTCAAGAAGAAACAATAAGTTTTATTTATATTATCCCTTTTAAGTCTACGAAAGAGACTTTCGCTTATAGATTTTGTTTTATATTAAAATCCATAAAACTTCAGCGTAAAAATTGTACACAAATGTTATAACATAAGGGATTGGAAAGTAAACAGGGACGCCGCCCTCCTATTACGTATATGTATATGGCGAAACTCAGTAGTCGAGCACACATACACATACACACACATTTCAGACTATCCATGAAACAAACGCATTGCAGAAGCGGCACCGTATACGGACATCAATTGCTAGAGAATAACGTTGCCGAAGACTAAGATATTTTGCTGGGTGAGTTGTGTACAGCACTCGGACATATGAGCATGCATGCAAGCACGCACGAAATATATTTGTAGTGGCATAACGGCAAGATCGACGTCGCCGTCGCAGAGGAGCTATAGTGTTTGACGCGAGAACTTGGTCTCGCTCTCTACGCCAATACCTTATATGCCCTGCGCGTGTACGTGTAACTACATTGCCGCGAACTAATGCCCACTTGCACGTACAAGCCGTAGACTCGCGTGCGTATTTACAAAAGCTACCAAGCGCATGCGTGTATTCCAATATTTGCCGAGGCTTTATCACGAAGAATGATAAAAAAAGAACAGCTCAGTTTATCCGCTAGCTTTCAGTGCTTCCTGTTTTTTGAATAAAAAACCTTTCGGTATTGACTCTAGCGGAAAAAAATGATGGACAAAGTGCTCGATTATTCAAACACACAGCACGGGATATCGGAAGCTTACACTTGATACGAATGCATTATTAATGAAGCTTATTATTGGAGCGAAGCTCGCGCGATGGTGGACATTTGCAGAGAGAAGATATTTAATCCGGAAAACCCAGTGGACCGAAAACCCAGATAGAGAGAATGACAACTTGATTTTAACCGCGACGCCTCTATACACTGGAAGTTTGATTCCGAAAGTGTAGCTAAATTCAGCTTATTAATATTCAGGTGTTCTAAGAGAGTAACAGTAGTCATCCGACTGGCATAGAGGGCTCTAAATTATTCATCAATCAAATTGCGTTCGAGCACGCATGTCACCGCGCACTAACTTTGATGAGCAGATAAAACAAGTGTGAAAACTCAAGTGCTTGTTTACGGGTTGAAAAATCGGGTCGGGTTAACGAACTTCGGCAGTCATTCTCCTCCATTGTTGAGGATTTAATCGTAATTACGTCTGCTGATAAGTTTACAAATTGGAGATCGCGTGGAACGGACTTTCAAGTAGTGAAGTTCGAGCACATTTTTTCTTGCATTTTCTAACTTCAAAGCTGATAAATTTCCAATCATTGAGTTTAATTGAACAAGCGCCTCGAGCAATGGAAGTAGTAATGTGCGCACGAATTTGTTGGTACCTTTAAATTAAAAACTTGATTCGCACCACTGCTACAAAGTTCATTTATCGTGGAGATCCCCTCAATTCTATGCTGTTATATTGGGATTCCGTTTAAATCTGCGGATCGCGGATCGCAAAGTTTAAATAAGAAAAATAACGGTTACTCCAAATCATACTAAAAGCCCGGGCAATTTCAAAGTTAGCTTTTCGAATGTTGCAAAAGATATTATAGCTTACCTCATGAGTAAAACCAACTTTTTCCCTTCAAAATCTCGACTGTTTCTTTCTATCTATGTCTCTAGCGAACGTAGTAAACGAAACCACGAATACAATGCTTTTTCGGAATTGTTAACTGTTTTATTTGTGACTAGAGTCAGTCGGAAGTTTCTTAACGTAAAACTCATTGACAAAATACATGGATACCGTCTTTCACAGTATCTACAAATATAAAGGTTTTCATTAGAGAAGACGTTGCAAAAGGGTTTTACTTATTTATTGACAATATGAAAGCCAATATGAAAGGCTTATTCTTATCAATCGTATAAAAAAGCTAAAAATCTATTGTTTTATTCTTTTTAATTCCTCCTTAAATCATCAAACACAGGTCTAGTCATTAACTCTTCCAGCATCGTCAACATCATCATCCGCATAAGCGTGTCTCAGCCGTTAAAAGTCGGCCTCGTATATACACCGAGCTTGCACACACCTTAGCGTACAGAAAATGCGCGTGTGTACCAAGAAGATTGAGAGAGAAAGAGAGAGAGAGATAGACAGAAGGAGAAGAGCTAGGGCTCGGCCTATTTACGTGGGGGCAGATTGAGGTCGGCATGCGATATCGGCCCGCTCGACAAACTATCCTATAAATTCACCGAAGAAAAGCCATAGGCCAAGTAATCGATGCGACCACTTAGCGCCTCGCGCACGACAAACCTAGCTTTTACGATAAGTTTTGCCTCCTTCGCGCCTAAAGTCTTTTCATAAATACTTTACGAGCTAAATACTGCAGCTATGTAGTGCGCACCGTCAAATATTTGAATAGAGAGACAGAGAGAGAGAGAGAGAGAGAGACGTAGTGGTGAATACACGATGGGTTGCGTAGATGTGACGCTGAAAGCTCGGATGCTTCATACGTCCTCACAATTATCTTTTTAATTTCCTTGGGTCTTTTAAGCAGCAAAATATGTTGTACAAAGTCACTTGCGAGAGCATTTATTTTATACAGAACGAAAAAAGGGTGGAAAAAAGAGAAGCAAGTTGAGCGCACAACTGCAAGTAAATTCGTGGTCCATGCCAAGTTTCGTGAAAGCCGGAAGTTTTAATCGTACTTTCGCGTAAAAGGAAGCCGGAATGATAAGAGGCCAAGTCACGCCATGCTCAAGGAAACTTTGCTCGGCACGAAAAGCACCAATTTAAGCTAATTTTTTTCCTCTCTCTCACTCTCTCCTCTCTCTCTCTCTCTCTCTCTCTCTTTCTCTTTGCCGTTCCATTGTATTGATTGCGCGTGAAACGGCTTATTTTAATTAAACAACCGTGGCCACCTCTCCGTGCATTCAATAATTTGGAAATAAAGTTCAAGTCTTGAACGAAAATGCTTTTGACGTAGCTCAGTTTGGTTCTTGGGCAATGAGGTTTGAAATAGGATATTCAGAGGTGCATTTCAGGCGAGCTATGACCCACGAATATGTATCACGAAAATCAGAAGTAAGCTCAACACCAACGGTCGATTAAGCAAATCGCATCTACGTCAGACACATCAACACAGAGCTTCGCCCAACAGAGAGCTTGACGCGAAAATAGACAAGGCAGTCAAAACGGGAATCCTGGTCTCTGAAGGATTGATCTGATAAATCTAATTTCATTGAAGTGAAGATAATTAACCACGCGCAGTCGCGCTAGCACAATTCTCGAAAATCACGTTGTGTGTGGCCTCATCGTACCGCGCATAATCGGTTTTGCGCCATATAATAGCTTAAACAGATCACCGCTTATTCATTATTGATTCATATACATGTATAGATGGGCAATGAGCTACCGCGGAGCACCGTTACTTACTCCATCGGCTTTTGTAGAGGGTTAGAGTTCTCCTAACCGTTCGCGCAATTATACTTGTTAACCATCTGCGATGATTTAACTGGTTGTCGCGAGAGAGCGAGAGAGAAAGCCGACAATTGAATGCAGCTAAAATGCGAATTCAATAGACTGCTGCTTTCGCCAGCTATTTTCGAAATACCGACGCTCTATTATCACTTCATCAGAGCTCGTTACGAGTATACACCTACCTCCGTTATACGTTTGGAATTTTCAAATCGAAACATATTTTTGCCTGATTGAGAATGTCGATATATGGTAACTCGTGATATGCAATATCGATTGAAGGTTGACATTTTTCGCTCTCTCTCTCTATCACCCTTTCCTTCCCTCTTTTTCTCTTTGGCGAAAGCTGAGGTAACTTGTAAACAAACAGACGGATAATCCCAAGCTAGAGACATTTAAAAAAATTACAAAGTCCCAAGGAATATGTAATCAAAATGCAAAATGTACGCACTGACAAATGAAATTCCTTGCACAAAGTCCACGCGACGGCGGCCGGCACAACTCTCTTGAGAGAGAGAGAGAGAGAGAGAGCCACGTTGCTGGGCGCAAAGTTTGTCTGTTGCGCAAATCTTCCTAGTCTCTCCCTGGCCTTTGTTAGCCGCTCAGAGAAGTTAATTTCCCTAATGAGTTTCGCCGCTGTGACAATTATTTCGTTGGAGCGGCGAGAGCCGTGCGCGCGCGCAAGATACTCAGCAGCGCGTTCGCCTATGCGGATGCACGTAACACTCGAATTTTTCTTTCGCCGCCGCTCTTAAGTTTTGTCGGAATGACAATTTTTCCCCCTCCCATCAAGGCATCCAAAGTTCGCGAGTCGTAGTCATTCGCACGATCCCTTAATTGCGCTCGTGTTTAAGTTCCTTCGAAATGTGTTCTCTGACAGTTGGCAAACACACTCGCGCGCAATCAATGTGAGTGGCAAATTATCAATGCAGATTGATGGAATCCGAATCTCTAAATTGTCAGACAAATATAGCCGAGCTAGCCACGAAATTTTTTGCCTCGTTCCGAGCAATTCAATTAAACTGATGCCACGAATTATGCAAAAACATTGAATAATTCAAGTAGACTCGCGACTGAGAGGTTCGCAGACAGATATATCTAAATGCGTAATGCCACGTAAAATCGATCGCTCATATCTGGCTGCGCACCGGCGAAGGCTAGCCGCTACAGGCATCCGCGAGCGCGCGAACGAGAAAATCGGGGCTGGTCCGCGTCGCGCAGCCTGGCGCGCGAGCGGAGGATAGCGATCGACCTACTGGTGCGCGGGCGCCGCCGTTGCGACGTCGCCTGCATAATCCATGGCTGCGCGAGCGAGCGTGACCGGCCGCGTGGCGTGCGATGTCGGCTCGGCGAAAATGACATCGACTAGGATGCGTGAGCACGCGTGCAGCTCCGCGCCGTCGATAGCTGCAATTTGCGAAAATAGAGGCAACTTTGGCCGCGCAACGGCGCAACCCACATCAGCCGCGCATCGATCGGTCGCTTATGCGCGCCGGCATGTGTCGCACGTTTACGGCTTGACGTTAAGCAGACGCGCGGGCCCGGAGAGCGCGAGCGAAGATCGGCACTTTGTGCACAGCGCCCGCGCGCATCTTTCCAATTATGCGAGCGTGCGATGGCGCGCTGCTCGAGCTTTTTCCGGCCTCTACACGACACCGCGATTTTCAAATTTCAGAGTGCCTTACTCTTTAGTTTGCTTTCTTCTTTGTACGCTACTCGCTATTCGAACGCTTTCTATGATTCGGAGCTTTGACACATGCTAGATTTTGAGTATTGTTTGAATGTACTGCCGTAACGTATAACGTTGTTCTTATTATTCGCATTGTCGATAGCGTCTCATTTTATCGCGAGGCCTCGGAGTAATGAAAATACACGGGCTGCCCATTTGGCAGAATAACGTACGGAAACAGAAAATAAGCTAACTTCCAATTGCTTTTAACGGACATTTAACTGCTTTTATCGCGTTACTGCACATAGTATGTTACCAGTTATTTATATTATTCAGCCCGAAACCCATTTTCATTACCGAAAGCCATGTTATTTTCCGACGTGATTCAATTGAGATCGCAAAAAAAAGAATCTACAGAAATAGGAGAAAACCTATCATCTCTACCGAAACGCATTCACCAAAATATACTCCACATCTCGTAAAGAAGACAACCGTCGACTCCATCCCATCGACCAAACTCGCGTGTGCACCAACGCTGAGGATTTATAGCAATTACCGTTAATAAATTTTGATAGTTTGGTCGAAGGTGTTAAGACTAATGGCCACCTATTAGCGGAGAGGTAGGATTTTGAGGCTGCCTCACAGCACGAGTTCAAGAGAGAGAGAGAGAGAGAGAGAGAGAGAGAGAGAAAGAGGGAGCGGTAATTTTCCGATGAATGTGGATTTATGGCACAGATGCGCACTCCGTGCGATCGGGTAATTTCTGCGCTTTACGTGCGCTCGCCGAAACGTTTGAGCGACTTTTTACTATCATCGGGCTTCATCGTTGTAAGTACTCCGCAGCGCGCATTTGTAATAATTATGAAAGTTTATCGATTTATACGGGTGCTACGTTCGATTACATTTCACTGAATAGAAATATGATGCCTAATACGTATGAATTACTCACTTTGTAGGCTTTCGATATATTCAAGAAACTGAAACTCACCTTAAATCATAGTAATCGTGTTATTTATTTACATATTAATACAAATGGTCGACCGACACTTATAATAAGGGATATGATATGCAATAACAGATGAATATTTGAGGTGATTGATTCGGCGTTGACATTTCATACTGAAATGCGATTGAAATGCAATTAAGTTAAGGTCAAATAAAATATTATCTATTAATAGCATCACTGAACTTATAAACTTGACGATTATAGCACATGGAATCGGCTACCACCATAAAATTGTCGTACGTGTAAAGTAAAAATCAATCGGAAAACATTCTCAGCCGGAATTCACAAGCATGCCGAAAAACAATGAGCTTTCGGAGAGCGAGCTTCGCCTCTATTTCCAGCACAGAGAACAGCGAAGCCTAATGAATAATCATTCGCACATTATCGATGAGTCTGAAGTTTGTAACGTTATTCAATAACGAAAAAATCAAAAAAAAAAAAATGACTAATTAATTATTTTTATTGGTTCAAAAGATTATTATAATGATATATATCAAGGTGATACATCGCAATTACTAAATTTACCCTTAAAACGGACCCTTAGGATATTTATACATGGCAGACTATAGGGACATGGGATAAAATTGTATGAACATATTATTAACAAAAAAATATGGAGAAAATGAAAACTTTCGTTGTACATATTGATTATATGCACTTGCATACTATGTTTCATTTATAACCCTCAATATTAACTACCCTTACGGCCCTTAGAAATGCCAACTCCCAGCGGATTTCAAAGATATTTTCTGTGGCATTCCCCAGCAACACAATATTTTTTAATAAAAGGTGGTTTTCCTGATAGACGAAACTCAGAGCTATATGCGTGCCAAGTTTCGTTTGTCGCGCTCCCTAATAACCACCCCCGCAGCCCTTAGAAATGTCAACTCCCAGCGAATTTCAAAGATATTTCCTTTGGCATTCCCCAGCAACACAATATTTTTTAATAAAACTTGGTTTTCCTGATAGACGAAACTCAGAGCTATATGCATGCCAAGTTTCGTTTGTCGCGCTCCCTAATAACCACCCCCGCAGCCCTTAGAATCGCCAAGTCCCAGCGAATTTCGAAGATATTTCCTTCGGCATTCCCCAGCAACACAATATTTTTTAATAAAACTCGGTTTCCCTGATAGACGAAACTCAGAGCTATATGCATGCCAAGTTTCGTTTGTCGCGCTCCCTAATAACCACCCCTGCAGCCCTTAGAAATGTCAACTCCCAGCGAATTTCAAAGATATTTACTTCGGCATTCCCCAGCAACACAATATTTTTTAATAAAACTCGGTTTCCCTGATAGACGAAACTCAGAGCTATATGCATGCCAAGTTTCGTTTGTCGCGCTCCCTAATAACCACCCCCACAGCCCTTAGAAATGCCAAGTCCCAGCGAATTTCAAAGATATTTCCTTCGGCATTCCCCAGCAACACAATATTTTTTAATAAAACTAGGTTTTCCTGATAGACGAAACTCAGAGCTATATGCATGCCAAGTTTCGTATGTCGCGCTCCCTAATAACCACCCCCGCAGCCCTTAGAAATGCCAAGTCCCAGCGAATTTCAAAGATATTTCCTTCGGCATTCCCCAGCAACACAATATTTTTTAATAAAAGGTGGTTTTTCTGATAGACGAAACTCAGAGCTATATGCATGCCAAGTTTCGTTTGTCGCGCTCCCTAATAACCACCCCCGCAGCCCTTAGAAATGCCAAGTCCTAGCGAATTTCAAAGATATTTCCTTCGGCATTCCCCAGCAACACAATATTTTTTAATAAAACTAGGTTTTCCTGATAGACGAAACTAAGAGCTATATGCATGCCAAGTTTCGTTTGTCGCGCTCCCTAATAACCACCCCCGCAGCCCTTAGAAATGCCAAGTCCCAGCGAATTTCAAAGATATTTCCTTCGGCATTCCCCAGCAACACAATATTTTTTAATAAAAGGTGGTTTTTCTGATAGACGAAACTCAGAGCTATATGCATGCCAAGTTTCGTTTGTCGCGCTCCCTAATAACCACCCCCGCAGCCCTTAGAAATGCCAAGTCCCAGCGAATTTCAAAGATATTTCCTTCGGCATTCCCCAGCAACACAATATTTTTTAATAAAAGGTGGTTTTTCTGATAGACGAAACTCAGAGCTATATGCATGCCAAGTTTCGTTTGTCGCGCTCCCTAATAACCACCCCCGCAGCCCTTAGAAATGCCAAGTCCCAGCGAATTTCAAAGATATTTCCTTCGGCATTCCCCAGCAACACAATATTTTTTAATAAAAGGTGGTTTTTCTGATAGAGAAAACTAAGGGCTACATGCATGCCAAGTTTCGTTTGTCGCGCTCCCTAATAACTACCCCTGCAGCCCTTAGAAATGTCAACTCCCAGCGAATTTCAAAGATATTTACTTCGGCATTCCCCAGCAACACAATATTTTTTCATAAAACTTGGTTTTCCTGATAGACGAAACTCAGAGCTATATGCATGCCAAGTTTCGTTTGTCGCGCTCCCTAATAACCACCCCCGCAGCCCTTAGAAATGCCAAGTCCCAGCGAATTTCAAAGATATTTCCTTCGGCATTCCCCAGCAACACAATATTTTTTAATAAAAGGTGGTTTTTCTGATAGAGAAAACTAAGGGCTACATGCATGCCAAGTTTCGTTTGTCGCGCTCCCTAATAACTACCCCTGCAGCCCTTAGAAATGTCAACTCCCAGCGAATTTCAAAGATATTTACTTCGGCATTCCCCAGCAACACAATATTTTTTCATAAAACTTGGTTTTCCTGATAGACGAAACTCAGAGCTATATGCATGCCAAGTTTCGTTTGTCGCGCTCCCTAATAACCACCCCTGCAGCCCTTAGAAATGTCAACTCCCAGCGAATTTCAAAGATATTTACTTCAGCATTCCCCAGCAACACAATATTTTTTAATAAAAGGTGGTTTTTCTGATAGAGAAAACTAAGGGCTATATGCATGCCAAGTTTCGTTTGTCGCGCTCCCTAATAACCACCCCTGCAGCCCTTAGAAATGTCAACTCCCAGCGAATTTCAAAGATATTTACTTCGGCATTCCCCAGCAACACAATATTTTTTAATAAAAGGTGGTTTTTCTGATACAGAAAACTAAGGGCTATATGCATGCCAAGTTTCGTTTGTCGCGCTCCCTAATAACCACCCCTGCAGCCCTTAGAAATGTCAACTCCCAGCGAATTTCAAAGATATTTACTTCGGCATTCCCCAGCAACACAATATTTTTTAATAAAACTTGGTTTTCCTGATAGACGAAACTCAGAGCTATATGCATGCCAAGTTTCGTTTGTCGCGCTCCCTAATAACCACCCCCACAGCCCTTAGAAATGCCAAGTCCCAGCGAATTTCAAAGATATTTCCTTCGGCATTCCCCAGCAACACAATATTTTTTAATAAAACTAGGTTTTCCTGATAGACGAAACTCAGAGCTATATGCATGCCAAGTTTCGTATGTCGCGCTCCCTAATAACCACCCCCGCAGCCCTTAGAAATGCCAAGTCCCAGCGAATTTCAAAGATATTTCCTTCGGCATTCCCCAGCAACACAATATTTTTTCATAAAACTTGGTTTTCCTGATAGACGAAACTCAGAGCTATATGCATGCCAAGTTTCGTTTGTCGCGCTCCCTAATAACCACCCCTGCAGCCCTTAGAAATGTCAACTCCCAGCGAATTTCAAAGATATTTACTTCGGCATTCCCCAGCAACACAATATTTTTTAATAAAACTTGGTTTTCCTGATAGACGAAACTCAGAGCTATATGCATGCCAAGTTTCGTTTGTCGCGCTCCCTAATAACCACCCCTGCAGCCCTTAGAAATGCCAACTCCCAGCGAATTCCAAAGATATTTCCTGTAGCAATCCCCAGCAACATAATATATTTTAATAAAAGGAGGTTTTCCTACAAGATCAATCTATCTGTTGATACAGGGGAATCCTATGGCAAACTTGATACCATGAACCAATACGTTATAAAAGCAACAAAATTAAATTGTTAGGCGCAGCTAATGGTTCCATCCTATCCTTATCCTTGCCTTATATGATTGTGAAGTTTGCAACGTTCATCGTGAACGAAAAAATCGAAAATTTAAATATGAGGATTTGACTCCATATATTGCTATAAATATGAAACTAACAATATAAAATACTATAGTCAGTAGTTGATCCGATTTCCAACGCCTAAAAACCACCCGTAAGACAGTTTACACACGAGCAAAGGCGAAGTTGGCTCCTATAAATTTGTGTATTAAAAAACACCACAAAATTCAGCGCTTAAAAGAATTTTATGAAGGAGAGAATAATACTCTCTACATGTGTAAAAAGTTTCCGGGGTCGGAACGCACCCTGTACACTCTGACACCCTTGCAAAGCATGGCGTCTCATGCGCGCAAAGGCGAAATCAGCACGTTTTAATATATTTATTCTAAAACACCCAGAAATAATTATACCAAAAGTATTTTGTCATAGAAAGCATACAATTATCTATCCGTGAGCGAAGTTTCGTGCCTCGGAACGCACCCTGTACACTCGGACACCCTTGCAAAGCATGGCGTCTCATGCGCGCAAACGCGAAATCAGCTCGATTTAATTTATTTTTTCCAAAACACCCAAAAATGAAGGACTCAAAAGCATTTTATCATGGAGAGGATACAACTAGCTATCCGTGAGCGAAGTTTCATGCATCGGAACGCTCCCTGTACACTCTGACACCCTTGCAATGCATGGCGTCTCATGCGCGCAAAGGTGAAATCAGCCTTGTTTTAACCTCCGAGTGTATCTGTGACGTACACAAAGTCAGTCAGTTCGGTACTTTATTAGTCGAAATATAGACATTGGATATGCTGTAATATAGAATTTTAAGCTGAGATGAATAAAAATATTGGTTAAAGTTATTAAATAATATATAATAATTCAAAGAAAAGTAAAATTTAAAAAAATTATCGCATCTTGTTCGATAACTTTATTTCTAAATTAATAACAATTTTTTCAAGCAGTTTTTTCATACAACATGAAAATGACAACTAAGTAGTTTTTAATACTGCAATAGTTTGAATCTTTGCGAGGTAATGTTGTTCTTGTTTGATTTGTCACGCAAATTAAAGCAATTAAGTTTTTTAAAAAGAGCAACTCCCTTTCTCTCTCTCTCTATCTATCTATCTATCTTTCTTTCTAATGTGTCGCTGAGATTTGATTTACAGAATGTTATATGTATTAATCTGTATCAAGTACAGTTTGATGAAATGTTTGGGATTTCGTGCCGCCTAAACTGTAGTAGTAATGTGACCTATACAAATCATAACATTGGCCGCCGTCGCGTATCTTATATTTCTCGATTTTCGTGGAGTGATCAGCCGGTTGGAATCCTTTTATAGGCCAACCGATGAAGCCAAAAATGAAGTATTTTGTGACATTAATACTGACAGCAAACTGATTATGCAAATTTGTTTATTACTATGCGTAGATGAAAACGTATATGTTTCCAACTCGCAACTTTCATTTAATAACTTTTTACAGCCGTTTGAAATTTGCAAAAACATGTTTTTCACGTATAAAACCAAAACTATTGAAGTTAGGTATGTACCTCAATGGAATAAGTTATAGATAATAGAATTATCTATAAAATGAGCTATCGCTCATCTCAATCGAATAATTAATAATCAATATAATTACAAACAACATCAAAAATGATCAAAAAAGGTTACATTTCAAAAATTCATATCTCCACATAGAGTTATGTTGAAAGAATTAGCTTATGATATTTAGTAGATTGCATTGTCTTCTTCATGTATGCTAAATCTGAGCTATATATAGTTATTACTTTCTGCACTATAGTCATGACAATCAAACCTTTTTTTTATTTAGTACATCTTGCATAATTCCCTGTGGCTCAGCCGTTAGAGTTATACATTATTTGAAAAAAGTTTTTTAAATCTCAATCATCAAACTACAACTTTGTCATTTGGACTTTTGCTCTAAAATCAGTTTAAAAGGGTGAAATTTGTCGTTGAATATCGGGCAAAATGTGCCCGAGCGTGAAAGAAAGCGAGCGGTGGGAGATACAGATCCCGCGGAGGGAAAGTATATATAGTAATAGAAAAGCCAGGCGCTCGGTGGTTGACTGTATTATTACTTATTTTGATATATGTATATTTTACTGAAATTTAATTAACAGTTGGAGATATTATTTATAATAATTATATTTATAATGTTATTTACAATAAATTTTAATTTGTTTCATTATACTTAAATGATAAATGTATTAAAAATAAATATAAATTACTATTTGCCTACATTATAATAAAATATACACATATATTTATATGTTTCGTATTATTTATTTAACAAATATCGAATGCGTACTTAATTAACTTGAAAACGAAAAAAAATTTCAGTAAAATAGCCTAAATAATATCAAAATAAGTAATATTACAGTCAAACGCCGAGCGCCTGGCTTTTCTATTACTATATATACTTCCCCTCCGCGGGATCTGTATCTCCCGCCGCTCGCTTTCTTTCACGCTCGGGCACATTTTGCCCGATATTCAACGACAAATTTCACCCTTTTAAACTGATTTTAGAGCAAAAGTCCAAATGACAAAGTTGTAGTTTGATGATTGAGATTTAAAAAACTTTTTTCAAATAATGTATAACTCTAACGGCTGAGCCACAGGGAATTATGCAAGATGTACTAAATAAAAAAAAGGTTTGATTCTCATGACTATAGTGCCGAAAGTAATAACTATATATAGCTCAGATTTAGCATACATGAAGAAGACAATGCAATCTACAAAATATCATAAGCTAATTCTTTCAATATCACTCTATGTGGAGATATGAATTTTTGAAATGTAACCTTTTTTGATCATTTTTGATGTTGTTTGTAATTATATTGATTATTAATTATTCGATTGAGATGAGCGATAGCTCATTTTATAGATAATTCTATTATCTATAACTTATTCCATTGAGGTACATACCTAACTTCAATAGTTTTGGTTTTATACGTGGAAAACATGTTTTTGCAAATTTCAAACGGCTGTAAAAAGTTATTAAATGAAAGTTGCGAGTTGGAAACATATACGTTTTCATCTACGCATAGTAATAAACAAATTTGCATAATCGGTTTGCTGTCAGTATTAATGTCACAAAATACTTCATTTTTGGCTTCATTGGTTGGCCTATAAAAGGATTCCAACCGGCTGATCACTCCACGAAAATCGAGAAATATAAGATCCGCGACGGCGGCCAATGTTATGATTTGTATAGGTCACATTACTACTACAGTTTAGGCGGCACGAATTCCCAAACATTTCATCAAACTGTACTTGATACAGATTAATACATATAACATTCTGTAAATCAAATCTCAGCGACACATTAGAAAGAAAGATAGATAGATAGAGTGAGAGAGAGAGAAAGGGAGTTGCTCTTTTTAAAAAACTTAATTGCCTTAATTTGCGTGACAAATCAAACAAGAACAACATTACCTCGCAAAGATTCAAACTATTGCAGTATTAAAAACTACTTAGTTGTCATTTTCATATTGTATGAAAAAACTGCTTGAAAAAATTGTTATTAATTTAGAAATAAAGTTATCGAACAAGATACGATAATTTTTTTAAATTTTACTTTTCTTTGAATTATTTTATATTATTTAATAACTTTAACCAATATTTTTATTCATCTCAGCTTAAAATTCTATATTACAGCATATCCAATGTCTATATTTCGAGTAATAAAGTACCGAACTGACTGACTTTGTGTACGTCACAGATACACTCGGAGGTTAAAACGAGGCTGATTTCACCTTTGCGCGCAAGAGACGCCATGCTTTGCAAGGGTGTCAGAGTGTACAGGGTGCGTTCCGACGCATGAAACTTCGCTCACGGATAGCTAGTTGTATCCTCTCCATGATAAAATGCTTTTGAGTCCTTCATTTTTGGGTGTTTTGGAAAAAATAAATTAAATCGAGCTGATTTCGCGTTTGCGCGCATGAGACGCCATGCTTTGCAAGGGTGTCAGAGTGTACAGGGTGCGTTCCGAGGCACGAAACTTCGCTCACGGATAGATAATTGTATGCTTTCTATGATAAAATTTTTTTGGTAAAATTATTTCTGGGTGTTTTAGAATAAATATATTAAAACGTGCTGATTTCGCCTTTACGCGCATGAGACGCCATGCTTTGCAAGGGTGTCAGAGTGTACAGGGTGCGTTCCGACGCATGAAACTTCGCTCACGGATAGCTAGTTGTATCCTCTCCATGATAAAATGCTTTTGAGTCCTTCATTTTTGGGTGTTTTGGAAAAAATAAATTAAATCGAGCTGATTTCGCGTTTGCGCGCATGAGACGCCATGCTTTGCAAGGGTGTCAGAGTGTACAGGGTGCGTTCCGAGGCACGAAACTTCGCTCACGGATAGATAATTGTATGCTTTCTATGATAAAATTTTTTTGGTAAAATTATTTCTGGGTGTTTTAGAATAAATATATTAAAACGCGTTGATTATGCCTTTGCGCGCATGGGATGCCAAGATTTGCAAGGGTGTCAGAGTGTACAGGGTGCGTTCCGACCCCGGAAACTTTTTACACATGTAGAGAGTATTATTCTCTCCTTCATAAACTTCTTTTAAGCGCTGAATTTTGTGGTGTTTTTTAATACACAAATTTATAGGAGCCAACTTCGCCTTTGCTCGTGTGGAGGATAAGGATAGGATAGAACCATTAGCTGCGCCTAACAATTTAATTTTGTTGTTTTTATAACATATTGGTTCATGGTATCAAGTTTGCCATAGGATTCCCCTGTATCAACAGATAGATTGATCTTGTAGGAAAACCTCCTTTTATTAAAATATATTATGTTGCTGGGGATTGCTACAGGAAATATCTTTGGAATTCGCTGGGAGTTGGCATTTCTAAGGGCTGCAGGGGTGGTTATTAGGGAGCGCGACAAACGAAACTTGGCATGCATATAGCTCTGAGTTTCGTCTATCAGGAAAACCAAGTTTTATTAAAAAATATTGTGTTGCTGGGGAATGCCGAAGTAAATATCTTTGAAATTCGCTGGGAGTTGACATTTCTAAGGGCTGCAGGGGTGGTTATTAGGGAGCGCGACAAACGAAACTTGGCATGCATATAGCTCTGAGTTTCGTCTATCAGGAAAACCAAGTTTTATGAAAAAATATTGTGTTGCTGGGGAATGCCGAAGGAAATATCTTTGAAATTCGCTGGGACTTGGCATTTCTAAGGGCTGCGGGGGTGGTTATTAGGGAGCGCGACATACGAAACTTGGCATGCATATAGCTCTGAGTTTCGTCTATCAGGAAAACCTAGTTTTATTAAAAAATATTGTGTTGCTGGGGAATGCCGAAGGAAATATCTTTGAAATTCGCTGGGACTTGGCATTTCTAAGGGCTGTGGGGGTGGTTATTAGGGAGCGCGACAAACGAAACTTGGCATGCATATAGCCCTTAGTTTTCTCTATCAGAAAAACCACCTTTTATTCAAAAATATTGTGTTAATGGGGAATGCCGATGGAAATATCTTTGAAATTCGCTGGGACTTGGCGATTCTAAGGGCTGCGGGGGTGGTTATTAGGGAGCGCGACAAACGAAACTTGGCATGCATATAGCTCTGAGTTTCGTCTATCAGGAAAACCAAGTTTTATGAAAAAATATTGTGTTGCTGGGGAATGCCGAAGGAAATATCTTTGAAATTCGCTGGGAGATGGCATTTATAAGGGCTGCGGGGGTGGTTATTATGGCGCGCGACAAACGAAACTTGGCATGCATATAGCTCTGAGTTTCGTCTATCAGGAAAACCAAGTTTTATGAAAAAATATTGTGTTGCTGGGGAATGCCGAAGGAAATATCTTTGAAATTCGCTGGGACTTGGCATTTCTAAGGGCTGCGGGGGTGGTTATTAGGGAGCGCGACATACGAAACTTGGCATGCATATAGCTCTGAGTTTCGTCTATCAGGAAAACCAAGTTTTATTAAAAAATATTGTGTTGCTGGGGAATGCCGAAGTAAATATCTTTGAAATTCGCTGGGAGTTGACATTTCTAAGGGCTGCAGGGGTGGTTATTAGGGAGCGCGACAAACGAAACTTGGCATGCATATAGCTCTGAGTTTCGTCTATCAGGAAAACCAAGTTTTATGAAAAAATATTGTGTTGCTGGGGAATGCCGAAGGAAATATCTTTGAAATTCGCTGGGACTTGGCATTTCTAAGGGCTGCGGGGGTGGTTATTAGGGAGCGCGACATACGAAACTTGGCATGCATATAGCTCTGAGTTTCGTCTATCAGGAAAACCTAGTTTTATTAAAAAATATTGTGTTGCTGGGGAATGCCGAAGGAAATATCTTTGAAATTCGCTGGGACTTGGCATTTCTAAGGGCTGTGGGGGTGGTTATTAGGGAGCGCGACAAACGAAACTTGGCATGCATATAGCCCTTAGTTTTCTCTATCAGAAAAACCACCTTTTATTCAAAAATATTGTGTTAATGGGGAATGCCGATGGAAATATCTTTGAAATTCGCTGGGACTTGGCGATTCTAAGGGCTGCGGGGGTGGTTATTAGGGAGCGCGACAAACGAAACTTGGCATGCATATAGCTCTGAGTTTCGTCTATCAGGAAAACCAAGTTTTATGAAAAAATATTGTGTTGCTGGGGAATGCCGAAGGAAATATCTTTGAAATTCGCTGGGAGATGGCATTTATAAGGGCTGCGGGGGTGGTTATTATGGCGCGCGACAAACGAAACTTGGCATGCATATAGCTCTGAGTTTCGTCTATCAGGAAAACCAAGTTTTATGAAAAAATATTGTGTTGCTGGGGAATGCCGAAGGAAATATCTTTGAAATTCGCTGGGAGTTGGCATTTCTAAGGGCTGCAGGGGTGGTTATTAGGGAGCGCGACAAACGAAACTTGGCATGCATATAGCTCTGAGTTTCGTCTATCAGGAAAACCAAGTTTTATTAAAAAATATTGTGTTGCTGGGGAATGCCGAAGTAAATATCTTTGAAATTCGCTGGGAGTTGACATTTCTAAGGGCTGCAGGGGTGGTTATTAGGGAGCGCGACAAACGAAACTTGGCATGCATATAGCTCTGAGTTTCGTCTATCAGGAAAACCAAGTTTTATGAAAAAATATTGTGTTGCTGGGGAATGCCGAAGGAAATATCTTTGAAATTCGCTGGGACTTGGCATTTCTAAGGGCTGCGGGGGTGGTTATTAGGGAGCGCGACATACGAAACTTGGCATGCATATAGCTCTGAGTTTCGTCTATCAGGAAAACCTAGTTTTATTAAAAAATATTGTGTTGCTGGGGAATGCCGAAGGAAATATCTTTGAAATTCGCTGGGACTTGGCATTTCTAAGGGCTGTGGGGGTGGTTATTAGGGAGCGCGACAAACGAAACTTGGCATGCATATAGCCCTTAGTTTTCTCTATCAGAAAAACCACCTTTTATTCAAAAATATTGTGTTAATGGGGAATGCCGATGGAAATATCTTTGAAATTCGCTGGGACTTGGCGATTCTAAGGGCTGCGGGGGTGGTTATTAGGGAGCGCGACAAACGAAACTTGGCATGCATATAGCTCTGAGTTTCGTCTATCAGGAAAACCAAGTTTTATGAAAAAATATTGTGTTGCTGGGGAATGCCGAAGGAAATATCTTTGAAATTCGCTGGGAGATGGCATTTCTAAGGGCTGCAGGGGTGGTTATTAGGGAGCGCGACAAACGAAACTTGGCATGCATATAGCTCTGAGTTTCGTCTATCAGGAAAACCAAGTTTTATTAAAAAATATTGTGTTGCTGGGGAATGCCGAAGGAAATATCTTTGAAATTCGCTGGGACTTGGCATTTCTAAGGGCTGCGGGGGTGGTTATTAGGGAGCGCGACATACGAAACTTGGCATGCATATAGCTCTGAGTTTCGTCTATCAGGAAAACCTAGTTTTATTAAAAAATATTGTGTTGCTGGGGAATGCCGAAGGAAATATCTTTGAAATTAGCTGGGACTTGGCATTTCTAAGGGCTGTGGGGGTGGTTATTAGGGAGCGCGACAAACGAAACTTGGCATGCATATAGCCCTTAGTTTTCTCTATCAGAAAAACCACCTTTTATTCAAAAATATTGTGTTAATGGGGAATGCCGATGGAAATATCTTTGAAATTCGCTGGGACTTGGCGATTCTAAGGGCTGCGGGGGTGGTTATTAGGGAGCGCGACAAACGAAACTTGGCATGCATATAGCTCTGAGTTTCGTCTATCAGGAAAACCAAGTTTTATGAAAAAATATTGTGTTGCTGGGGAATGCCGAAGGAAATATCTTTGAAATTCGCTGGGAGATGGCATTTATAAGGGCTGCGGGGGTGGTTATTATGGCGCGCGACAAACGAAACTTGGCATGCATATAGCTCTGAGTTTCGTCTATCAGGAAAACCAAGTTTTATGAAAAAATATTGTGTTGCTGGGGAATGCCGAAGGAAATATCTTTGAAATTCGCTGGGAGTTGGCATTTCTAAGGGCTGCAGGGGTGGTTATTAGGGAGCGCGACAAACGAAACTTGGCATGCATATAGCTCTGAGTTTCGTCTATCAGGAAAACCAAGTTTTATTAAAAAATATTGTGTTGCTGGGGAATGCCGAAGTAAATATCTTTGAAATTCGCTGGGAGTTGACATTTCTAAGGGCTGCAGGGGTGGTTATTAGGGAGCGCGACAAACGAAACTTGGCATGCATATAGCTCTGAGTTTCGTCTATCAGGAAAACCAAGTTTTATGAAAAAATATTGTGTTGCTGGGGAATGCCGAAGGAAATATCTTTGAAATTCGCTGGGACTTGGCATTTCTAAGGGCTGCGGGGGTGGTTATTAGGGAGCGCGACATACGAAACTTGGCATGCATATAGCTCTGAGTTTCGTCTATCAGGAAAACCTAGTTTTATTAAAAAATATTGTGTTGCTGGGGAATGCCGAAGGAAATATCTTTGAAATTCGCTGGGACTTGGCATTTCTAAGGGCTGTGGGGGTGGTTATTAGGGAGCGCGACAAACGAAACTTGGCATGCATATAGCCCTTAGTTTTCTCTATCAGAAAAACCACCTTTTATTCAAAAATATTGTGTTAATGGGGAATGCCGATGGAAATATCTTTGAAATTCGCTGGGACTTGGCGATTCTAAGGGCTGCGGGGGTGGTTATTAGGGAGCGCGACAAACGAAACTTGGCATGCATATAGCTCTGAGTTTCGTCTATCAGGAAAACCAAGTTTTATGAAAAAATATTGTGTTGCTGGGGAATGCCGAAGGAAATATCTTTGAAATTCGCTGGGAGATGGCATTTATAAGGGCTGCGGGGGTGGTTATTATGGCGCGCGACAAACGAAACTTGGCATGCATATAGCTCTGAGTTTCGTCTATCAGGAAAACCAAGTTTTATGAAAAAATATTGTGTTGCTGGGGAATGCCGAAGGAAATATCTTTGAAATTCGCTGGGACTTGGCATTTCTAAGGGCTGCGGGGGTGGTTATTAGGGAGCGCGACATACGAAACTTGGCATGCATATAGCTCTGAGTTTCGTCTATCAGGAAAACCAAGTTTTATTAAAAAATATTGTGTTGCTGGGGAATGCCGAAGTAAATATCTTTGAAATTCGCTGGGAGTTGACATTTCTAAGGGCTGCAGGGGTGGTTATTAGGGAGCGCGACAAACGAAACTTGGCATGCATATAGCTCTGAGTTTCGTCTATCAGGAAAACCAAGTTTTATGAAAAAATATTGTGTTGCTGGGGAATGCCGAAGGAAATATCTTTGAAATTCGCTGGGACTTGGCATTTCTAAGGGCTGCGGGGGTGGTTATTAGGGAGCGCGACATACGAAACTTGGCATGCATATAGCTCTGAGTTTCGTCTATCAGGAAAACCTAGTTTTATTAAAAAATATTGTGTTGCTGGGGAATGCCGAAGGAAATATCTTTGAAATTCGCTGGGACTTGGCATTTCTAAGGGCTGTGGGGGTGGTTATTAGGGAGCGCGACAAACGAAACTTGGCATGCATATAGCCCTTAGTTTTCTCTATCAGAAAAACCACCTTTTATTCAAAAATATTGTGTTAATGGGGAATGCCGATGGAAATATCTTTGAAATTCGCTGGGACTTGGCGATTCTAAGGGCTGCGGGGGTGGTTATTAGGGAGCGCGACAAACGAAACTTGGCATGCATATAGCTCTGAGTTTCGTCTATCAGGAAAACCAAGTTTTATGAAAAAATATTGTGTTGCTGGGGAATGCCGAAGGAAATATCTTTGAAATTCGCTGGGAGATGGCATTTATAAGGGCTGCGGGGGTGGTTATTATGGCGCGCGACAAACGAAACTTGGCATGCATATAGCTCTGAGTTTCGTCTATCAGGAAAACCAAGTTTTATGAAAAAATATTGTGTTGCTGGGGAATGCCGAAGGAAATATCTTTGAAATTCGCTGGGACTTGGCATTTCTAAGGGCTGCAGGGGTGGTTATTAGCGCGCGCGACAAACGAAACTTGGCATGCATATAGCTCTGAGTTTCGTCTATCAGAAAAACCACCTTTAATGAAAAAATATTGTGTTGCTGGGGAATGCCGAAGGAAATATCTTCGAAATTCGCTGGGACTTGGCATTTATAAGGGCTGCGGGGGTGGTTATTAGGGCGCGCGACAAACGAAACTTGGCATGCATATAGCTCTGAGTTTCGTCTATCAGGAAAACCACCTTTTATGAAAAAAGATTGTGTTGCTGGGGAATGCCGAAGGAAATATCTTTGAAATTCGCTGGGACTTGGCATTTCTAAGGGCTGCAGGGGTGGTTATTAGCGCGCGCGACAAACGAAACTTGGCATGCATATAGCTCTGAGTTTCGTCTATCAGAAAAACCACCTTTAATGAAAAAATATTGTGTTGCTGGGGAATGCCGAAGGAAATATCTTCGAAATTCGCTGGGACTTGGCATTTATAAGGGCTGCGGGGGTGGTTATTAGGGCGCGCGACAAACGAAACTTGGCATGCATATAGCTCTGAGTTTCGTCTATCAGAAAAACCACCTTTAATGAAAAAATATTGTGTTGCTGGGGAATGCCGAAGGAAATATCTTTGAAATTCGCTGGGAGATGGCATTTATAAGGGCTGCGGGGGTGGTTATTAGGGCGCGCGACAAACGAAACTTGGCATGCATATAGCTCTGAGTTTCGTCTATCAGAAAAACCACCTTTTATGAAAAAAGATTGTGTTGCTGGGGAATGCCGAAGGAAATATCTTTGAAATTCGCTGGGACTTGGCATTTCTAAGGGCTGCAGGGGTGGTTATTAGCGCGCGCGACAAACGAAACTTGGCATGCATATAGCTCTGAGTTTCGTCTATCAGAAAAACCACCTTTAATGAAAAAATATTGTGTTGCTGGGGAATGCCGAAGGAAATATCTTTGAAATTCGCTGGGACTTGGCATTTATAAGGGCTGCGGGGGTGGTTATTATGGCGCGCGACAAACGAAACTTGGCATGCATATAGCTCTGAGTTTCGTCTATCAGGAAAACCAAGTTTTATGAAAAAATATTGTGTTGCTGGGGAATGCCGAAGGAAATATCTTTGAAATTCGCTGGGAGATGGCATTTATAAGGGCTGCGGGGGTGGTTATTAGGGCGCACGACAAACGAAACTTGGCATGCATATAGCTCTGAGTTTCGTCTATCAGAAAAACCACCTTTTATGAAAAAAGATTGTGTTGCTGGGGAATGCCGAAGGAAATATCTTTGAAATTCGCTGGGACTTGGCATTTATAAGGGCTGCGGGGGTGGTTATTATGGCGCGCGACAAACGAAACTTGGCATGCATATAGCTCTGAGTTTCGTCTATCAGGAAAACCAAGTTTTATGAAAAAATATTGTGTTGCTGGGGAATGCCGAAGGAAATATCTTTGAAATTCGCTGGGAGTTGGCATTTCTAAGGGCTGCAGGGGTGGTTATTAGGGAGCGCGACAAACGAAACTTGGCATGCATATAGCCCTTAGTTTTCTCTATCAGAAAAACCACCTTTTATTCAAAAATATTGTGTTAATGGGGAATGCCGATGGAAATATCTTTGAAATTCGCTGGGACTTGGCGATTCTAAGGGCTGCGGGGGTGGTTATTAGGGAGCGCGACAAACGAAACTTGGCATGCATATAGCTCTGAGTTTCGTCTATCAGGAAAACCAAGTTTTATGAAAAAATATTGTGTTGCTGGGGAATGCCGAAGGAAATATCTTTGAAATTCGCTGGGAGATGGCATTTATAAGGGCTGCGGGGGTGGTTATTATGGCGCGCGACAAACGAAACTTGGCATGCATATAGCTCTGAGTTTCGTCTATCAGGAAAACCAAGTTTTATGAAAAAATATTGTGTTGCTGGGGAATGCCGAAGGAAATATCTTTGAAATTCGCTGGGAGATGGCATTTATAAGGGCTGCGGGGGTGGTTATTAGGGCGCGCGACAAACGAAACTTGGCATGCATATAGCTCTGAGTTTCGTCTATCAGGAAAACCACCTTTTATGAAAAAAGATTGTGTTGCTGGGGAATGCCGAAGGAAATATCTTTGAAATTCGCTGGGACTTGGCATTTCTAAGGGCTGCAGGGGTGGTTATTAGCGCGCGCGACAAACGAAACTTGGCATGCATATAGCTCTGAGTTTCGTCTATCAGAAAAACCACCTTTAATGAAAAAATATTGTGTTGCTGGGGAATGCCGAAGGAAATATCTTCGAAATTCGCTGGGACTTGGCATTTATAAGGGCTGCGGGGGTGGTTATTAGGGCGCGCGACAAACGAAACTTGGCATGCATATAGCTCTGAGTTTCGTCTATCAGAAAAACCACCTTTAATGAAAAAATATTGTGTTGCTGGGGAATGCCGAAGGAAATATCTTTGAAATTCGCTGGGAGATGGCATTTATAAGGGCTGCGGGGGTGGTTATTAGGGCGCGCGACAAACGAAACTTGGCATGCATATAGCTCTGAGTTTCGTCTATCAGAAAAACCACCTTTTATGAAAAAAGATTGTGTTGCTGGGGAATGCCGAAGGAAATATCTTTGAAATTCGCTGGGACTTGGCATTTCTAAGGGCTGCAGGGGTGGTTATTAGCGCGCGGGACAAACGAAACTTGGCATGCATATAGCTCTGAGTTTCGTCTATCAGAAAAACCACCTTTAATGAAAAAATATTGTGTTGCTGGGGAATGCCGAAGGAAATATCTTTGAAATTCGCTGGGACTTGGCATTTATAAGGGCTGCGGGGGTGGTTATTATGGCGCGCGACAAACGAAACTTGGCATGCATATAGCTCTGAGTTTCGTCTATCAGGAAAACCAAGTTGTATTAAAAAATATTGTGTTGCTGGGGAATGCTGAAGTAAATATCTTTGAAATTCGCTGGGAGATGGCATTTATAAGGGCTGCGGGGGTGGTTATTAGGGCGCACGACAAACGAAACTTGGCATGCATATAGCTCTGAGTTTCGTCTATCAGAAAAACCACCTTTTATGAAAAAAGATTGTGTTGCTGGGGAATGCCGAAGGAAATATCTTTGAAATTCGCTGGGACTTGGCATTTATAAGGGCTGCGGGGGTGGTTATTATGGCGCGCGACAAACGAAACTTGGCATGCTAATAGCTCTGAGTTTCGTCTATCAGGAAAACCAAGTTTTATGAAAAAATATTGTGTTGCTGGGGAATGCCGAAGGAAATATCTTTGAAATTCGCTGGGACTTGGCATTTATAAGGGCTGCGGGGGTGGTTATTAGGGCGCGCGACAAACGAAACTTGGCATGCATATAGCTCTGAGTTTCGTCTATCAGAAAAACCACCTTTTATGAAAAAATATTGTGTTGCTGGGGAATGCCGAAGGAAATATCTTTGAAATTCGCTGGGACTTGGCATTTATAAGGGCTGCGGGGGTGGTTATTAGGGCGCGCGACAAACGAAACTTGGCATGCATATAGCTCTGAGTTTCGTCTATCAGAAAAACCACCTTTTATGAAAAAATATTGTGTTGCTGGGGAATGCCGAAGGAAATATCTTTGAAATTCGCTGGGACTTGGCATTTATAAGGGCTGCGGGGGTGGTTATTAGGGCGCGCGACAAACGAAACTTGGCATGCATATAGCTCTGAGTTTCGTCTATCAGAAAAACCACCTTTTATGAAAAAAGATTGTGTTGCTGGGGAATGCCGAAGGAAATATCTTTGAAATTCGCTGGGACTTGGCATTTCTAAGGGCTGCAGGGGTGGTTATTAGCGCGCGCGACAAACGAAACTTGGCATGCATATAGCTCTGAGTTTCGTCTATCAGAAAAACCACCTTTAATGAAAAAATATTGTGTTGCTGGGGAATGCCGAAGGAAATATCTTTGAAATTCGCTGGGACTTGGCATTTATAAGGGCTGCGGGGGTGGTTATTATGGCGCGCGACAAACGAAACTTGGCATGCATATAGCTCTGAGTTTCGTCTATCAGGAAAACCAAGTTGTATTAAAAAATATTGTGTTGCTGGGGAATGCTGAAGTAAATATCTTTGAAATTCGCTGGGAGATGGCATTTATAAGGGCTGCGGGGGTGGTTATTATGGCGCGCGACAAACGAAACTTGGCATGCATATAGCTCTGAGTTTCGTCTATCAGGAAAACCAAGTTTTATGAAAAAATATTGTGTTGCTGGGGAATGCCGAAGGAAATATCTTTGAAATTCGCTGGGAGATGGCATTTATAAGGGCTGCGGGGGTGGTTATTAGGGCGCGCGACAAACGAAACTTGGCATGCATATAGCTCTGAGTTTCGTCTATCAGAAAAACCACCTTTTATGAAAAAAGATTGTGTTGCTGGGGAATGCCGAAGGAAATATCTTTGAAATTCGCTGGGACTTGGCATTTCTAAGGGCTGCAGGGGTGGTTATTAGCGCGCGGGACAAACGAAACTTGGCATGCATATAGCTCTGAGTTTCGTCTATCAGAAAAACCACCTTTAATGAAAAAATATTGTGTTGCTGGGGAATGCCGAAGGAAATATCTTTGAAATTCGCTGGGACTTGGCATTTATAAGGGCTGCGGGGGTGGTTATTATGGCGCGCGACAAACGAAACTTGGCATGCATATAGCTCTGAGTTTCGTCTATCAGGAAAACCAAGTTGTATTAAAAAATATTGTGTTGCTGGGGAATGCTGAAGTAAATATCTTTGAAATTCGCTGGGAGATGGCATTTATAAGGGCTGCGGGGGTGGTTATTAGGGCGCACGACAAACGAAACTTGGCATGCATATAGCTCTGAGTTTCGTCTATCAGAAAAACCACCTTTTATGAAAAAAGATTGTGTTGCTGGGGAATGCCGAAGGAAATATCTTTGAAATTCGCTGGGACTTGGCATTTATAAGGGCTGCGGGGGTGGTTATTATGGCGCGCGACAAACGAAACTTGGCATGCATATAGCTCTGAGTTTCGTCTATCAGGAAAACCAAGTTTTATGAAAAAATATTGTGTTGCTGGGGAATGCCGAAGGAAATATCTTTGAAATTCGCTGGGACTTGGCATTTATAAGGGCTGCGGGGGTGGTTATTAGGGCGCGCGACAAACGAAACTTGGCATGCATATAGCTCTGAGTTTCGTCTATCAGAAAAACCACCTTTTATGAAAAAATATTGTGTTGCTGGGGAATGCCGAAGGAAATATCTTTGAAATTCGCTGGGACTTGGCATTTATAAGGGCTGCGGGGGTGGTTATTAGGGCGCGCGACAAACGAAACTTGGCATGCATATAGCTCTGAGTTTCGTCTATCAGAAAAACCACCTTTTATGAAAAAATATTGTGTTGCTGGGGAATGCCGAAGGAAATATCTTTGAAATTCGCTGGGACTTGGCATTTATAAGGGCTGCGGGGGTGGTTATTAGGGCGCGCGACAAACGAAACTTGGCATGCATATAGCTCTGAGTTTCGTCTATCAGAAAAACCACCTTTTATGAAAAAATATTGTGTTGCTGGGGAATGCCGAAGGAAATATCTTTGAAATTCGCTGGGACTTGGCATTTCTAAGGGCTGCGGGGGTGGTTATTAGGGCGCGCGACAAACGAAACTTGGCATGCATATAGCTCTGAGTTTCGTCTATCAGAAAAACCACCTTTAATGAAAAAATATTGTGTTGCTGGGGAATGCCGAAGGAAATATCTTTGAAATTCGCTGGGAGATGGCATTTATAAGGGCTGCGGGGGTGGTTATTAGGGCGCGCGACAAACGAAACTTGGCATGCATATAGCTCTGAGTTTCGTCTATCAGAAAAACCACCTTTTATGAAAAAAGATTGTGTTGCTGGGGAATGCCGAAGGAAATATCTTTGAAATTCGCTGGGACTTGGCATTTCTAAGGGCTGCAGGGGTGGTTATTAGCGCGCGCGACAAACGAAACTTGGCATGCATATAGCTCTGAGTTTCGTCTATCAGAAAAACCACCTTTAATGAAAAAATATTGTGTTGCTGGGGAATGCCGAAGGAAATATCTTTGAAATTCGCTGGGACTTGGCATTTATAAGGGCTGCGGGGGTGGTTATTATGGCGCGCGACAAACGAAACTTGGCATGCATATAGCTCTGAGTTTCGTCTATCAGGAAAACCAAGTTGTATTAAAAAATATTGTGTTGCTGGGGAATGCTGAAGTAAATATCTTTGAAATTCGCTGGGAGATGGCATTTATAAGGGCTGCGGGGGTGGTTATTAGGGCGCGCGACAAACGAAACTTGGTATGCATATAGCTCTGAGTTTCGTCTATCAGAAAAACCACCTTTTATGAAAAAAGATTGTGTTGCTGGGGAATGCCGAAGGAAATATCTTTGAAATTCGCTGGGACTTGGCATTTATAAGGGCTGCGGGGGTGGTTATTATGGCGCGCGACAAACGAAACTTGGCATGCATATAGCTCTGAGTTTCGTCTATCAGGAAAACCAAGTTTTATGAAAAAATATTGTGTTGCTGGGGAATGCCGAAGGAAATATCTTTGAAATTCGCTGGGAGATGGCATTTATAAGGGCTGCGGGGGTGGTTATTAGGGCGCGCGACAAACGAAACTTGGCATGCATATAGCTCTGAGTTTCGTCTATCAGGAAAACCACCTTTTATGAAAAAAGATTGTGTTGCTGGGGAATGCCGAAGGAAATATCTTTGAAATTCGCTGGGACTTGGCATTTATAAGGGCTGCGGGGGTGGTTATTAGGGCGCGCGACAAACGAAACTTGGCATGCATATAGCTCTGAGTTTCGTCTATCAGAAAAACCACCTTTAATGAAAAAATATTGTGTTGCTGGGGAATGCCGAAGGAAATATCTTTGAAATTCGCTGGGAGATGGCATTTATAAGGGCTGCGGGGGTGGTTATTAGGGCGCGCGACAAACGAAACTTGGCATGCATATAGCTCTGAGTTTCGTCTATCAGGAAAACCACCTTTTATGAAAAAAGATTGTGTTGCTGGGGAATGCCGAAGGAAATATCTTTGAAATTCGCTGGGACTTGGCATTTCTAAGGGCTGCAGGGGTGGTTATTAGGGCGCGCGACAAACGAAACTTGGCATGCATATAGCTCTGAGTTTCGTCTATCAGAAAAACCACCTTTAATGAAAAAATATTGTGTTGCTGGGGAATGCCGAAGGAAATATCTTTGAAATTCGCTGGGACTTGGCATTTATAAGGGCTGCGGGGGTGGTTATTATGGCGCGCGACAAACGAAACTTGGCATGCATATAGCTCTGAGTTTCGTCTATTAGGAAAACCAAGTTTTATTAAAAAATATTGTGTTGCTGGGGAATGCCGAAGGAAATATCTTTGAAATTCGCTGGGATATGGCATTTATAAGGGCTGCGGGGGTGGTTATTATGGCGCGCGACAAACGAAACTTGGCATGCATATAGCTCTGAGTTTCGTCTATCAGAAAAACCACCTTTAATGAAAAAATATTGTGTTGCTGGGGAATGCCGAAGGAAATATTTTTATAATCCGCTGGGAGTTGGCATTTCTAAGGTCCGTAAGGGTAGTTAATATTGAGGGTGATAAATGAAACATAGTATGCAAGTGCATATAATCAATATGTACAACGAAAGTTTTCATTTACTCCATATTTTTTTGTTAATAATATGTACATACAATTTTATCCCATGTCCCTATAGTCTGCCATGTATAAATATCCTAAGGGTCCGTTTTAAGGGTAAATTTAGTAATTGCGATGTATCACCGTGATATATATCATTATAATAATCTTTTGAACCAATAAAAATAATTAATTAGTCATTTTTTTTTTTTTATTTTTTCGTTATTGAATAACGTTACAAACTTCAGACTCATCATTATCGGCCATTTAAATGCAGCAACAGTTCGGGATGTGCCAAGTTGGCGAGCAGCGGCGGCGTATTAACTCCCGGACTTTATTCGCACGTATCTATATCTCCTGTTGCCTGTTGTGAAGCGAGCATGCTGCGAGGTTTTATACGCGATCGAACGAGACACACGCAAAAAAAAAGAGTACCGGGCGACGAGCTTTTTGCTTTAGCCGTTGGCTGCTCCTGACTATTAATGGATTGCGGTCAATTTTCTTGACTGAGAGCCATTAATTCCTTTGCATTTTTCGTCCTAACAAGTGTATGCGTCAACTTTTTTATTGAATCGAACTTGATTAAAATCAAGTTAATGTTGAGGCGATTGTGTTGCCTGTAATGTTACATTTGATACATAAAAATAACTAAAAACCGTGAAAATGCGGAGTAATCGGCGGTTACAATTTTAAAAGAGTGATTTGACCATAGCATTGCATTTTCGTTATTTTCGATATCAGTGTTATCGCGTGAAAAATATTATACCAAATTGAGCAAACATGCATGTCACAATTCTCCTTCCATGATCTTCCAAAACTAGTGAAAGGCTAATTAGATATCCCTCTCGACTGTAGAGAAATTTGAAAATAGTCGAACATGAATCAAAATTAACGTAATTCTTAAAGTAGCAATAACAATAACAATAAGAATTTATTATTAAATAAATCATTAGAAAAGCTCTTATTTATGTAAGCAAACGAAGTATAGCATTACTAGGAAAAAAAATAAAATAAAAAAATTAACTTCATTTCAAGTAGAAAAAATCGATTTTGGTCAGCCATGAGGTCACGCTACGTATGTAACAACTCATTCCTCTCAATTACCAAGCTGAAATATGGCCTATCTATCGATTAGCTCCCGCGCATAAGCCTCGAAAAGTTTTATTTACAAATCCAATCTCTCCGGTGCGCGCAATTAGCAAACTTGTAGCCACCCCACCCATCTCTTCCAATCAAGTTAGTATAGCAGCTAATCGTTCGAAAAAAAAGGCGAAAGGGTCGGATAGTTTCGAAAACTTAAATTGCCGGAAGTCGAGCAGCATGTAACGATCGACCGGCATAATCAAAATCCCATAAATCCGTAGTGGAAGTGCAGGGGAGCTACTTTATTGCTCAGTCGAGCGCGAAAAACGCGAAAAAAAAGAGCAGTAGCAGCAGCAGCAGCAGCAGCAGTCGGTAATGCAAGCGTCCATTCATCATCAAACTGGCGCGCCTCTCTGTAATGGAGTCGGCAGTAGCCGCGTATACTTATCAATCAACTGTGCGCTGCTGCCGATTTGTCGCGACGCGTAATCGCTCGCGTGCAACTCCGACACTAAATACAGCCGTATACACACATTTCGTGCCTTTATAAAAGCAAAGGCGCGGAGGGTAGATTGCACGAACGATGGAGAAGGCTCCGCGCTGTTTATGCTTGCTACACGTTTATGGCAATAACGCCACCCAAGGTTTCCCTGAAAAATGAAGCTATACTGCTTTTACGACTAGATGTCTTTCTTCTTCGATTTAGGTGACACCCAGATAGAGCGAGAGACAGAAGCATAATAAATGTCGTATTGAGCCTCGTAAATTCCTATGTATTTTCGAACAAGTTCAAGCTACCGGCACGAAATTATAGGGATACTTTCGGCGCTATAGCGAGCTTATATGTGTAACGAACGTTACGGCTTATTCTTTCTAGTGCCGATACGCATTTACTCTTTTTTTTTTGAATCGCTTCACAATGAAGTTTGCTGGAGAAAACACGTTTCGCACGTAAACTTTATCGAATCTTTTATATCATGCGAATTTTATGACGATCCATATATACTACAATATGTGAAGTCTGAAAAACACTGTCGCCATCGTTAGGATACATTTTCAATATGAATTTTTGTTTTGAAACGTTTATTTTATGATTCGTCGGTGCTAAAACTAAATACGAAAACAAGAGGCACAACGCTTATACAAAGGCGACAAAAAAAAGAAATAAACTCACGTAAACTAGCTGTAATAAAACAACACAGAAAATAAGGTTACAACCCGAGATGGAAAAAGCTGAAGAAGAAAAAACACGTCAGTTTTTTCTTTGAGAAATAGCCCCTAATTACTAGACAGTGAGAGAGAAAAGACAGAGATATATATAGAGAGAGAGAGAGAGAGAGAAAGTGGAAGAGGGCAGTGTGCGGAGAGAAGACAACGACGGGAGACAAGAGCGTCAAAACGAACGAGAGGGTGGCGACGGCGGCTTTCGACTTGCTATGTTTACGAGCGATTTGGCGCAGGACGAGCAAAGACGCCGCTTCAGCGTAATCTCGAAAACGAGAGAGGAAAGAAAAAAACCCCGATTGATATCGGATCTCCGAGGTTTCTCTCTTTCTCTCTCTCTTTCAGCCGGATCGAAAGCAAAAAAAAACAAAGGTGCGTCGATATAACGCTGCTTGAGAAGTTGTTGACGTTTCTGCTTTTGCTTCGGTTAGCTCGATTTTCCGATGTTTTCCTTTTTCCCTCATTCATTTAATGCGTATCGGAAATACTATAATCAAACTTGATATATTATAAGTTTTGTAATTACTTTGATTTAATACTTAAAATATGTTAGTATATTCCTTTTCCTTTGAAAATCACAATATTTTGCTTAATATCTTATTCATACAATTTTTTTTTCGTAAAAATAACATATATTCTACAATTTCTCAGTTACCATTTTATCAAACATTCCATTGTTTTTATTTTAATTTATAATGAAATGGAGTTAACATTACATATGTACTTGGTACATAATACGAAAATTGAATTCTATTTCATGTAACGATATATTGTTTCAAGAATGAAAATAACTCCGATACCGCAATCGATAACAACAGCAGTAACAGCAGGCGACCAATAAAAATAATAAATTTAACTAGAACACTGCTTTTCAGCCTTTAATCACATTTTTTTATGGATATTTATACACTTTAGTGTTCTAGTTTTCTCTTACATTAACAAAACTCTTCAATTTTTTTTATAACAAACTGCACTAGGCAGTTAGCAAAGAAGAAATAACACATGGTACAAATAGCAGCTAGTAAAGTAGAAGAACAACGATAAACACTGTTGTAAGTCCACGAGGCAATTAAGCCGCGTGAGTTTTGCGCGCATTTCTCTTAACGAGTGAGCAAGAAGGTAACGCGTGATCAGTAAAAAATAGCGAACCATTGAGCCTACACGAGAGACAGAGAGAGAGAGAAGGGGAGGGGGAAGATAAGAGATCAACGAGGCGGCGAAAGAGCTAGAGGGAAGGAAGAGGACGTCTTTTGGATCGATAGCCCAACGGGACGCGAAATTTGTCCCAGACGCTTCCTTATCCTTCGCCCGAGAAATAACTTCTTCCCATTCTCCACTGTCCGCGCGGAACAAATGCCGGATAATCGGCTCGATTTTTCCCGCTGCCGGATGTTGGACTACACCCACGTATACACTGTGCAGACAGAAACTGGTGGATCTCGGGTTAAATAAATTGAATTACTTTTTTGCCCCCCATACACACACACATACACAGGATACGCGTACGTGCGGGATATTTTCCTCTCCGGCTTGTAAGAAGAATTAACTGCACACACCTTCGAGAACAAAACGAACGTTATGTTACTACACACTTGCTGCATTTATCGCTGCGTCATAACTTTTGTTCGATGCCTCGCCAGATGTGATGGATTGTGATGCGACGTAAATTGATTGCTTGGCTCTCAGAATATTGGTTTTTGTCGTATATTCGACAAGTGCCATATATCTACGTAATAATATGAGGTTTGGTCAGTTTTAGGTCAATTCATACTCATATAACTGCTTATTTACAACTAAAGAAAATGCGGATTACGCAAAGTGCAATCGCATGTGAAGCATACTTTTCGGCATTGATATAACTGACGGCTATTTCGATTTTCCTTCTCCATCTCTTACCGAAACAATAGAAAACCATTGGAGAAAAATTATATCTTGAAATTGAAACAGCAACTACAATTCCTAAAACCGAGCACGTAAGAACGTTCAATTTCGCACGCTTACCGCACAAAAAAATATCATAAACGGCTAAGTAAATCCAGAACTTTCCCCATAACGGATCAGCGGGCAAGCTTTACTCTACCATCGGCACCTTAATTATTTCTCTCTCTCTCTCATACACACATTTATCGTAGCTTCTAAGAACCCCCACTTTGCGCATACTGAAAAAATAACAAAGAAAAGAAGAATTTCTTCTTTCCTTGAAGTCGTTGCGCACGAGACAACGTAGCTGCGACATCTTTTTCTCGCGTGCAGAAAAAAACTTTTTTTTACGAAAGAGGTTAACGACGTGAGAAAAAGAAAAAAGAATAATGCTTCTTCTCTCGAAAGAAATTCTAAGCAGCATCCCGTAACAAGCGTAAATCTCAACGGCAACGTGTTAACGTAGGGAGGGGATTTGCAGGGTAAATTCCTCTCCCTCGACTGTCCGCGAGAGCGAACGCGCAGAGCCGTACTTTGATCGACGTTTTTTTTTCTGGAGGGAAGGAGAAACCGAAGCACGTAATACTAATTACGTCATAACTTTATTTATGTAACTTCTCCTGTTATTTCTCGCTCCTCTGATTTTATTGATGTTTTCAAGGTTTCGATACGGATCAACATTGTTATCTCATTATTGATAACTTACTATCGTTTTCATGTGATATGGATTTTATTACGTCCTGCTAAGTAAGGTGATTATTGTAGTTAGATTGAAAGTATTGTCAACATTACGTAGATCGTGTGAACTTCATTATCGTTTTAATCGTTAAATTATGCATCGATAATAGATTTGTAATTTTTGTATGTAAAACAAATGTGATATCGTATGAAGCAATAATGGAACTGAGACCGAACTTTCATTATCCTTATCGTTCAAAGTTAATTTTCAAGTATATCTTTGTTACAGAACTATTATTGTTTAACATAGACTTATTATTGTATTACACCAAATAATTAAGCCAAAAGACTATTTGAAAGGTGTAAAGTCGACATTGTAAGCATTCTTCATAAATAAATGATTTCTCAGGATACTATTATTAAGTTGATCTGCACTTTATGGTCGATGAAATCACACTTAACGTAACTTGTAATTCTATTCAATAATGCAATCTCAACGTATACTTTCAGAGTAAGCGAAGACGCGTTCGAGCGCGTATACTATAGCGCAGGAAAACGATAGCAACTCGTCGCATTAAGATTCCGATCTGCTCGTGCGCGCCCGGCCCAGCGATAAAACTTGTACGGACCATGAATTTTTGACCGCAGGGCAATCACGCGCGCATAACCGTAATGCTTTCCCAGCCGGAAAAAAGTTATTTTAATTTCCGCGGCGGCGTCGTCGGCGCTACGCGCACGCCAATGACGGCTGCTACTAGGAGGTCTGCGCGCGTGTATCGCGAGCCCATCAACGACTCCAAGGTTTACACCGCCGCGCCCGTAACTTTTTAATAGCCTCAGAGCCTGCGCGGCTGCACCTGGGCAACGACTTTGCCGAGGGGAGAAGTTGAGCTTAAGCAGTAGATGGCACGGAGCCACGGTCGAGAGAAAAAAGGTACGGGGATTTTTTTTAAGGGTTACGCTAGAGACTGACTTGCGAGCTTGCGCGAACGTTGTAATTGCTTTTATCGCGAATCTCGTTATTTCTTTTCTCTTGATCAATTGCCCGTAGATTCATTGCGCTTTGGTCATTTTCTATCTTGTGTAATAGTAGTTCAATGTGAATGGACTCCGTTTAGGCGCGAAATGCCGGTAAATTACATCTAAAGCGTAGAATAACAACTTGCAGAAACTAGAACTGAAATGAAATCGAAAAAGATACAGGAAGTGAAAACTTAAGAACAGATGATAACGGTATCTACAAGACGACCAAGCAAAACAATAAAAGTAAGGTAAACCGGAGAAGCAAGAGGAAAAAAAAGGAGAAAGGGAAAAAAGAAGCGATAAGATAAGTAAGGTGGTAAGAAGCGAGACTTCTGAGTAAGCAGCTCAAACTCCTTCTTTTTATTTCGTATACGCTGTTTTTAGTCGGACTATAGAGCGAGAAAGACTTTTCCGTGACTTGCCTTGCAAAACTTTCATGTATTACAGACTTGCTGTCTTGATTTTTTTATTTTTACTTGTCTTCCGAAAAAAAAAAAAATTTATAGCGACAAAGTTACTTCGTTCGAATTGCATGCCTCGCAAAATATTACATTGAATTAGATTTAATGACGTTAAGAACGGCAAAAAGAAAACAATTTCCTTTTTAACAATCAACTTTTGGTAAACGTAAATGAAAACAAGTGAAATAGTTTCAAACAGTTGCTCTTAAGATAAACTTATAAATTGCAAAAACGTATGTTGTTATTTAGCTGTCCAAAATGTTGTTGCTTAATTCGATTAAATGCGTCATTCACTTAAGTACAAGCTAAATAGAATATTCATGATTGTTGTACAAATACTACATAATAAAAATTTTTAAAGTAGTATATGTCGCTAGAAGATTCATTGAGTAATAATACTTCATTACTTTTTTAATCGTAATTTTCTTTACTAATCTTCGCCCACAATATCGTGGTCTTTAAACAAGTCAAAGTTATTAAATATAACTTCATTCGAAGTAAATCTTTTGAAACAGAAGTCCGACAGTCTGTAAAGTTGAAAAGCCAAGAGTTATATTGATTATAATAGTACTTGTCAATTATGAAACCACAGTAATTTTAATAGAGTTCAAAACTTTGTTCCTCTAAAATCGTCATTTACACGATTCACGCTCAAATAATTGTTACCTTCCAATTTCTAGCACAGTTGTAAAAGTAAAAATAGTCATAAAAACTCGTGACTTGCTTTTACACTTCAAAAAATCCTTTCCAATCTTTCAAAAACATCTATCGGTGAAATTGTACAATCAAGTAATGTACTATAAAACACGTCAAAAATTTAAAAATACCTGATTGATCGGAAATCCGAAAGGACATTTTCAGCATCTTATCTTCTAGGATTCAGCCATTTGTATTTGTTTATCTTATTCGCGCCATTTAACCAAAGTTTGATAGTATCCTGATGTCACACACCCCGTATGCAGCAACCTCGCGGGCTTGTTCTTTTCTTTTACGAGTAAAAGTCGGAGGACGGTTCTCGTAAAATAGCAAAACCCACGCAAACCGAAGCTTTACGACTGCTCCAGCCGAGAATCACTCCTGACCGGTTTTTACGCGTATATACGCTGCCGCCGCGAGGGCACATGGCGATATCCGCCGGGAAATGGGTATTTTCGAAAGGGAATCCAGGCTTTATGTTTGTATAATGATAGACGAGACGTGGCACTTGAAAAAATGGTAGATATTCTGTTGATTCAAGTGTTTTTGCATAGATCCTTTTTATATCACTAGTGTCGTGAAGCGCGTTTTGCGCGCTCGTCTCTTCTTTATATTTCGTAATGTGCAGTTTCATGTTTGAATCAAACCAAAATTATTACAGGCGAAATAAAATACATTTTAAGCATACTACATATATACAAAAATTCTATGTTTTAAAAAGCTTACCATACGTTGGTATTAATTGGTAAATAAAAATCCAATTACGTTGATATTCACCGATTTAATAATTTCAAATTTCATATTTAATAATTTAATAGCTTTTTTGGTGTTTAATATAGCTAATAGGTAGTACATAAAGTTAGTTTTTCTTTTTCAAATAAATGGAAGCGTCAGCTGCGCTTGACAATTTGATTTTCTTTATTTTTTAATTGTCCATCCGTAACTATTTGAAGAGTTTGTTTAGATTTATAAATTAAATTTCATATATTTTTTAAAATAAATTATCGGTACCGAATATATCGACATCAATTGATAGTTTTTCTATTATGAAATATCAATTTACAATTCTCTTCATTGTTGATGATGTTTAAAGCTAAACTTTATAATAAATTTATATCCTATAAATGAATGTAATTGGAGTGCATTGAGACCACTTGATCGTATTATTTTAGAGTTAGACCGTTGAGAGAATGTGAGCATTATTCTCTTTTCAATGTCTACCAATTGTCTTGCTTAAGTTTATTTGTTTAATCGATTGCGTTTAAATCGATGTAAAATACCTCAGTCTATTATCGAGCACCGATTTATTAATAACAGTGACTTACGTGACAACATATAGCCAATCGAATCACGAATAAATTGATTTCACTCGATAAGACATCACTGTTTTATATAGGAATTAGACGCACTTCGCTTATCTTCTTTCTGATTTCTTATTGATTAACATATATTACTTTTTTTAAAGGAGAAGTTTCCAATTTTTTTCAAAACACATATCACACCGGACGAATGTGCATTAGTAAAACAGTTCGACGTTTTCGAATTTATGATTCATTATATTGAAAACTGTAGTAAATAATTTTTTAGTTCTTTTCAATTACATATGGGTTAAATTATTATTAAAAGTTTGTTTTTTTTTTAATAAAGATTGCAAACGTAAAATATTTATTATAATTTTATACATTCAAAACTCAAATTATTGATTAGGAATAGAAAATAATTGGAACAATTTGAACCTCTTGTTTTAACGAAACGATTTACATGCTGCTAGTTTCATAGAATGAGCGTTAAAACAATGTCGCTGAAGCCTACTTTTTTTATTTTCATCGTTAAAATAACCCATATTAATTATAATAAATTAAATTTTTCTTGCTAAAATCTCAACTTGAAACCATACAGATATGTTTATTCGCTGCCACATAACAGTATATAAAATTATTATATGTTATGTTAATTAATATTTAACGAGAGCAATATTAATAGGCCTTACGGCGAACAACCTGCGACCTGCGACTACGTACAGATGAAACATATACATGTCACTACGCATACTAGCATACTGTCGCAGTATATTACGTAGTCACCTCTCAATCAGATCTCGAATAAACTGGCTTCATTTTTAGACGTGAGAAAATTCTCATCAAAGAAATCATATAAATATATATAAAATCGTGTTTTTTATTGGATCTGCAAGCATTTGTAGTTTTTTAAACTTTAAGGGACAGCACAAAAAAATAATGTATTCGCGGCTTTAGTTCGTTGTAAATTTTGAACTAAAATTTCCTCTTGTTTGTTTTTCGAAACCTCTTGAAATTCAATGGCAGAATAATTCAAATAAAGTGAATTTCTTTTTAAAAAAGAAACAGAAATTGACTCGCGCACCTACCTGAACGTGTACACGGGATCAAAAGTCAAACGAATTCCAAAATATGCGTGAAAGAATATGTGACGTGTGCCTTACGCAGAACAACTTTATGAACACTTGGACGAGATTTTCCTGCCTACTTTCTCCTGTCGTTCTTTACGTCAACCTTTATTTGACTGGCTGTCTAGAGTAATTGAAATACAACTCAGCTTCAGCTTACGCTTTATATCTACACGCATTGCAATTTGATTCGGAAAAGCCATAGCAGCAGATTTAATATTACCAGCCGAAAGAGAGAGAGAGAGAGAGAGAGAGAGAGAGGGAGAGAGAGAGAGAGAGAGAGAGAGACAGAGAGAGAGAGACAGAGAGAGAAAGTAGGAACGGAGCCGGAGGGTATAAATCATGGAATACTGCATGGAACGAACGCCTTTCGCTCGCTATATGAGGTGAGAATGCTATTTTGCTAGATAAGAATCCGACAAAGGGATTGCTTTCATTTCGGCGCAAAGAGCACTATTGTTTCATTTTTTTTTCCTCTCTTCCTTCCTTTACTCCGCAAGCATGATTTATTGCTACCATTTGCGCAAGATCACACAGCAACGGCTACAGGAGAACTTGTGCAACCAGCAGTACAATTACACGTCACCGAGGATAAATATATATCCGATACGAGTAGCTAGATTCAGCGTGCGGTCAGGCGCAGCGTATGAAGAGCGAGCTCTTCAAAAAGGGATGATTTTAGTTGCAGAGAGAGAGAGAGAGAGAGAGAGAGAGAGAGAGAGAGAGAGAGAGAGAGAGCGATGTTCAAAACGTCATTAGAAAGCGTCGCGCGCACGTAGTCCATTACCGCTTGGTGCGCTGAAAGTTTTCGGCCGCACACGTAATCCACGACCACACAGGCGAACTACACGGGTTATCCCTTAGCAGGCCAAAGTAATGTGCTGAATCTGTGTACACGGCCGAAAGCTCTCCAGGAAATCGCTTGATCGGGCGTATTGGAATTTGGCTTTGCGCGAGCGTACGCGCTAAAGCTGCGACTTACCGGTGCGCTCTAATTTTCTCAAAGTCGTTCTACGTACAGGACGATAAGGAAGAGATGTTGAGGCGAGCTTCTTGCATCTTTGTTTCAATTAGAGCGGGTTCGCAAGATTTATTTCAGTTGTGAATTCCATTGTGAGACGAAAATCAAAACATCTGTCCGACTTTGGGATACTTCGCTCTATACGCTATCGTCTTTCAGTTAATTAGCAAGATTCTTATATACATCTTTCTCAAATTATCAATCAATAAAATAAAAATTCACCTAGCGAGAAATACTTGATCTGAGTTATATCCTGGAAGTCGCATCGAGAGGCAGAAAAAAACGAAGGAGAGAGTATACACGCAAGCTAGGATATCCGGTTGGAATTGTTGTCGTTCGTCCCGAAAAGAACTTTCTTTCTCTCTCTCTCTACATATATATAAAATGTACAAGGAACTCCGTCTCGCGAGCAAACTTTATTTGACTTGTCGAAGAATCGACGTATCGAATCGGAAGGGGGAAAGGCTGCTTAAGTTAAATAAGTTTACCGGTGAGAGTCGCGGATGAACCCAAAGATACACAGCACTCTCGTTCTTTTGTCAAGCTCTTCTTCCCAGCACGCACGGCACACGGAGAGGAAAAGTAGCTCTCGCCTGATTTCACCGATAGTCACACGTGAACGCGCGCGTCTGAGTAGATCTTTGGGACTTGATTAAATGTCGATCATGTGCGCGTTTACTTTGGCGAGGCAAATAGAGTAAACGAAATGTTTTTTACGCTTGAGAATCGATGAAAGTATTTTATGGTTTTCCGTGGTAGGATCACATGTGGAGCTCGGTGTTTTGAGTCCATGATTAAAAATAATTGATTCACTTTAGAAAGTAAAGTTTATTACTGACGTTAAAAAATTATACTACTGTCTGATCAAACATCTATCAGAACTACTTGTCAAGTTGACAAGCAAAGTGATCGCACTAAATTTTAACGCAAAAGAGAAAAATCTTTAATATCGAGTTATATCGTATCAATACGATAAAGTCCCGCTATTCTCCACATGACAAGATGAAAGCAGTCCGTTCTCAAGTGCTCGATTCAAAAGAAAAGCATATGAAACTCTATCTATAGCAGATCGCCCTGTCGTTACAAGCACACAGTGGGGACAGCTGAAAGAAAAGTAAAGCCGGCGTAGTCGGGGAAAAATGAGAACCGAGATAAAACGAAAGGTAAAAAGCTCACCACCAAAGACGCTGAAAAAAGAATTCTGTCCCATCAAAATGCATTTGGAAAGGTTTTTAACAGATTTTTAAGCGACACAGAATTCGAATAGCCAACTAAGTACACGGATATAATTTAGAATGTTGTAATTTACATTTAATGTATTAACTACAGAACGATGGTTTTTCTAATATGGAAATGAAAGGATATTCAATGAATTTTATCAGACGCAAGTTCTTTTCTTTTTTGTGGTGCAGTGCAATTTACAAACGAGTCATCCATTTTAGCATACATTGAAACTTTATATACTTTGTTCCTGCTGGAGAAGAGAGAAAAAAGTTTCATGGCCAATGCAGTTCATAAATGAGAAATGATTGGACGTTACTTTTGCACATAAACGTATGTCGATATGCTGGTTACATTAAATAGTGGATATAGTCGTTGTCATATAACATGTCGTATAACGGCAACGTACGTCTGTGCCGCATGTTTTGAATAAAAAGTGTTATTTTCTAGACGGAACTTAACTATCTACTCTCGCACGTACTTTCAATTGCCATAGCAAAAGTTTTAATAAAAATAAACGATGAAACTTGTAACTTTGTTTTCTCGTTCATTGCAATCACTGTGGAGCACTTTGGCAATGGTATATAAATAAAAATCGTACTGCGGCTACGGAAGAGCAAAGAATTACACTTTGAAATGAGAAAAAAGCCGAGGCGATTCGCGAACGAGCGGAAACAGCGAAGACAACATTAGCATTGATAAAATAAAAAGCTCGTTTAAAAATCGCAAAGAATGAAATATTCGAAAAGCTTTCTCTTGTTATCTCCCCATCCTTGTTTTTCATTTCTCCGAAAGAAAAACGAGAAAGCCCGCGCTCTCCCTCAGCCAAGCACTCATATTGCACAACTCGCGCAGATGCGTTTATATTTGTTTTTATTTATTTTCAGATGAAGCTTTGTTCTCTTACACTCCGGACCACCACTTCCTTTATTTATTATTTTTTTGTCGTGTCCGTTACTCGCAGACTGTGATTTCCGTTACTGCAAAGCACATCAGAGAGAAAGAAAGAAGTTTCTTTGACGCGATTATTGCATCGGGACTACTCATCGTACTGCGGAGATATTGTTTTTTCATTAATCACTTCTTTTTGCACGTTAGTGTACGATGATTGTTTACGCTAAATAAACAACGACACGACGGGCTGTTGCAGGATATCACTTTTTCGCGTCACTCTCGCAAAAGGTAGAAATTTGATACTACGCTGGCGATACTTTATAAATAAGTGCACTCGCCCGATATGGAAGATAAATATAATTATTATATTTTCCATTTTAATGAATTAAATTTATTTATTATTCAGCTAACTTCGAATTTATTATTGTTGTTTGTTTTTATTACGTCATTCGTGATTTTTGAATACCACAAATTTGTATTATCAACGTAAGTAACAAACGTCTCCTTTTATAAAAATAGGTATTAATAGGTAGTAATTTCTATATTAAAATGCACATATAAACGTAAAAATTCTCGCAAAGTGTATGTGTGCGCGAAACAGGGCGAGCATTATCGCGTAAATTGAAACTTCACTCGCGAGCGCGAAAACATTGGCTCTCGCTGGAGAAATTTTCTCTCGAGCGCTTGGCCTGTCGTCGGACAATGGGTGAAAATCCGCGCGAAAAGCGGAAAAGGGACAGGCCGGAAATTCGAAGCCGGAGAATTGCATTTAACGCGCCGCTTGCGCGAAAAAATGGCAAACCCCCACCGCCACGACTTACTCTTTGTCGGCGGCTCTTTCCGACACTTGACCCCTTTATCTTTGCGCTACTTTTATTTCCTCACTCCTGGTCTCCACCATGCGAGCCTCCACTGGATTGCGCGGAAAAAGTGTTCTCTCTCTCACTCACTCTCATTCCCTGATTCTTCGCTTCAGAGCAACTCTTGAATAGAGAGGACTGATGTGGATGCTGAATTCCTACTGTACGATTATTGAAATTTGAATGAAAAAATTTCTTTTCTTTTCTATTACACACATGATAGAGCGATGTCAATTTCTATAAGACTTTTAATGATGATTTTTCTATTCATAACTTCGATGAGGTAACAAAAAAATGTGTGTTTCAGTTCTGCGACAGTGAATGAAATTTTCAATATCTGGAATGAGTTTTTCTCGCACTTTTTTCATTCGAGTTCTTTGAAATTTACATTTCAGTGAAATGAAAGTTTTTAACATTTAATTATGTCATGACTTAAGGTTCTTTGATTTGAGAATTAAATGCGTTATATGGAAAAAAAAGAACAAAAATGTCATTTATGCCACTCTGCAATAAAATATTTTTTATATTTTTAATAAACCGTATTGTTGATGCGGAATATAATAATATAATAAACTGTATTTCAACCTACAAACACTGAAAAGTTACGGTTTGCAACTCCAATCATCATGTAATTTGAAAAGCAATTTACCTCATAGAAATTCTAAATTTTTCTGAAAATATTCTATAAAGCTTTAAAATGAAAAAAGGAGAGAAAATCAAAATTCAACTCGAGGCATTCATAGATCAGTCGCTCGTTCGAGATAGGGCGCGCTAGCGCGTGCAGAATCGGATCGCCCTGTGAGCGAGCGGAGTGAGCCAGCAGCAGCAGCAGCAGCAGCAGCAGCAGCCGTGTCGCGATAAGGAAAAGCACGAAAATTCTACACGGGGATTTGGGATTCTGCACTGTCGTCCCGATCAACCTTGTCCTGAATGCAAATATCAACCGCGAAAGAAGGCGTCTAATCAAGTACCAACTAATCCCAACTTAGGACGTTTAACTTGACATTTCCCATGTTTATTTTGCAAATGAGCATTTCAGGATGTACCCATAAAATTGGTCAGCCCTCTTTTAATCGGGATAAATAAACAATAATTTTTTATTGTACTTACAAAGTCAACATTTTTTAATAACTTTTTTAATTCGTCTTCTATCAAATGTCGGAATAATGGAATATAATAATGATGAACAATGTAATTAATATACACAGAGTGAGCCAATCTATTCACGTACAAAGAGCGAAAATTAAACTACATTCATTATTATCAGTATTAGAAAAAGCTCGTAATAATTAATGTAGCATAATTTCTATTCAAATTCCATCGTAAAATAACCTCCGAATTCGTGTGTTTAACGTCAAATGTAACTAATTATTTTCATATAATAATAATTTAATATCAACCATCATCAATTAATTAACAAGATTCTTAATTTTTATTCTCTTTAACTAATAATTTTTGCTTTGAGTTTAAATAACAACCTGAATATTATCATTAATTTTGTCTATTCAAATCTCACGGTACATTCCTACAGATATACAATCAATGGGGAAATTCGGCGCGATTTATCTTCAATGACTGATACCGTAGATAATCAACGCTTAAAATAAATTTTTATTAATAACGATCATTTTACGTATAACGTAAATAATCATAACTCAATTTTAGTGCATTTAGCTTAGCTGCTCATGTACAAAAAACTTAATAACATCAACAAAGATTTCCAGTTCTTATTGTTGTCTGTGGATGTGTTCACGTTGAATACCAAGAAATATTAGCGAGCTCCATAAATGTATACTCCACACTGATCTCGTCAAGCATTAACTATTTATAATTTAGTCGAACCATTGGAGGGGAACTGCCAAAATGTTTCACATTAGATGTATTTGTAAAATCAATTTAACTGAGTAGATTGAATTAATTCATAAAATGCAAATAATGGTGAAATCACTACTTTAATTTTAAATAAAAAATTAAACACTGAACCAAAAAAACAATTAAATGTTCTTAGAATAATCATGTAACCAGCTTTCAAGCAATTTGCAAGCGTTACTCTTACACGCCATTACAGATTCACCGTCGAACCCCAAATTTTTCTCTCTCAGTTTTCTTCGTGCTATCGATAAGCAGCTTGAGACGAGCAAGAGAGAAAACAGAAAAAAACGAGGTGTTCACTCGTATGCGCACGATCGATAAGATGGTGGAAGGAAAGGCAAAAGTATAGTGCTATATATGATCGAGAGTCCCACGTAGCTGTCGACTAAAGCAAGAGCGAACGAGAAAAAGAAAGGATACGTATCTTTTTTCCCAAGGAATAAAGTGTTGGTGGGTGACAGAATCGGAGTACTCTGCGAGAGAGAGAGAGAGAGAGAGAGAGAGAGAGAGAGAGAGAGAGAGAGAGAGAGAGAGAGAGAGAGAGAGAGAGAGAGAGAGAGAGAGAGAAGAGACGACATGTGCATTCTGCGAGTCATTGAGTACGTACAAAAGGAGGTTAAATTTGATCTTCCGTGTTTTCAATAATTCTTTCACTTCCGTTCTAACTACTTGAAAATTATCGGAGTACGCAAATTTTAACATTTTTACGAGGCACGTATGATTTCAACTTTTAATTACGGAACACAGCTTTTCTTCGATTACTGGAATATCGAAAAAAATTGTTCATGAGTCTGTTACAGAGTCTTTAAGAACAATAACAGTTGTCATCGCAACTCGTCGTTATACAAATAATAGGCTCGTTGCGTCTTACACAAACTAAACAGCATTTATTAACCGTAGCTGAAAGCGAAATTGGCGTTGTTGGCAGTGCAATCGCCTTACAAAGCATTAGCGCTGATTATAGTTGCGGAAAACATGTAATCTGACCACGGAGGGATAAAGCGCGTAACACAGACTACCATACGTGAAAAATAAAACGGCTGATTAATCAGTAGCTCCGTAGATTAATAAAATGGATTGCCTGAAGGTACATCGCAAGTCGGCTAATGCCATCTGGTTATTGTTGTTGTTTCCAGTCCTTATCATTCTATCGTGATCGCTGAAGTCAAGAAGAGCTTATAGAGCCCGCAAGGTGAAATTTAAACTTATCGCCAAAATAGGGGAGACCCTTTCCCGCATGAATCGAGGATCTCATACAACTTTGGCTTTTCCAAATCTCCAGCAAGATAATTGGAAGGCTATATCGCCGAAAACTATTATATCTGTTGGCTTGTATTATTGTTGGATGTTTATATACGGAAGAGAGACCAAGTTCAAACTTCCGTTCGTTACAAGTAGCGTACTTCCTATCAAACGTTTATCGCATGGGACTAAAGTCTGATATTAAGGATCAATGCAATCAAATGAGTCGCTTATACGATTGTCTTTATCTTTTGGGAGATATTTTAATGAAAGATAAATGGAAAAGGGTAAAAACAAAGTGTTCAAAATAATTCAGCAAATAGGCACGACAACATTGAAAGAAAAACTTTGGGTTCTAGCGTCGAAGTTTATAGAGGAAAAAGAAAAAGGAAATGTAGGAGAAAATCGATTTCCTTGGACTCCTTTACTAAATCAACTAATAAGACTAATTCTATCATCAACAGCTTGGTCTATTCAACGTTTATTCAATAAGTAACCGATTATGTTAAGCTTCTAAAAATAATTAGTTAAAATTCGGATAAAAATAAAACATGAAAACAATGAACCCAGGTCAAAAGATACGAGGCTCGGGAGACCATCGTTGTCCAATATTCTCAACACTAAATCGTAGCTACATGCATATATACTAGGAACGCCCTCACAGGCTCCAGCAGCCCATTTCTCGCGCATGTATTTCAATTTATGAGAACGTGCGCCGAGCAAGAAAATGAACCGTGCCGGGTTTGTTTTGATTTGTGCACATAGGTTTTTTTCTTTCTTCTATACCCTGTTCAATTAGCTACTTGTCAGTCGACTAATTATGCGTTAGTTAATGTTTCATTAATGTATTCAATGCCTCTCGTTAGCCAGAGAAACTGACGGGTAATTAATGAGAATACCAAAGAATATCGATAGAATCCAGTCGAGTTCGTTGTTTATTTATTTTCAACATTGTTAATTACGCGTAGAAAATTTGGCTTTAATGATAGGTAACGGCAAATGCGTTATCAGAGTTAATGAAATCGCATTGATTAAAAGCCAGTCTAATTTTATTCCCATGTAATCGATGGATGGGTTCCATCTGATATTTCGCGTAAAGTAGTAGCATATAATTCGGGTTAACTCTAATGAAGCCTATTTCATTCGGTTATACAAATAATGTCGTTAAATTTTTTTCAACAATAACGCCATTGGTTATAACAGTGAGATACTCAAAACACAAGTGTCGTACTACGTTTTAGTGGTACTGCAGGACTCAAATCGTTTCGTCTATCGCTCATTTAAAATAGGTCAGTTTTACCCAAGCGCTAGCAATAGCTTTAATCAGGGCTGACTCTACACGTGTAACAAAAAACTTGTTTTGAAATCAACTCGTTACTTTAAAACAAAATTTAGAGCGCGATATTAGTGCATCTAAATTACAGTTGACAACATTCGTACAAGTAACGAAAAAAACTTGTAACGACGTTACGTAATTTTAAATTTACCCATCAATACTTTCATTAACAGAAATCCTGAAAAAAGAGAACTTTAAAAACAATAGATTACTGCAAGATATAATTGTATGACTTGTCAGACGAAAAAGATTAAAGATATAAAATAATAATAAAAATGTAGAAACCGCAGACAACGGAAATTCAATATACATTAAACAGTACCCGATTTTGTTTTGACACGATGCATTATTCATGCGACACTTCACATTGTTACATGCGGAAGGTGTACAGCCACGACCAATTTAAATTTGGGAAGAAAGTACCTCGATTATAAGAGAATGTTAAGATCTATACAGATTTCGATGATATACAAATGACGTACGCGTCGATTTTTCCAATGACATATTTCAAGACGAAGAAACAAACAGGATTGAAAATCAAATTTCATTTTTATTCGCAATGAAAAAAATCCAATACACTGTTTGTCATATTTTTTTTTACCACTTTGTATTTATCAAGATAAATACACCTATATCACGTGGAATGTAGCCATTAAAAGTCAATAAATCATCTGAGCGTTTGGAAATTCGCCCCTCCAAATCCAGTGAAATGATTCCGTAATTAGACGTAACACTCGGGGATAGATAATCGTCGTTGAGTAATTGATAATTCACGACCGCGCGTCAGATCTACGGGAGTGAATGGTAAGGAGGACTGGTGGCTACGTCGGTGGCTGATTAGCACAAGAAACCCCTTTGGGCCATCGGAGGATTGGCGTCTCGGATGTTGGTTTGAGTGTTGCGATGCCTACCCTCCCCCACTCTATCTCCTAGCTTTGACCAGTTACGCTGTAATGGGCTGCTGTCGACGGCCGTCGCGCTAATAGCTTTGTGATCGCACTGATAAGCTAAGTAGCTGATTGAGATCTGTCAGCCGGCAAATGTTGACTTCGTTAGCATCATCGTTGTCATCTTTTCGAGCGAACTTGTACGTTAAGACTCATTGTTAAAGGTATGATTTATGTTTTCAAAAAAGTTTGATTTTTTTTTCTTCGAGAAATACCCGTGTTTCAAAATTAACAACTTGTCAATTAAAACGTAATCTCGCGTCCAGCATTTTGAAAAATATAACGAGGAAAAATCTCCATGCACTTGCGCGTTTCATCAACAATTCACGAAGAGCCAGTTCGAGCTTTGGGCTTTCGCCGCGAATCCGTGTGTGTACAGATAGCCTGGGAACAAGGAAAATAGAACGACAAGGTGGTTGCCAAGTTTTCGGACGGAATCGTTGGATCGATCGTATGAACGAGCAAGCGAAAAAAGAAAAAAAAAAAAAAAGAAAGAAGAACGATTCGCGCCTTTTCGGACGTTTCTGTCGTTCGTCATTCTCTTTTTTCTGTTGCTGTTGTTACGGGCATTGTTTCTCTCCCGCGAGTGCGGATTTTTTCGATAGCTCCCCGAGTCGTTACACGAGGCTTTTGTAGTCCTTTATTTCACTCGTGAGTATCAGCAGAAGTGATTCTCTATCGGTCAGACCTAGCGAGCATTTCGGGCTATTGAGCTTTGACGAAGTTGTTACGAATCGTCAGGGCTCTTTTGTGGAGACTCTCTTTTACACCTGGGCCTACCGATTGTGCACGTAATTGTATCGTAAAATGCCTTTACGATAACAGCTTTAAGCACTCGCTCGGCTTGATTAATCAACAATTTTAAAATGCTCTATATATAATTACTGCGAATGTTTAAGTGATGGCAGGGCAAACACTAGGATCGTTTTACTTGACAATATCGTTCTGCAGATCACTTGTTATATTTCTTAATAAGGGCTTGATGGAATCGTCTCTCAAACTAAAAGTGATTCATGAGCATTAAAAGAGCATGCCAGGAAAAAAGTGAAAATAAAAAGAAAGTAGTTCAGCGACACATCAATTTCACCAAGTAATTAAAATGAGACTGAAAACAGGGCCCAAAGTGAGGCATCTTCCACGTTATATTCTCCCTGGCTAGAACGAACTTTCTTCTCGCCTGATTAAAAGGGGCAGTTTAACATGGTTGGTGGAGGGAGGAGACGCGGCCAAGATGCTGCTGTCTTTAGCCTCGACGTTTATAATTATCGCACGATAGGCTTGCTTGTGAACGGCGCGCGGCGCATAATGAAGATGTTAGAATCTTTAGCCCGTTTATAATGAAGCCAACGCCAAAGCTTTTTCGCAGCTTTCAAGCGCTCTCGAGTTTCTTGTTAATTAAGAGTGCGTCTGATTTTCCTCGAGAGTGCTTCTCGCCTGCGCGCGAAACAGTCGCGAGTTGCTCTCGCGTACGACTAACAAATATGTGGAATGTCTTAGATCGGTGGCAAATTTGTTGAAAATTTATTTTTCATCAAAGGCTGTATGTTTGGAATTTGTTCATTTTGTAGAAACTGCATATCCTTGCAAACTAATATTAAATTCCTGCTGGGAAATATCTTCATATTCATACGCGAATTTCAGCTGGTAAACGTGAAAATAAATAATAATTCACAAATGAGGCGTGGAGCAGCATGATCTACAGCTTATAAATCTCTACCAATCACTTTTTCCACATATCACACGGCAATCTTGCGATCCTCAAATTTAGATGTATGAAAAATAAAAAAATAATCTCGTAAGAAGGCGATGTGCGATAACCAATGATAATGCTAACCACGCGACACGTAAGCGGAAAAAATCAATCAGCACATTTTTGGTGGGATGGAGCGGATTCCGCCACGCAAGCACTAGCATAGCAGTATCGCATAGTACGGCAATCGGGTCGGAGATCGATCGAGCCGAAGCCGATACGAGGCCTATACGGCGTGGCCGCCTTTTCGATAATCGGCCTGCTTGCGCATACGAAGAAAAAGAAAGCGGAAGGGGAGGAGCCAAAGTCTCAACGTGAAAATACATTTCTGGTGGAAGCGGTGCCGGCATCCGGACTATCTATCACTGGAGAAACGGAACGAGCCATACTCTCCAGGGGGGAGTAGGTGGAGGATGCACGACGGTTGAAGAATAATGCAATTTTTGTGCTGAGCTACGAAACGTGAATCTCCACTGGGTAAACGTCACTGGACAACCATACTGATTTCTAGATGTTACTTGCCAAACTGAAGATTTGTCGGCAAAAACAATGCCAAATATTTAAAACAATACTGTATTTTTAAAACATAAATGTTACTTGTTTTCACTATAGGACAAGACTTTGTATGAATTACATAATCTTTTGTATTCTCTTGCAGTCTGATAATGTCAAAATTAATTTAGGGTGAACCGTTGAATTGATTGTTATAATAATTGAAGAGCTATTTAAGAAAACATGTTCTAACATTTGAATCTGTTAGGCAAAATTAGCCTCAGTTATGAACTTTTTCTAGATGACTTGGATTTTTTGACATCGTTAAAACGTGTATTGTATTTTATCCAATTCAGTTTTCCTTCTGACATATAAAAATTATTGGTTTAGTTTAACTGCCGAAATGTTCTGTATTACCATATTGAAAAGTCGTTTTCTATCTTTGTATATTTCAAGGATTGAGACACAATGAAATTTTTTTTTTCTGGCTATTCGACACGAAATATTATGTTTATTTACTGATTTTTTCTACAAAAACTTTATATACGAATTCTATATGTAAATACGTCTAAATTTTTCGGAATCCCATATTTGCCAGGTTGAAACATATTCGAATTTCATTTTTTCGTACTATTTGTTTGTATTCTATGTCTCTTCGTATCCATAGGCTTGCAGTTATAATCGGATAAGTATAAATAATAAATATGGGAAGTGTTCCAAATCAATTTATCGGAAATACATAACCAGCGAAACCGCAACGGGTACGCTAGTAACAATACTAAACTATTTTTCTTTACTAAATAAACGAAGATTCTATCGAACAGATGGTTTTGCATAAATCGATCATAACAATTAATGCACCTCAAACAATTAAATATACCGACAATGGGGCGCGATCTCTTTGAAATTAGTTAATAAAAGCGAGCATTATAATTAGCAATAATAAGGCAATTTATAACTTGCACAACAATACTATGAAATATATAATTGCAATTATATTTGATCCAGTTGCAGCTCAATAATCTAATTTAAAAAAGAGTAATCAGGCATTAGCAGCTGAACATACAGTGCCGCTCACGCACTTTTACCCCCCCACGGGCAAAATCAGTCAGTTACATAAAAAAAAAATCTTTTTTTTTTCGACCTTGAAAAATAATTTAAACCGAAAAAAAAAAATTTTTCGAAAAACCAAAAGAAAAATTATTGCAGTATTCTACGTGAAAAAACAAACATTTTTTCTCCTATAAATTTTTTTCGATTGTTACAATTTGACGGAGATAAAAAATGTTGAAAAAAACTGTCACTTCCAGGAAAAAATGCCCGTGCGCGCGTCATATTTGACGAAAATAAATTTTTGATGAGTGATTCAGATAGGGCTTGGTAATAGCTAAAAAATGGCGTACTTCAAATTTTCGTACGATTTTTTTTCCAAAATTGGCTAATTGTCAAAAATAATAAAAAAATTTCAGAATTTTCAATTTTGCATAATTGTTGCAAAATTTAAAAAAACAATTGATGGCAACCGTGAGTCATATCATTTGAAAGCTCTCCGAAAGACCTTTCAAACGCACCCACGCGCGTCTCTGTACGTTAATTTCTACCAGAGATATAAAACTTTGAAGTTAGACTGATTTTGCCCGTGGGGGGGGTAAAAGTGCGTGAGCGGCACTGTACATTATCCAATATCGAAATGATAATGGTATCAAGTTCAATTCAACCGAGGCTTCTTTAATCCCTTCAGCTGCTACCGTGTATGAATGTAATAATCAGGATATTTTGGCTACATAAGACTCGACGAGCTCGCCACGACGAACAGCTGCGTCACACCCGTGTATTGGCGACGTATTGAGCAAATTTTAATTAGCTTGGTTTTTATTAATAAATCAATTATTCGGGTTTTAAAACTGCCACGCAAATCGATACATCAAAGCTGTCACGAAGGGACAGCTTAACGCGCGCTGTTGCTGCTGCTCGCGCGGACATGCGGGTTCGAGCGAAGCTACATATATTAAGCGTGAGACTCATGCCATAATTCGATACCTTGCGCCATGAGCAAGCTGATGAAAAGCCTTAAGTCGTAAACTTTGCGATAGCGCGTGGCATCGAAAGAGAAAAGATGCGGTTCGCCAAAAGGATAAGATTACATTCAATTACGTAAGGGCTCTGCTTATTTGCATTAGTTTATACTTTTTTTAGCTCTCTCTCTCTCTCTCTCTCTCTCTCTCTCTCTCTCTCTCTGCTTTTATTACTCGTAGCGGCCTATGCAAGCTGAACTGACGATTGTTTATGCAGCTGCTTCGGCTTTTTTGATTCACTTATTTTACGTTTCTCAGAGGCAAAATTTCATCTCTCGAATCGAGGAACTTTGCATCGCAGTTAACGTGACTCACAATAAAATGAAGCAAGCTCAGTTTAGCTACTGAAGCTTGCAATCTAATCAGTACAATTCAGACGCTGATAGCACGGCAGCCGGACGGACAGAGGTGTTGCTCGTATACACCGAGAAAAGCTCTGTAATTGGCATTGCGTGGAGAGCGCGTCTAATAAAGCGCCTCTCTGCCGAATACCGGCCACAAGCTCCCGGCGTCGCAGGTAGCAGCGGCGCATCTTTGATATGGCCGCAGAACTCTAGTGATTGGTCGCCCCGGGGGCTAGCGCGTCAAACAATGCGGCCGCTCCGACAATGCAATCTCGCAAGCCCGCGGCTTCTCTCTCACTCTGTGTGCTGCTGCAAGCGGCTTCAAGAGTGAGAGAGAGAGAGAGAGCGCGCTCGATGACTCTTTTTCGTGCATTATTACGGCTCTTTTCCCTCTTGGAGGAAGGGTCTAATTTATCACCGCGCTAGCGCATGATTGGAATTTTGCGCGATTTAGGACGGGGGTTTTTTCCTCTTTTCGTGTGTTGGAAAATCGTGATATTTGTTCTTTTTCCCTTTGCAGATTTTCGACATTTTGAGAGCAAGAGATTGTCTCTATATGAGTTCTAGTCTTGTAACAGAAACTTTTTTACACATAATTAAACTAATGCGAAAAAGTTTATTGTTTTTTAGGTTTGTTGGGATCCACCTAATAGAATTACTGGAAAGCATATTGAAAACGAGAAGAGAGAAGGATCCAATACTAAAGTTCTAGTTATGTTTGACTTCATTTCTAATGGAAAACCATTGAAATAGCTTGCAGGAAACTTCTTCGATCTATAATAGCAAAGTTGGAAGATAAAACTTCCGTTGTGATTTAATAAGTATACCAATCATTTTCTAGAGTATCAACAAACTTTCAACCAGAATAGATCTTTCATATTGTTTGCAATACCAATTTGTTAAACTAGTGAACACCTTATTTCTTCAATTTGGTAATGCAAGATTGGAAAACTGATGTGGTCGCTTTATTCGACAACCAACTATTTTCCTCGATTCTCATTACAAGTATTACTTTAGAGTAGCAAATGTAAATCATGCCAATGCAAATGTAAGCTGTATTTGCATTCCCCACAATACTCTGCAATTAATTGATTCTCGACTCATTTGCGCAGAAAAAGCGTTCGACAACCAGCGCTCTGCGTAAATAGTTGGCAATGCGGCAGCGACACGTGGGTAACGCGTGTATAATTCGCAAACTCGGCGTCAAAGTAGTTGAGAATTGCCTCGCTGGCGTGGCTGACGTGTTAATAATGCTCGTCGAGTTTAACAAAATAAGATCAGACTACGCGTCATCTCAAGTCAAAGTCGGCATCGCTAATTGCGAAGCAGGCAAGGCGCGAAGTTGCCGTCGCCGGCGCGGAAGCCCGATAGAATTCAGTCAGCGAAACTTGCGCGCGAGAACGCGATGCCAGTGCGATACCTTCGCGCGCGCTTTAGTGGTTCCCAAGTAAAGCGCTCGAGTTTCAAGAAATGATTTAGCGTGCGCGAATTCTCGGGGCGCTGCCTTGAATAATGCTCGCAAATGACGGAATAGGCGCGCCGGCCCCTCGTTCTCCGCGAGCCGGATGAGAGCCGACTCCACTGTCGCGGGCGGTTTTCAATTTGCGTTTGACGAATCAGCGAGATACGCCGTATTATCTCATCCTGAAACTTTCGGAAAGGCCCCAGCCACGGCAGATACCAACCCAACCAGCAGATCGTCGCCGGCATAGCAAGCAAACGCAAGAGCAACCGACTCCAGTATCCATTCCGATCTTTGAGCGCGCTCCGAAATAATTGCGAGGGAATATCGATCGCAGCGTCGCAGCCAATCGAAGAGAAGAGACTACGCGGCAGATTGTGGAGTAAATGTATAGCATATTAAACAGATTGCGCGTGGAGCATTACTAGCCTCGGTATCGTTATCGTCAGCCCCTGAACTAAGGAGCCGAGCCGCCTTTCCATTGGTCGGATGTGCGCCCACGCGTCTCGCTGTTTACTGTCGACCGACGTCGCGGCAGAATGCCAATCGTCGGGGACAGTGTACATCAGCCTACATGCCTGGCCTAGCCGGCCGTATGAATATGCAAGGGCATGCTTTTGGTGTTTCACGCGACTGCGCCACTTGGTAAATCGAGCGGTGAAGAACGTAAGCGCGCGTCTTGTACGAGGGCGTGTATGTGTCTGTCCGCGCGTGTAGGAGAGCGTGAGGGGCAAGCGACAATATGCGGGAGAGAACGTTCCACCAAAAGGATTAGCCATCGCGCGTGTGTATGTGTGCACGACGATATTGACCCAGAATCGAATTGCGCACTGATGAGCCAGCGCTTTGCTCGTTCGCTGCCTCGGCGCTTCAATATATACCTGGGCCGGGCTTTGTTGTAGCTGCTGGTGTATTTCAGCGTTGTCTTAACCACCATTTGTATTTTTTTCCGTTGGGGATTTTCAATGTTTCAAGGTAATATTCCTTTAATAAAAAGCTACATAATATACATATATGTTTCAGAAGCCTCTACTTTAGTCAGGGTGTCAAAAAGTATGAAGAGAAACTTGATCGTATTATTTTTAGATTATATGCGCCATTCTGCTATGAACATTTGAAACCTGAACATTTGTACTTCTGCAGCTTTTATCATTTTACAAAGCATCCATTTCATGCCCGGAAAAATGGAAACGCCAAATGAAGTAGAACATGCTCATTAAAATAGCATCAGTATTTTTTAAGCCCTTCTTTTACCAACGTAATCAAATCGTCTGAGCAGTACTGATTGTTAGCCAAAAGGCTCCTTCAATGTAATAAGCCTTTTTTTGTGCTATTCGAATAGCTCTAAGAAAACCCTCGAAAATAGGTTTAAAAAAGCAGCTTGCACGCAACAGATCCGCCATAAAGTCAAATCTTCAAATTAACCTTCAAAAAAATTATATGGCAACAGTTGAGCTTTATAGAAAGCATAATGAAGTGATGAGCGTTCAAATCGAGCGATAAACGTTGAAAGCGTCCAGTTGTAAATAATTTACGACGATCGACGTGGCGTTAAATTCCTGTGGCGTGGCTATCGCTTATGATCCTCCTGAAATCCTTCAATTTACATGGAAATGAATTCGCATCTTAACAAGCGCTCGGTAACGAGGTCAACTTTTCCACGAGGCGGGGATGATGAAGAAAAAGACGATGATGGCCACGGATAAAAGGAACGCAAAGAATGGCAATCGATGAAATTGAAAACGAGTGCCGGTAAAGGGGAGGGCGGCTCCCCCTTCAGGCGCACCGAAGACTTGAAACTAATTATCGTCGTCTGATACGGAAGTCTTATATATAAGGAATAGCATACTTTTAACAAACTTTTTCGGCTTGTTCGACTTAACTTAGAGGAGAGTTAGCGCGATTTTAATAATTTCATTAGAAACCTTTTTTGTTCTTTTTGCTCTCTTCCGGGAGCGTAACTTTTAATTTAAGTGAACGAAAGCATTTTTCCGAGTTTGAATATGGACATTAACTTTGATGAGTGATAGCCGTTATTAATTAATTTTGAGAAGTGAAAATGAAGAATAAAATAATTGTCATAAAAGACAGCCGTGTAATGTTTAAATACTGATTTTTTACTCGTACTCGTATCTAAAATAAAAGCCCGCAGTCAATATCTTGTCTAAGAAACACATCGCAATAGAAAAAGCTTAGAGCTTATCCGGACCGGTGAAAAAAGTTCAGTCGACTCATTAATTCACAGCTAAAGCTTGTATCAATAAATTTTACCGCCTCGTCGGGTATGAAACAATGCACCATCTAGAAAGACAAAAAACGCTCTCTGCCCTGATAAAGAGGTAACCTTGACGTTACCGCGTCTAGCCACAATTTTTAATCCTAGCCAAGTGCGTGAGTTATGTATAAGATCTTCGTACGGCCCTCGACACGAGTGCCTGAAAAAGGAAAGAAAGCCACACGCGCGGTCGCAAAGCTCTCTATCTCACGAGCGAAAGATAAAAGTCTCGCGCGGGCCGTGCGGAGACAATAATCATTTGGAATTATGAGGCGGAGGCAATAGCATAAAACGATATTAGAAACTGTAACCGCTGCTCCACGCGGAGCGACAATAACGCACACTTCAACCACGCACAGCCGGGGAGCGAATCGCTTCGTTGAATAAACGTTCGTAAGTGGCTTACGCGTTTTTTTCTTTCTTTTTTTGCTCTTACACGCACACACTTGCGAGTAGCATCATTGCGCCATCGTGATAAACGAGCCGAACGTCGATTTGCCTAAGTCGGCTTTCTACGCGATTTATTGAACGCGGCGTGCGAGAGAAAAATAAAAGCCGCGCAACGTTTTGCTTCGATTTTAATACTGAAAGGGGGGGGGGAGGCTTGCTACCGTGATTCGCTCTCCATTCCAATAAATATCGGCTAATTTGCCTAACGGCATATATATGAGCTTTTGTCTGGAATTGCTTAGTTATGGTCACTGCTCTTACAGTCGTAAAAAAATTTATGAAGTTGAAAACTAAATCACTATAATTGGTTTTTGCAAAAGTTCGAATCTACATTATCGCCATAGGTTTTAATTATAAATACACGGCATTTCTCTAGGAACTTTGATTATAAATGATTTCCGGAGCGCAGACGTTAACGACAGACTATTTTTGATAAATGATGCTTCGTTAAAGTATCTCTACTAAAATGAGTTATTAATAGACACAGACTTACCATTAATGAAGACGACAAAGGCGACTATGCTGGACAGCCAAGTCGCTGAACCGTGCGCAGTCATTTTTTTTCCTATCTAGTAATTATTTCGTGTCGCATAATAATTCTTTTGACGTTGTAATAAAGTAATTTCCTGGAAACAGAAAAGAAAACAGAATTTCACTGGTTATTGAATAACGTGTAGTACACATTTCAATTTCTAATTGTAAAAAGTTCGAGGTATAAAGTTGTGATTACGGTTGCTTCCATCGCTTCTTTTTTTATTTAATAATAATTAATTTTCATAAAGCGTTATTTAACGAAATACGTTTCATTTTTGCTTGATCTCGTTGAATAAAGCAAAATAAAAATATTTTTTCATCGCAATGGCAAACTGGTTTTACTGATGATGAATAATTCCAGACTAATTACTTAACTCTAAATTGGAGATGATTAAAAAATTCTTATACATTACAATTTCGTGTACGTATGATGCAAAAAATAGATCACTTTATTTATCAACTTGATAAAAAAAGCAATAATAAAATACAAATATACCGAAATCACTATAATTTTCCAATAATGGAAATGTCTATAACATCAAATGTCTTTTGTGAAACAGCTCGATTATAATTTTGAAGAGTGATTACTTTCTGAAATCAAAAATTTAGTCACATTACAAAGAAGTAATAAAATTTTCGCTTCAAAATGATAATCTGATCTGACAGTAAATATTGACCCCTGGCAAAAAAAAATGAAAACAGTAGTGTGTGAAAGTGATGTGAGGTTCGCGTGGACGTTTGCGCCTGAGCGAAGCGAGGGTGAAGAGGCCACACGAGGGTGAAATCACTTTCTCGCACACGTATCCAACTTTATTTTTCGATACGACGTGTGCGAGACGAGATTTAAAGCACGCTTGCTTTGTCGAGCATGCGTAAATCGAGTCCTCGCGCACGGAGGGTCGAAAAGAAAAAAAAAAGCTACAAAGCACTCTGAAAAATCCCGGAAGAATAACAATCGTGAGTCATAAATCGCCACCAGCTGTATGCGGAGAAAATGCGTATGTACTAGATAGTGAGTAACGGCAAGAGGGGAAAACTGACACCTAAAGAGCCGAAACAGTGTGGAATGTGTGAGAGAGTCGCCTTATCCCCATTTAGCCAACCGCAAAAAAAAGCCCATTTGAAAGGTCTCCTGGTATATAGGCCAGAGCAAACACTTTCTCTCTTTCGAGCGCGTGTCAAGAAAAAAAAAAAGAGTAAGACCCGAGTCGATTAATATTCGCATGCGACAGGAAAAACTCAACCGCTTAGATGAAAGAAAGAGTGTCAAGACTATTTTCAGATATTTTCTTCTCTCTCTCTCTCTCTCTCTCTCTCTCTCTCTCTCTCTCTCTCTCTCTCTCTCTCTCTCTATCTATCTATCCATTTATTTAAATTTCTCCGCGTCAACATGTCAAGCTGCCAGCACGTGAAGAGTTAAATTTAAATGAAACACACATGGTTCTTGGAGTTTACTCTTAAATGTGGAGAGTAAACATTATTGAGATATTAACGAAGAATCGCTAAGAACTGAGAAGCTTTTACTGAAAAACAAACACTTTAAATAATACATTAAGATTAATTTATTTTATTGCCTTATGAGATCAAACGCTTTTTATTTCTCGATTGTTTTCTGCTAATTTCAGTGTGTTCTTTATGAATGCTAATATGTTCTTAAACTTAACTCGATCGATCAAATAAAGTTTACTGCATTTCAGGTTAAGTTTTTTGACTGGAACCACGTTGCTCCAGTTAGACAAATCATGTTGACGAAATTGTGATAATTTGCCAATGTAAACTCAGATAATCAAACTAATGATCAGTTACCTCTGCAGTGTTCTATATAAACGAAGTTCTTAAATTAATAATAACAATAACAATAATGTACTTTATTTTTGCTAACATTATATTTCATCTTATCTAATTAATGAGAAGAATATTTTACTTATACAGTTTTATGATTATTAAATCATACAGGTAAAATTTTCAAGAGACAGTTAATACAATTGCAATTAAATAGAATGCTTTAGTTTTGCAGTCAACTTTGTACGAAGACAGTAGGTATGATATCCAGGTAAAGTTATAAATACACAAAATCTTGACTAAGCGATTCCAAAATTATTGAGCTTTTTTCAATGTTACTTTATACATATATATAAATTCGAGAGCTTCTCCAGATCTTATTTAAGAATCATAAAAACCACCAAGTGCAATTCATAATATTTTTCAAAATAAATGTCACTAACTGACATAAAATCTTTTTTCCATAAAAAAATTTGTTAATTTATGATCGTTGTTTATTCATTTTCCAATATACCACTGATGCTTTAATAATACGAAAAATATTCATCAAATGATATTTAGATATCAGCTATATTCATATAGCAACATTAAAGTGCATATCGGAATTTCAGTTTATATTCGAGAAACTCCTACAAATATATCCATGCAGAATATTCGTTTTAGGTAAAACCGGTGACGATTTGTAAAAAAGAACTAAACGTACATTTTTAACGTCATATCAGATATTTGAAAAAAGAAGTGAATGAACTATATGATTACAAAAAAATTAAGAAAACTACTTATAATTTTTTGCATTACGTACAATTACACAATTACATTAGCAGTCAAGTAAATTTCTAATTTTTCTCAAAAACAATGTAAATTTCGAATTATACCGAATGTCAACACTTCACCTGTATTCGAAAAGCGAAATCTATAGTATCGCCTCGCAATTTTGAAACAGCTACTAAGCCATGAATGTAACAAAACACCTCTGAAGAAAACATCCCCAGTAGCCGCATTTCCGAGTCACATATGTAAATAGCACGGCGAATGAAAAGCGAGAAGTAGAAATTAAAAAAAAAAAAAAAACGTACTTCAATCCAAAGCTCATCGCAACCCTGCGCAGCAGTCTGGCAAACAAATGTTACATCTTGCCTTTTTTCGTCGAGGGCCTATTCATTAATCTCGCGTGCGTTCTTTGTCGCGGCCGTTGTGCGCCGCGCGGCACGCACGCACAATGCCGCCGACGACGAGTCTATCAGCTGAGGCGCACCGAATCAATGCGTCGTTCGCTTTTGTTCGATCCATTAGGATTATTCGTCGCGGCTCATTTTTTTTTTCTTTGGCCTTTCTATATTTTCGGTATTTAGGATAGTGCTCTCTCGCGCGTATTATTGCGATTGTCGCGCCCCACAGCCAAAGAACACTTCTTTTGTGTGGGATTGATGAGCTGGATTTTTGTTTGGGGTTTTTGTGGTAGACGCTAGCTCGGTGATGGATTAAAGTGTAGGGTTATATTAGTGTAATCGTAACAACAAGCGGTACAAATTCACGAATGAATATCGTTCGATAACAGTACATACATATTCTTTTAACTAACCGATTATTGCCACTCTTTCCTGTTCGACTCATTAGTTTCTCATCGAGATAAATCGACGAATATTCTATTTTGCCCATTTTATGAATTTCGAAGCTTCTTTAATTTATCACTCGAGAGAATACATTGGAAATAATGTAATCTAAGTTAATCGCTGTACGCGTACTTGTTCTATTCATCGTGAACTTCATCAAACTGTTTTAATCTTTGATTGTATTTCCCGAACTTATAACACGGCCTTGCAGTTATAAAACTTTGAAGAGTACACAGTGAAACATGATGGTTAATATTGACATTGACTATTAAAATGTATAACTTTATCAGTGCATCCTGTACTGGACAGAAATTAAAGCATTATAGGTGCAATAATAGTTGATTTTTCTTATTATATGCACGTACCTTCTTAATCACGTTTTGCAAATATCGAAGATTAAATCACTATTTTCATAAAAACTAATTAAATGTCAATAAATTAATTGCCATATCAATCCATAAAATCAATAAATCCACCTGTTTGCTGGATGAATATACATCACAAGTACTTCCGGAAGCTCAAAGTTCAAGTCAATCTCGCGTATAACTTAGACGCTGCAATCAATAATCCAATCCACCCAATAAGTCTGAAAAAATGTGACACAACAATAACACTTGTCGGTCGAGTATTTTTAGGTCGGAACTGTTATCCCGAGCTAGGCAAGTATGGCGCAAGTCCTTGAGAGCATGGATACGACATCCTATACTTTGAAGCGTGCATACAACGGTGTCGCGTATGTGCCTCTCGAAACGTGCCTTCTTTGCCATTACCTCTGAGCCGGAGAGACAAAAAAAAGTGGCTCGTCGTCGCGCGCGACTTTAATAAAGGGTTACAACGACGCGGGGGAAATGAAAAATATAAAGGGAAAACATGCGCCAAACGAGAGTATAGCTGAGGGGAAGGCATGGAACAAAAGCCCGTCGAATATACACGTGTACAGATACACAGACTCGGGACGCGCGCGCGAACGAGGGAGAAAAGTGAGACGTGAAGCTATATACACTTCTGTATGTCTGCGTTTAAGTGTCAGATGAGGATACGTCAATTGATCCCACGAAGACGGTGCCCCGGGTAAAACGACTTCAGCCGTTCGTTAATTGCGACGAGAGACTCGCGTATACCTATATATCCAATTACAATTGTCACTCCTTATACGTTATTTTCGTTATTTAGTTTATTGAATTATCGGAAATTATCGGTTTATTCGACCGAGAACCAAGCTTGTTTGCGTTCGATCAGCCGTAAAATGTTCTCTGGTTGCAAATGATACAACTGCACACGCAAATGTGAATGTTACCAAAGACTGCGATCAAATGTAAGAATTTGACAATTTTTAATTGTGCCGTGCGCTGTGAACGTATTACCGAATGCGCGTTTCTTTGATATTTGTTCATCTGTAAATTGACCTACTTTTTATGTACGCTTATTCAAAACTTCACCCCAGAGAAAAGGAGGGAGAGATGTTACGAACATTGGTATTTATTCAGAAAAGCGGAGTCGAATCCGCATTCATCGGCGTGGCACTTTTTTCCATCCAATTTTCTTTGTTTATTCGATCTCCCTTTCGGAAGTTTTTCATCGCTAATTTTCCGATTCGCCGCGACATTTTTCACCTGCGCAGCTCATCGTTGAAAACGGAAAAACAAAACAATCAAGAAATATCGTTAAACCGCACGCTGATCGGAATCACTGCGCGTAATGAAAGTGGTCGCGAAACCTCACCTCGATACTCCAGGCAAGTAATCAAATTAATGGATTCGCGCGTACAGCGCGTACGCGTGTAACGCACAAGTATACCTCGCAATTTTCCCTTGCGCCTCTATTCCGATTTACTTTTAATACAACTTGTAGTTTTTCTCTGCTTTGGTTTGATTTCTTCGGGTCAGCGAGCACCGCACACGTAGCGCCGCGAGGCATTGCACACGGCATTCGCTATGCAAGTTGCATTTGTACACTGTTGGCAGTTTCGTGTGCGACCGCCGGGTAGGCTGGAAATGGGATTTGCAAAAGAGGCTCGCAGCGCACGATACTCAAACTCTCGGCGGAATTGATTTGGCAAACGAATAATTGCCGTTCACGCAGCTCATCGTGAGATTTATAACTTTTTTTCTCAGTTAATCTCGGCTTCAATCCGAGCGTGCACACGTGGTCTTTTCTTTCGACGTGTGCGATTCTACGGTATCAGCACGTCACAAATGTCCAGCTATCCAAACAAGCAATAACGTTCCCATTACACGACAAACTTATGCGCATACGTTTAAATTTATCGGGTTTGTAGAACAAAGGGCCGCGTCTCCATTTTCAATTTGAAATTAATGGAATTTCAACGCTCGTATCCCTGTAACCGATGAATATGTAAGCGTTGAGTATCAATAATTTGTGAAGGATGTACATCCGTCTGCCTTCAATATAGAACGTTTAATCGGAATATAGAATTGTAGACTTTTATGAAACGTTTTCCGCCGCCGTGGAAAAAGAAAACGAATATTCTTCGGATCTTATCGAGAAAGGCGAAAACATGTTTCCATTTAAATACATTCGGATTTTATCGTTCGACTAAAACCGATAGAAGAATTCAAGTTTTTCTCAAGATCTTAATCGAAAAACCAGTTAACGTATTCGTTGTCAAGAGAACAAAGCAATAACCATTCGACGGCAGTCGTTTCATTCGTCACACAAGAGAGAAAGCAGGTCCAGCGCCGCGGACGCGTTATAAGCGCGGAGAAAGAAAGAGCTTTCAATGCTCGAGCGGTAACTAAAAAGAAAGATCCACAACGACGAAGCCCGTGGGGGGGGGGGGGGGGGGGGGCTCACTCTCATTCACTGGCAACGAGCCCATTTCGCCGGAGAATCCCAAAGAATACGGGTACCGTTATACATCATTTCAAGTGCCCCCGTGTACCTCTGCACGCTTCACGCTGTTGTTTTTTATTCATCTCCTGCAATGCATCGACGTTCGCGTCGCGTCGACAATCGGCCGAACTGGCATTTCGCGGCGGCGCGTTTGTCTTTCTCCCGATGTTTTCTTGTTTACGTTTCTCATTCGCTTCGGCTCTGTTTTTCTTTCGCGCGCCACTATGATTGACAGCACGGCTAGCGTGTTTGGCTTGCTTGCTTGCTTACTCGCCGAAAGAGCTTGCGTGCGCAACCAAGAGGCAGACACTGATAAGCCGATGTGCTGCTGCCGCTTTTAGGTGTCTGCTCGATAAACTGCCCTACGACTTTATTTCAAATACACTCCCTTGCGATGCATTCGTTTTTTCCCGCCCTTCCCACTTTATCGCGATTATTACTATGACTGAGCTGCGAGTTGAATTTGCTCATACTTTGTAATTGTTCTATTCAGCTGCGAAATATATTATAGAATTGACATTCTATTTCCTATGGGTATATCCCATCAAGTTCATCGGTGCATTGAAATGGAATATCGAACTCTGTATCAAAAAGCTTTTAATTTTCTACAAAATGAACATTTTCAAGATTTATCCAAATATTGAAATGCGCAAAATAATACTTTATTTAATGACATAAAATTACGATTGAAAATTTGTATTCGCGTGATCTGAGAGAATTGAATAAGTAGTATAAAACCGTTACCGTCAAATTATGGGAATATTTGTGAAGGTCCTTCAATGTCAACGATTCAGTAATTTCATCAAAATTTCAGCTTCGCAGAATAAATTAAACCGCGATAAATGAACCTCAGAAAAATGCGCAGCCATAAAAAGATAGAGGACACGCAAAATATAACCTTCCACAATCAACTGATCTCAGCACCAGAAAAAAAAAAGTTTACGAAAGACCAATCAAGTCTTTTTCTCTCGGCCTATACTTGATCTCCTTTGAATCTCAAAACAAAAAGAAAAGAAAGAGCACAACAGTCAGTCGACTTAATCAAGTTCGTCTAATCTGATGCGAGCAAGTTTTATATATCTCCGTAGGCCTATAGTATAGTCCCGTTGGGCTTTCATCCGTTTGCCGCCGGCTCGTAAAGGTTCCCGGAAAACTAAGCGGATTTTCGCGTATGCTGGGCACACTCCCCAACCGGAACCCACACACGAATAAGAGCCCAGGTGCCCACCAAAAAGCGGAATTTGTTGGCCCAAGCATTATTTATTGCAGATTTCTCGCACTTCCTTATTGCTTTTTATAATATGTGAGTGTTTCCTTCAGTATTGCCGAAGAATAGGAGCGCAGTACTTTATCTTCTTGCGCGACTATATAAATTCTGTAAATTACTTTTATATTGACTGCTACGCAGCAACTTCCAAATGCGAGAGACTCGAATGCGATTTACTTCATTTTTATGAAGTTTTTCTACGGGCCCTTCGCACCTGCACTTTTTTTTAAGGGAACGGTATTACACACAGGTCGACTTTTTCAAATCTCAAGAGCGGACTTGTGCGGTATAAAACCGACGTACATTTCTCTTAAATTTTCCAAGATGAAATTGTCGCTGTTTGATTTTTGAAAAATTAGATTTGTAGTATCCGTCGTGTTTTTAAGTAACTTCAGAAATGGTAGGTGAACGAAAAACAAATATCGCTGAATTAAGACAGTTAAAAGTAACTTGGTAACGAAACTGCGCTTTTTCCCCGGTCAAGCGAAAAGCGTAATCACATCAAATGAAGCGTCTCGCAACTTTTGCAACGTTACGTCGCGCAAGCCGCCAGTATTAAAAGCCTCGTTAGTCGGCGTTTTTCATAAAATGACGATGGGACCGTGATTTTTTCAACTTGCTCGGCGTTAATCGCTTTAGCAACCGCACGCACATTGTCGTGTTGTAATTACTCGAAATAAAAAGAAAGAAGAATAGAAGCTCGTCGAATCAGAAAGTCCGATGTAACGGCAGTGAAGCGTGATATGAAATTAGCGAACTTGGTTGCTCGGCAATTTATGGAAATCGAAAACGCTCTATGGGCTTGTCGTAATTGCGAAATTGACTTTTGGATTGTTATCGTCGTCCGAGAGCGTCTCTGTCCGCGCATTGTTTGAACTATTTCCGATGCATCGGCCCCGAGAATTAATTGGAATATAATTAGTATTTTGTTGCAGTATCCGACGCATTGATGCATGTATGTTAATTAATATGGACGTTATTAATTCACTGATAAGTAAATAACGTTTGTTTGCTAACGTCGATTAACAGTTCTAAAGCTACGATTCCACTAAAAATTTATTTTTTCAATTACACCTATTCCACAAATTTGATCAATAGTAGAATGTATTTCCTTTGGAATGACTTATCGGACCATTGGCCCAGTTATCTTTGGCTCCGATTCAATAAACCGACCGATTCAATTGTATTTTTAGTAACACTTATATAATATTATGTTGACGTCTGCTAATCTTCAGTGCCAAAAAAATAAAGTACTTTTTAGAATAGATGCGTGTTTCAATCAGATAAAATTTGTATGAAGTTTATTTCGCATTTTTGCGAATATTGAATAAACCACCAAATAAATTGTTCAATCTTGCTAGTGCACGTAGTCGAAGCTGAATTAATCAGAGTATCAATAATGTAACGTATATATATACACACACACGTTATACATCAAAATGGGAAAACCAATATAGTACCTCCAAAAGAAAACCTTAAATGACAGGAATCTTTTCAATGGAAATAAGCTTCGATCATTGAGGTGCCCACTCTGCAAAGTATCCACTGAGAATCACATACCCGACTGGCAATTATTAAAAAAAAAATATTGGCACTGAATTTTAGTCAACAACACACACCTCGTATCAGGATCGTCCGCAATCAGCTGCAGTAGCGGCACCGCAGTGGATGTCGGACGTTCGCGCACATGGAGAGCTCACAGAACAACAAAATACCTTTTATTATAGCACGAACAACCAAGAATATCGGAAAGCAAAGAAACGCAACACACTCGGACTCTGTATTCTTCGCACTGCTGGTAAGCAAAGTCGATGCTCGTGGGTTTTTATTTGCGAACGACGAGCGAGCGCGCACAACGCGCGTGTTCACTTGACAGGCCGAAGCCGTCGCACCGCATGACGGCCACGCCAACGAGAGCGACGAAACGCGACGGGATCGAGAGCGACGGGCGAAGGAAGAGCCTGACGATGCTGTGCGCGCGGTCCGCGGTGCACTGGCGGACTGACGGCTCGAGGGGCCGCCGCAGCGCTCGTGACGGCCGCCCTGCGAAACACATCCGCTACTAACTCGCTGGCTTCAGAGGAGGTGGCCTACTGGAGAGGGATGATGCGTTGAACTCTCCCACCCTCTCTCTCTCTCTCTCTCTTTTACTCTCGCTTCGCTCTCTGGTGCTCTCAGTCGTCTTTTTTTTCCCCGAGAGCGAGCTTTATGTTTCGCTTGCGGTCTTTTGACGAAGCCAGGTGTACTGATTGATGTTGGGATGGAAAAGGCAAGTCTTGCGGAAAGGCAGGCAGGGAGCAAAGTATGAATTGTCGTGAGAAATGACGAGTTATTTTCAGAAACGGCACCGAAATGTGCTTCTATTTTTTAAATTCCAGCTTGCAAACATATCTCCATGAGCGACTGTTTAAGTTATACATATTTTGATATTTTGGCGATCCACTCCCGCGCATTAGCATGTTAAATAGAAGCCAACATTTTCGTCAAATAAGCGCTCAGTGCTTATTGCTAGAGTTGCTTGTACTTATGTTACTTAAAACATAATTCACCTACAAAATGATCGGCGCAATACGAAATTTAGGTTCTCGAAAAATTTATTTCTTATTTTAAAAGTAATACTTCTCAAATTAAAAATAATAGGCTATGGCTTTGGGAGCATCATTCTTATTTCAAGTTAACATTTTCTAAATCTGTGAAAATTGTGAGTATTACTAAATTCTCAACGTCAGTTATTTTTCAAAGTCTTGTCTCAAGTCAAGTAATATTATTAGTAACCAGGGCAACTATTTGTTCTCGAAATACTTGGCAAGAAAGAACCTGATTCAACATTATACTCTTCTATGTTCAATAAAAAAAAACATACAAAAAATACTTAAAAGATTTTATTCCAGAACGTCGTCTATCCGTCTTGACCTCATAACCCTCGCCAGATCGATAATAACATAAACATTGTGAAAATTTATGTCGCCATGCAACATTATTTATTCTTTCAACTACATTTGTTATATTCACCTGGCGCCGATGTCAAGGCTCACCAACATACAGCAATAATTCATTTACACAGAGAGGAGGAAAGAGAGAAAATAGGTATGTACAAACACTCGAAAGCTCCTGAACGTAAACAACCCACTAACGCATCACATTGCTCTTGGTGCTGTTATTGTTCTGTCGTCAAAGTTCTGCTGGGAAATCGACTCTGGATATAACTCGATAAATATGAACTCCGAGTTTCCAGTACAGTTCGCTGTATCGATCCTTATACCGCTGTCATGTCAAGGAATTCGTTATCACGTCGAAATTTGGACTATAAAACAACTTTCATTTTTCCGATTGAAATACTGGAGAATAACAAACATTATCTTTATTATCTTATCATCTTAAATACATATTCTTACTAAATCTTTTATTATACAATGTTGATTTGTTACATGAAGTATGTAGCGTTTGTAAATTAGATATATAAAATTACAAAAGAAACGAAATAAATGATTCATGATTTGTAAATTTATTCAATAAAATATCATGACAATGCATTTACGATAATACGCTGTGGGAAAATAAAGATGCATATGCTGAGAAGTAAGAAATAGACGCTTGTAATTAATATAAATGCAGATAATTTTTATTATTAATAGATCACACAAGAAAATATGAAAATCAAATGGCACGCTGCAACATTCCAAACACTGTCACTGCGCTCACTTTCATTCATTCTTGGGAAAAATGGCGCTTCATTCTCCATACGTTTTCCCAAAAGCTTGGGACACTCTGCAATGACTGCGACGCTAAACCCATTTATACTTATCTCACAAAGATAATTTCCGTTAAGTTCACACTCTTATTAACGGATTCCAGAATTCAACGCGTTCGTAATCAAGTTGGGATGTTTTCGTATAGCGCTCCCCTCAAACTACAACGAAAATGTTGACCCTGGACTCCTACACCGCCGTCGTTGGTGAGAGACGGAGTTGGTAAAGCATGCGGCAGTGCTAAGGCCGGTAAGACGAAGCTGCACGTGTGGTCTCGGATAGTCAGCAGCAACGTAGGGGAGACAGAGATATTGCTTTTTTTGACGGGCCTTGAACGAGAGAGGCAACATTTCAGAGCAGAGCAGGTGAACGCAGGCATAAGCACATTTGAAAGCATCCGTGGTTCGCAAAAGGTAGTCTTATGGCGTCACAAGTGTGATATTTACACATTTTATGTCAATAATTAGAGTTATTTTATTTAGTTACTGAATACAAATTATATGAAAAGTATAGAAATTATATTATTTCTGATGACTTTATTGATAGAAAGGGACGTCAACCAGTAGCACATCATTAAAACTTGATTACGCGAAAACGACGAGGAAATAAAGTTATAGTGTGCGCTATTAGCTATATTTCCATCAACTTACAATAATTTCCAAAACTTTCTTAAGGGCCGTCATCTAAATCAGCCACCAACAAAGCTGTAATTACCATCCACGCTAAACGAGACGAGAAGAGCGAGAGAGAGAGAGAGAGAGAGAGAGAGCAATACGTCAAATCCAGTCCACTCCCTCATTGTCAAAATTATATGAAAGTCTAAGATTACGTCGAGTCCATATTCCTTGAAAACGAGACCGAGGGAAAAAAATAAAGGTAGCCGCAACGTTCTTTGATAAGACGTACGAGATATACATTAGTACACAAAAAGTCTTTTCATATCGTGCGCGTTAATTGAGTCTGAAAAAATACACTGTTAAGAAAAAAAAATTAATTAGCTCGCAAGTCAAGTGAAACATTTGCATGCTAATGGTGGAGGAAGGGGGAGAGAGAATCTAGTACTCTTCCGTAACGTACCGTTTATGTACTCGTCGATGAAGGGTTCGACAAAATGATGCGGCTAGTTTTTAATGGACGTTTTGCTCTGTTCCAATACTTGTGTGATGTTGGCGGAGGTCAACACTTTTTCTACTTTTTAGACGATGACTGGCGAGACTTTTTATGGCCTGGATGAGGTAATTGGCAAAACTGCTCAGTCATTACGTCATAATATGTAATAGCAGGTATTTAATAGTCTAATTTTGAAAACCCTGTTCCTAATATTGCATCATTAGGGGATATGGAGTTATTAATCACCGTATATGTTTAATTTATATAATACAGGATAAAGAGAAACTTTAACATGTGTATTTTTTCCTTACGTAAAAAGAAAAGTTCGAAGAGCTCTCGAAATTATTTATAAAACGTTGCAGATTATAAAAACAACCAAATAATTTATTTGTAATGTGATGAAAAACAAGGTACACTTTTATAGATTAATATATAGATATATGTAACAGCATGAAAGAGTAATCTCAGTCGCTCGTCGACGTTCGTCGTCCAAGCGTATCGAGGGTGAAAAGGTTATACAAGGATTAAATCATCTTCTTACTCGTGCATTTTTTAATACGACGAGCACAGAGCTCGATTTATAGTATATAAATGCTTTTTTACACGAACGAAGTCGAACCTTTTTTCTCGGAGTGGAATAAATAACGTGATTTATTCGATAACTATGTCTTATATTCTTATACTTTTTCGGTATAAAGTGATAATTCATGCGATCATAATAATAAAACTCAAAGATCACATTTAAAAATATTGTACCTTAATTAAAAGCCTCTTTCGAGATATCCTATTCGAATAACTGAATAAATAAGAAGCTATGCGCCAACATACATTACGACCTGAGCTTGCAATTTCGAACAATTTAATTATTGATAAGCAACAGTGTGATGGTAAAAAAAATTGTAACAAAAGCACACAGCAACACGTCGAAGAGCGAGTTACTTACACGGCACTTTGCTTGCCAAAAGAGTCACGCCGCACACAGCGAGGCCCGAGCGTACGCTTGTGGAGCACAGAGCTGAGCTCACGAGACGACGCAGATCCGTTTTACACTACAATGCCTCGCTTAATTACTAGTTACTGGAAACAAGAGTTAATGGGATGTTTAGCTCTCTCCCTCTCTCTCTATTTATCTCTCTCTCTCTCTCTCTCTCTCTCTCTCTCTGGTTTCGTATATGTATGAGCTTAAGAGCATCAACCGATGTGAAAGGAATATTTTAAACAATTCGATTACGAGTGCAAAGCTAATTCTACTTCTGCCGAATTATCTATAAATCATACTCGCCACACCCTTTTTCGTGAATTAATAAGTTTTGCCTTTCATTATTGGAAAGGATAATGAAAATTTAATGTAGTTTACATCTTATACAAGTTGTTTTGTGAATTCTTTCGATTAAAAATTGCTAGATGAACTAGAACTAAAAAAGGTTTTATCGTTCATTTGCATTTCGATGATGCAATCAACGAATAAACTAGGGGTCATTACTGTATAATAATCAGCACAAAGCAAGAAAATGGGAAATCAGTACAGCTGCCATTAAACCAATGGAAAGCGTCACATTCAATCGTATCATGTGTGTGCACAATGATTGATGTATTGAAAAGCAAATGGCACGAAAATGATACTTTTGTTGAATTATGTACTTAACAAGTCATATTAGAATATATTAAATAATGTTAACGCAGGTGATTCTGATGGAAACCCGAAAGAAAGAATGACAACATTTTTCACGGAACGGAACAATGATAAGAATTATTATTATATTTGAATATACTTGTAGCAATTGTAATTAAAAAAAAACATACGCGTTGCTTAACAATGTTGTTAAAAATTTTTGTTTGATTGGTGATCATCTATCGAATGTCAATTTGTTTTAGTTTCTTTGGTTACTAACTATTTTACCTTGTTAACCGGAGGCTATATAGATTCAAAAAGCGGCTTGTATCGGGGCCTTTCGACTATTACAATTCATTCACAAAGCGCGGTTACATTATATCTTTCAAATGGAGATTTTCTCGATTTAAATAAATTCCTTGAATTTTTACCACTACTGTTACCTTTTCCTGATTTTGGCATTTAGAACTTGTTTAAGCAGGCATATAGATATAATATAACAGTAAAAAGTTATTTCAATTTTTTAAATAAACGTATTTCCCATTCGTTTACAAGAAGACATTCAGATTTCTGGATTATCAATTTATCTGAAATTACTTAAATTACTTTTAAAGGAATTACTTTTCATTATCTACAATACAAGAAATTAGTGATATTTAGCGCGCTTTTTTTTTTAATGTTTTACTATTATTTATTACATTATTTGAACCTTTTACATGTCAACTTCAAGATTTCACGTGTTCATGGACACGAATAAGTCATGCTGTTTAAAATAGACTACATACGTCAATATTTATTGATGAATAAAAATAGAACATGCACCCATTTTTTCTCAAAAATCGATGAACTTTTACTCATTTCAAGATATATCGGACAAATTATTTAAAAGATTATTTCGATCTAAGATCAATAATGCTATTATACTATTATACTATTATACAACACTAAACTTACATATTCAATAGTAGTGATTATGGCTCCAATCTTATATTAGTATGATTAATACATTTAACATCGTGTACTTTTTGCTGCCACTATGAAAACGCCCGTGAATATTCTTCTAATTTAACAGGTTTAATATTTTGATAATTAATTTCCTTTGTTCGCATACGTTTTAATTAAAAATATACAAAAGATAAATATGTAGTCTCTATTTTATTTTTATTCATTCTCTTTTTCTTTCTTCCAAATTTTAACACAACGATATTAATTGTAGTATTGGAGATGGTTATAAAATTAACAATTTGTACAAATAATTTCAAAACATAAATATTAACATATATAACAAATTACTTTTTTCAAAGGTAGATTTTTCAATTTTTTTTAAAAACCCATATCACAGCGGAAAATGTGTATTAGTGGTTAAACACGTTTTCACATTTATGATTTATTATATCAAAAACTGCAATAAATATAATCTTATACTATTTTTTCCTCAACGGGTTAATTTATTATTAAACATTTATTCTACTTTTTGAGTAAAGATTGCAACATTACAACTTTTATTTTACACATTCAAAAACCATATTTTCGATTATTAATAGAAAATCTTTAGAGCAATTTCAACCTATATTATTTGTATGAAACGATTTCTTCGTTGTTAGTTTCATATTATGAGTGTATAAACAATATTACAGTCTACTTTTTTACTTCCTTATCTTCAAAATTATCCGTATAATAAATTATGATGATTTGAATTTTTATTAGTAAACTCTCAACTCAAAACCACACCTGTATGCTTATTTTCCGCCACATAAGTATATCACGCAATTATATCTCAGCCATCAAAAAACTATATGCTTCAACGTGGTGTCCATCACTTTTTGTAAAGGATAAAACTGATAAACATTGAACTACATTATGATCATAAATGATGAATAAAAAATTATATTTTTTATATTTTTTTTTTTGCTAAAAACAAATTAAATTAAATCTGAAATAAAAAATCAACTAAAATCAATTTGAATTCTCGCGGTTTTTTTCATTTGGGCCAATCAGATCACGAATAAAATGCTTCAATATGGCTTCCATCACTTTTTTATAAGGGAAAAGTATCTAACGCGTCTTATAGGACTTTTGTTCTTAAACATCTCAATGTAAAAAATTACTAAAAGCAAAGAGGAGAAAGAACTTGTTTTTTTTTTTTTAATTTTGAAGTGAATTGACCTTAGGATTGAATGATTATGCAGAATAACATTGATTACAGAGATAGAGTAGTTATTGCTTTGATTTTTGGCATAAAGACATTAATGACACAGAAAAATGGAATACCTTGAAGTTCTTTATTTGATACCATTTTATACCATTTTTATTATGAAATCGTATTTGTACAACCGATTGATTTATTTTTTTAATAAAGGACCTGATAAGGCTGGAAGATAAGTCAGCGAAACGTTGTGGAAAATAAATTGAGTTGAGATAATTTTTGTTTACAGTGTTGGATGTCACTTTTGTATTTCTTTGCTTTATAATTTCGCAAGATTTAATATGATTAAGAGTAATAATATGGTTAATTATTGAGGTACTTTAGTAATGATATCAAACCATGCATCATTTCTACCAATAAGCAACTTTCCAATCAACCATACTCACACGTGTAATTATTGATTTTGCACGTTTTAAGTATTAAATTGTAGTTCTTAATTTATATCAATATTATTTTGCATAATTATTGTAACTAGAGCTTAACAGAGTAAAATCAAAAGAAATAATTTATTACTTAAATTCTATATACATCGATACAAGATCTATTATGTCAATCTGTCCCTTTTTTATAAAACGGAAATTGTTAGCAATAATCTCTCTGACTTTTAGAAAAATCAATGATCATATATCCTAACGCAAAAGCGTATCTAGTTTCGCCATGCAGCTGCAAAATGGCTATATCTGGTTTACTTTATAAGAATATCAATTTACGCGTTAGAAAAAATCAAACATTTTTTGATTGAATAAATCAGATAGCTCTTCGTAAACGAAGAGATGGACGAAAAGATAATTGTATTTCAATTAATTAGATTCATGAAAAACACGAAATTGAACGGGCAATTTCCATGGCAAAGAGCTTTTAATTTGAAAAATGATACCCAATACACATCCGCACCCAATAAAAGCTTGATATATAGACGCGGCCTTGCAAAAAACAAAACTCACCGTCAGTTCATTATCAGTCGGGTGCAATATCTACCTCCATAATCATTTTTCAATTTATTAATAACCGCTTGGTCTCAGTATTCATTAATAGCCTCAATCACGGAAGGCGGGACGAAGCAATTTAAATCAGAATCCATTTCAGCGTAGTCAGTTGAAAATGTATGGGTACACACGTGGGTAGATATCTCGTCGCTTAGAGAGAGAGAGAGAGACAAAAGGATGCGCAAGTTCCCCGTGAAAAGGAGCGTTTCAATTACGGTGCTGTCGCGCATGAGGAAAAGAAACAAATACACACGTCGCCCCGGCAAGATTTATCGTATATCGACAGCGAGTCAAAACAATGCGCGAGAGAGAGAGAAAACGGAGTCGGATAATCCGGGATTGGAACTTGGTTGAACGTTGACGTCGCGTCTCTCGGCCACTTTACCGCCTCTCTGCCGCCACCCCCCCTCCCTCTCCCTCCGGCCATGTCTTTTCATGACAGACGCGCAGGCCGCGTACGCGACGCTCGACTGTTTGACTGTTTTCGTTTAGAGAAAACTCGTCCCCCGGATATTTGTCAGCTCAATGACCCTGAAGAAGGTCGTTGCATACTAAGGGATGCAGAATCGCATGCTCCGACAAGGGTGCAAATATTGAAAATTTTTTATGAGCTCGCGTATATACATACATTTACGATCTTCTTTTTATCTAGAAAATAAACTTGGAATAGTATTTCGAAAATTCACACGCTCTGCGTTGAATAAAAATCTAGTTCCGATAGCTCGCCGCGCTGGATAATAAAATGAGGGTTTTTTAATACATATGAGTTTTCTTTCATGATAGACTTTGTTTAGACAATGTCTAACTTGCGTCTTTGCATTTTACGCATACATTAATATTACAATTTTTGAACAAGTAATCAACTTAATATAACATTGTTTTCAGTAAATTTTACATTATTAGATAACTTTTAAAAATTCATAAATGCATTTATTGAAACAATTGACAATGATTACAGAAATTTTGGACTGACAAAAAGAATGTCAAGGTGTTGGATCACCGATATTTTTGAAACTTGAATGAATATAAGTGATATGTGGACGCCACACACAATGTACGAAAAAAGTGTTAATTTTATCTCATATGTCTCTTTTCCTCCTAGCTTAAGTTGAGATCCATTTACAATAATTCTAAAGAATAATATGAATAGTGAGATTCGAGAGATTTAATTTGTTACTTTCACGAGTAAAAAACAGTTTTGAACAGGACTTTTGTTCATTTAAAAAGTCAACTGATCCTTGGGTAGGCCACGAAATTTGAAACACGATCCAGATAAACCATACATGTTTCAAAGAGTATTTCGGTAAGCTGAAATAAATTTCCATTATTTTTGCGAAATTTTATTATTTAAAATTTATTTAAGTAAATCATTACAAAATTAAGTTATATTTCGGAATACATGCTAAAATCAGATTCTGCAGACAACGATTCATCTGAAATAATAGTTTTGGGTTTCAAAATATTTTTAGTTACGAACAGGTGATTCATCGTTTGATATACGAGTACTTATTAGGAGTAACTTTCGCAGTGCACGGTTTGTTCAAATTATCGAAAGCTTCGAATCCCATCTACCAGCGCTCTACAAGTACTAAATTATGTACTAAATTATTGGTCATCTAATTATACAAAAATGACAGAATTTTTTTGTCAGTAAATAAGATTTTCTCCTGCTATAGATATGCTAAATGTAGCCAAGCGACAAAAATTACTAAAAATGTTCATATTCTATTCTTCTTAAAAGATACACGTGGAGAAAATTCAGGTAGTTACAAGTAATTGTTGGAGTTTGGCAAAACAATGTCACTTTGCCGAAATGGAAGAACTGCGGAATTTCGGAATAGCGTTAAAAACACGTGTTTTAATATATGAGCCACCTAAGTGACACCAGAGCGCACCACCACGAAATGCAACAGCTGTGCCCTGTATACCGCTTTGGCTCCTTTCTCTCACTCTCTCTCTCTCTCTCTCTCTCTCTCTCTCTCTGCATTCAAGCTTGCTGCAGGCATGGTAATATCCCTGAGCCTTTCAAGATAAAGCGCGAGAACGTTTACGAGAATTGACTTCCTTGGCTACGAGCCCTTCCTATTCTCCCCCTCTCTCTCTCTCTCTCTCTCTCTCTCTCACACACACAAGATGCCATTCAACTATAATATTATGAATCTCCAATGGCTTCTGATGGAGAATGACGAGATCACAAAGCTCTTAGTACATAGCGTTAACTATTTAAGGAGAGAAACATTTGAAGTCGTTACGTTGTACTGGGATTGTTCTTACATTGATATTTGAGTGAGACAGAAGTAGAGCCTTTATTTTTCTTTTTTTGAAATATTAAAACTTCAATAAATCCTGATGTTGGAATTATTATTTACGAAAGGAACAAATTGATGAAAATAAAATTTTACATGCGTTATTTGATAAAGTGAAGCGAATCGAACATTATTGTTTCTCTATATTCACATTCTTCATTGAGAAGCAATAAAATTGACGAAACTTTTGCTCTAGACATGGCTTTTCAAAATTTTAAGCCTATTAGATTTTCAAGTTTAATAAAGCGTAGTCTAACTTTAGTTTTTATATAGATATATTGAAAGCTAGTGCAAGTTCAAGCTGAAACTTTTCAAAAGAGGAAACTTCATAATACACTGTAACTTTGTTTTTTTTATTAAACATGTTTTACATGACCGATACCCCACGGCCGGAAGTTTTTACGTCATTTATTAACTTGAAGATTTGCCAGTGATAATAAAGCATAAAGATCCCATAAAAACTTTGCAGACTGTTAGTGTTGCTTTTCCTTTCTTTTTTACGCTCGCTTTTCTATCATCATTAGCTTGGCCAAGCGGAAATGTATAATTAATCATACTTGAACGATTCCTCAGCGGGGCTAACTTTCGAATGCAAGATTCGAATTAAACTTTCAAGACTAATTGTTTACGGTATCTGCGCTTGGGTATCCGATTCGTTTGTGGGCCTCGTGCAGCGCGGCTGCATCGCACATGCGTCGCAGCTGACCTCGCGGTAAGCTGTGACGCATGTGCGTTGCATCTGCACGTCATTATCGACACGTGTTGGACAATCGAAAGCGGTGCGATATGCTACGGGGTCCGACCGTGCGACGCGCTCTGGGCCTCTCTATTACGCTACGGGTCCTGAATGCGGGGGTGGAGTGGGAATGCTTCGCCCAATATAAGACGGGCATCGCTTTCCCCAAGTTTAGTTTTAGTTTTGTTGCCCTCTTTGACGGATCCGAACGTTCTTATTCTGTGCGCTGCGGTTCGATTTTGTACACGAGCGAAGTAATTGTTGTGACCACGGCGAAAGCATCGTCCGACATCGCGACCAGTGACTCGTGGCTGCTGAGCCACGGACAGGGAGACCTGCTGCCGTAGGTGAGGGCGCGACCAGCCCTCAGAAGTGCCTCCAACTACGCGGCTCTGTGCCCATCAGCTTCCTCAGGTGACGCTGTAGCGAGGGCTGTTCCCGTTCCCGAGACGTCGGGGCTACACCGTCCCTTTAATTTCGGAGGCACTTTCTCGATTCCTCTCCCACTCTCACGAGTCCTACATCATGCGGTAAGTGGACCGGATGATCCACCGATTTGCGTGCGCACATACGACAAAGATTGTAAAGGCGAGAGCCTAGAGGCGAGCGACGTCCAATTTGATGCTTGCGTTCTACTCATTGTAAATTATTATTAATAAAGTTGCTGCATCTAAAGGGCTTTTCCCCACCTATGACTGGGGTTTTTATGCCGGCTAGGTGCAGTCTCGTCCCTAATCTAGGGAATAAAAAGAAACCGCGACTTCTTGTATATTGAACCTCTGAACAGCATCCACTTCCTTGGACCTATCTAATACACACTCACTCCATTTTCTCTTCGGCAGGTAATATTGCATTTATTCACTAATTATTTCGAAGCTTATAACTAAACTCGCGCGAGCGCTTTCAACCGGATTCACGTAACAAAGTAGAAACTAGACACCAGAACAAGCAAAATACTGGAAGCATCGCGCGCTAAGTACCGTCGCAACGACGTCGATCAACTAATTACGACGAAGCGAACAATTTTTTCCGTCATGAAGTGTGCCAAACGGCAAAACGCACGGACATTAAACGATGGGCTCATGAGAAATGAATGCGTCGTGCGTATAACATGTTTATTGTCCTCGCGTATATCTACCTATATCTTCGGACAGATAACAGCGGCAACAACGAGAGAGAGAGAGAGAGAGAGAGATAGAGAGAGAGAGACTCGATTGACGTTTAACAGCTTTTTTTTCCATCCTGGCGGAAAATGAATTTTATCGCACGCGCGCACAGAAGCTATCTCTCTGTCTCTTTCTCTCTCTCCAATTTCGAAATCCAACTACACACAGCGAGGCCTGACCCACATACCAGAGCTACTGCTGACAACAAACGCACGCTCGCATAAAGCCGGATAGGCGAAGCACGAGAGACGCTGTGCTTCCTCCCCTTGCCTTTGAACTCGCGATGCAAGCACTGCGCTACCACTACCTACTGTGTGTTAGATCGTCGCCATGTCGGTGGATAGGACGCTCCGTCGCTGCCACCGTACTACGACGCAAACGGATGCATTTTCTCTCTCCCTCGCCGTCTCTATTTCCTTGCGTCGCAAGTCTAATCTACAACTGTGGCATCTTGGAAGATTGTGATGACACGCTGGCAGCAAAGTTTATATGTCGTTTTCGCCACGTGCTGTTGACATAAAGCGACTGAGATTTATGTCATCTTTTAGAGCAGTCGTTGACTTTTTAATTTTAGTAGAGACCGAGATTTAAAAATTGTCTGAGCCTGTTTTCTAGGAGATTGCTGAGCCGCTTTACTAAAATTCGTAAAATCCGCTGTTGTTCAGTTCCAATCTTCAAAAGGATTTTCAAAACAAGAAAATATCGCGATAGAGGAATCGTTCTATCATCGAACAAAAGCAATAGCTGCACCTTCTTTGACTCCGAAATATCGATCATTTTTCCAGAGCTCAAAGCTACGAATAAGTCAAGTTTCCGTAGAAAAGTCAGAAGCTACCTTACAAACTATTTTACAAATGTTCTCAATGACGGATTCCCCTCGGACCCTATCAGTCACACATACGAAAATGGCATCTTATCATTGGGATATCGCATACAAAGGGTACACATCGGAGCGAATGCACCCGCACGACTGAGAGAGCGAACCAATATGGGCTTGTGCATCTAGTGGACCTAAAACGTTGACGATGCACATAGAGACGCTCACTTGCTCGCGCATCCATTACCTCGACGAGCGTGTCAACGTTACGGGCACCCATTGCTCCAGGGATACACACAGAGACACCCACACACGCATACATGGAAAGTATAGGCGAGGTAACAGCCAACCTGGCTGTACATCTCTTTGCGCATATGTGCGTATATTTCGCTGGAGCCTTTGCTCCGTGTTATACACGCTCGACTACAGTCCTGCCAAGTGGACAAATCGCACATCTAGGAGAGGAGCTTGCAGTAATCTTGATAACCTCGTGGATTGTCGCTGGAGGTAATGGATTTTTTTGCCGCGACTCGGTCGGTAACATGCTAATTTCGGCCACACTGGGCAAAAACACAGCGTGCGATTTATTAGGACTTCGGAGTCATTCAACAATCCATTGAGTTTTCTTGTAACGTCCTCGTGCGCTTCCTGTTCGTCCACTCGGGCACGCCACTATGTAACAGTGCTGCACTTCAGCTTTAACGCGCATTTATTAACTGAAAGTTGGCAGAGCAATTTTGAATTCTGCAACTTCCGTCTGAACTAAATCGATGCAAATGCACGCGTGTAGCTCTAGCTAAAGAGCTTTCGGTGTTTATTCACGCAACGTAACACGATGGCATTATAGTTAGGCGGTCGTGGAATTTCGCATGGAGTGGCGCTGTCGCAGTAGCAGCACTACTAATTAATCAACGCTGATAGTCACGCCAAAAACACGTTTCGACTACATTGGACTGTGACAATATGCCAATAGTAGCAGTTGGCCGGCGTCGTTTAAGAAAGATACATCCCATCTTCGCACGACCACACGACGTGCAGTTCTCCCCAATATAATTTAACATTAGTTAATTAGATTCCGCCAAATCCAGCTTTGGCTTTATTAACAGCTACTATAAAGCAAAAGCTTGCGCGCGCGGATCTCTCGCGCTTAACGCAATTCAATCACGCGTCTTGCTGCATAAGGTTACCGCTTAAAATAATTCGCGGCGGCAGGAGCAAGTTAACGATCCGCGCTCCATTTCATTGCTTGGCAATCGGCTAGGTGGGGTCGCAAGCGCAGCTGACTGCAAGGGAAGGGATGGCATGTCGCGTGCGCGCACGAAATGGAATTTACATCAATTCCCGCGCACATTAAAACGCGCTGCTCGCTTTGCAGCACGTATATCGGCGAGGGGGCTGCGCCCCAAGCTCAATGAGAACATTTTTCGAGGAAACTTTCCTTCGGCACGTTTAATTGGCCGTTCTAAGGCTTCTCAGTAGCGATTTCTTTGTATAATGCTTACTAAATGAGTCTCGTTAAATCTCTCGCGTCGAATTGCTCATTCGGACTGTATGGCTTTTCGACAAGACCGATTTTTAAGTCGCGACGCGAAACTCACTTCTGCACAATTTACTTTGATAACTTGCTTCTCTCCTCCGTTTCGCTCTCGTGAAGGTGATTCTGGTTGCAATTTATAAGTTCACTTCGCAGCAGTTGCTGCTTGAACATCACTATAAGTCGCCATAAAAATTTATCTTCTTATCTTTAGGTAATTGGCTGGAAAGTTCGCAGATCATTAAGTTTTCGCAGCTACAGCTGCGAAATGAATTGCTGCATGAGCGGCTTCGTGAGCGTAGGCTTATTTTTCGCCGCTAATTCCATTGTAATAGACCTTGATCGTCAATTAGCTGCGCTCTTTTTGGAAGACCAACGGCAGACCTTCCTAATCGATTAATTGAACTTTCATCGCGGCGTGTCATACGATCGCACCAATCAGTTTTAGCCATCTTACAAATATATAAGCGTATTGTTTCTTCAGTCGATCGAACGATAGGCTTTCGTAGACGGGAAAACGCTTAAAATACTTATATAGCGCTCGGATCATTCTCGAAATTACAATGCTTCAAGAGTTGTTCGAGGATTTCGAATGTTCAATAAACGAGCCTCGAACGCATGGGAGAAAAAAAATGCAGCGAGATTGTCAGGTGCGTTGAAAAGACAAATTGAAGCGTAAGTACGGTACATGAAAAGCACCAGCTCAGGGACCGAGCGCGAGCGTTCTATTAATCAAGCGCCGACTCGTCATCATTTTCTCGAAGGAGTGCTTGATCCTGGGTAGCTCAGCGCGCGAGGATAATGTCGTTGCGAGCTCGGGAGAGACGCGCGCGCACACAAAGGCTCCCTTTGTCGTGGGCGCCGACAATACGAAATGAACGAGCTCGAGGCACGCGCGCGCGCACACTGTAAGTCGACTACGTCCTTCGCCATTGTGCATCCGAAACCACAGTTATCGCTGAACTGGCAGCCCTAACCCTACAGTCGTTTTGTCGGCGAACGAGCAACTAGTACTCCCTGCCGATTGATTCCACGAGAGTCACTTTGGATCGATTGCATGCTTGATTGTGGCGTATTTTGGCGGCTGAATAACGCTGCTTTCGAAACTCAATACCAAATGGAAAGATGAAAGCTTTCTAGCTAGGTCAAGTTGATTTTTCGAGTAGTTTTCCGAGAGAAATTGCTACGACACTTTCATTTATTTTCACATTTTCAGTTTACTCGTTAAAGCTGACTGTATTACTTTGGACGCTTCTCAGTCTCTAATTTTAAAGAAATATTTGGCTTGATTTCGAAAAATGAGCATGAAAAGCGAAGTCATTTTTAACGTTTACGAAACTTTACGACCTTCTTCTTCTTTCCAACTAAGTTTCAAGTACACTTTGCATTTGAATGCAGAAGATCGCCCTTCAACTTCAGTACTTTGAGTATTTAATGGCATAAAACAACAAATGACGCAGCAATTAGATTCACTTGAAAACTTTTTCAAATAGATTGCATCTCTAGTTCTGTCCTTTGTAGCCAACGATAGATTTGTATACAGACATTCAAAAAAATCAGATTAAGGGGAAGTCTCCTTTATCAAAATCGAAATATCATTCATACGGGGAAAGACAGAAAGATAGCTATTTGCAAGTTGGCAATTGAATCAAACTCTTGTCTACGTATTATTCACGCGAAACACGACGCACGCAGGAAAAAATAGAAAACTCACAGCATCGCGCGCATTTAACTCCAGAATGGAGCAAAAACAATCGATATCAGCCCCTTTAAAAAAAAATCCGTGCGACGGTCTATCTGTACGCGCGTACAAGTCGAGCGAAAACTCGGACAATTCGATTAGCCAGGGTGATAGCAGCGACAGAGAGAGAGAGAGAGAGAGAGAGAGAGAGAGAGAGAGAGAGAGAGAGAGAGAGAGAGAGTGGGGGGGGGGGGTACGTGAAGTGGGTACGAAGGCGATATAGGGATAGTCGGCAGTCGGCTAATCGAGGTGAGGCCATTTGGTGTCGTAGTGTAGAGATCGTAACGCGGCGCTCACTGTGGCTCGCTCGCGCACTTCCCTAATCCGTGCAAATCAAATTCAAAATTACCTCAGCTGGGCTGCTGCTACTGCTCGTGACGGATGACGCCGTAAATTTTGCCATTCGCCACTACGCTCCCCTCGCTCGCGATTCAACGTTTATGCGGCCGCCAGGCCGGATATGTGCAACGCGCAAGGGATCTCGTGAGTCAAGTGTCGACGCGACGCGGCGTAACCTGCTGGAGTATGCTTGCCTATATATAGTACTGCAGTCTACTCATCGAGATATCTCTTTACGACTGCGAGACAATTCATCGGATGTGATTGGAAATCGTTAAAAGTCGATAAATCAGGATATTGATTTGATGGGTTTACCTTTGAAATCGACGGAAGCATTTGCGCTATGGGTTTGACGATTAAATACCAATAACATTTAGTAAAAAAAATTGAAAACACAATTTACTTTCATTTTATTTCTTGCAATTACACGGCACTCTATCGCAATTCACATTAGAATCCACTATAGGTATAATAATGTACTCACACAGATATTAAGTATTTCTAGTTATAAGCCTTTAAGGTAAAAAAAATTCAAGGTCTCTTCTTTTTACTCAAGTAAAGTTTTATTTGGATATTCTTGACGCTTGTAACAGGGACATTTGTAAATATATTTAATTCTATAAATGAACAAGAATAAAATAAAAGACACTATCGATTAATCCCAATTTTTAAGTAAGAAATGCTTTTATTGTAAATTAAAAAAAATATTACTTTATCTAAAAGTTGGCTCAGAACTCGACAAATCATCTCAAGTAATAGGTAAAATATGAATCATGAACTTGAATAATTAAGACTGCTCGAGAAATCTTGGTGCAAAATGTCTAATATATAAGATAAAATCTTTTAACTCTACTAAATTTTCATCAATAATTTAATAGTTGTGATATCCTCCAAATAGTCCAAAAAATGTCTAAAAGTTTTTCCACTTATTCACAAACTCTACATAGTACCTTTTGCATTCTGTCTAAAGAATGTACGTGTAATATATTGAGTTATTGAAGCACTTTCGAAAACGCACAAAACTACTCTTCAACAATACAAACACGGATAACGGTTGCCAAAAAGTTCAATCCATTTGCAACACGACGCAAAGTAAACGCATAGAAAGAAAATATCCCTACAAAACAATGGCGCATCCGTTTCGCCATTCCATACAAAAAGAAAAAAAAAAGCGCCGCAAGCGCGATGCACGCGCAGGCGAGTGCCATTTTGAATTGCTCGAACTTGAGCTAATTATCGTTGAGGCAGGTTTAGGGTCGCAGCGCTTCGATTAAAGAAAGGCCGTAACTTTGGTAGCACTAGTTGCCCAACGAAAAAAAGACGATAAAACGAGAGAAACACTCATCGACGAATTAACGGAAAGTGTAAATAAAGTGTTAACAAAGTTCAGTATGTCTTGGATTTTATTTAACACAAACAAAGAATGTAATTAATATTGTCGATGAAAAATACAAAAGTATATGATCTAAACGCAGAGTTATGGAATAAAGCATGGCTCGGTAGAAATATTGTCTCGCAGAGCTGTTTTTCTTTGTCGAAGAGGCTAAGGGAATCGAAGAGGTATGCCACGCGTGACTCATTACGATCGCGCGGTAATAAAATTTCCTCTCCATTTCCGGGTGTCGACCTGATGACATTTGATCTTGCAGTCATAATATTCGAACTCGAAGGTTTTGGTGGTGTGAATGGATCGACAACTAATAACGCGGTAGAGAGAGAGAAAAAAATAAAAATAGAACAAAACTTTATTGTAAATGTACGTGAATAATAAAAAAAAATCAGTATTAACATTTCCTGTCGCTGTGGCTATGATTTAAAAAAATCTTATGCAATCAATTCGATTGAAAGTTTTAAAGGTAAATTATTAAAGCTAACCGGAACAACGGGCATGCAACCTAGTTTCGATGACTGCGTTTAACGAGCAAAGCTTGCCGTGGGAGAGAAACGACGTATTAACTGTGAAAATTCATAAAGAGTGTCGAGGCAAGATTGACTTTCGCGTGCGAGGGGCTGGACGGTTAAAAAAACCGCGACGCGTTTGTCGCCGCGCGCTCGCGTTCACTGCAAATACGTCGGCGAGAAGTTGCAGTTAGTCAGCTTACGTAGCTGCTGACTTTTTTCGGCTGCTGTCATTTACCGAGTTAGCGTATGTATCCCACGCGACTTGCAAAAAAGGTGTAACGCTCAATTGACGGTTCAATAAGTTGTACACGTCGGGCGATTCCTTTTCACGAGAAATGCAGCTATATTTTGAATGTGAAATATTCAGGAATAATACTAACGGCTATTATCGTAAACTATTCAAGCCTAAACTCCTCTTACACGATTATATATCGAAGAGTGAAGCGATCGAAGACATTGCAGTATGATAAGTTTTCTTTTTCCTAAAACCCTTTCCCCGTAGATCTGCAAAGCTGTGCTCACGCCAAAGAAGCGAAGTTGGAACAAAGTTAAATGTGAAACGCGTTTAGTGAAAATCGAAAATTGAATTCCCAGCCATCTCGGCAAGTTTGTTACTTGAAAAGTGCAGCCACTCAATAATATTAACAGCTGGCGAGCAACAAGGAAAAAGAGAGAACTACACTCGAAGCGCGCGCATGGGAGCGACTGGAAGAAAACCGCGAGAATTATCGCGAAAGTGCGAGCGCGAGGAGCGCCAAGTTAGCCGAGGTTATACGAAGTTTGCGTGCTCTCGTGGCGCCAATTGCCATCATCGGGCCTTGGCCCGCCCCGCACGCGCGCGGATACGCGTGCAAGGTTTCGTTTAATTAAACCGGAGGAGCGGGTAGCGAGGCGCGCGAGATATTTTGCACGCGCGATTTAATTGCCGGAATTGCAGCTCGCGCGCACCGCTCTCGGATGTTTTGATTTTGCCGAATGTGCGGCTCGCCCGAGGAGCCTTTCGCGGGAATTCCCGTTGCATACTTTCGTCATTCCGGCTTTAATCGCGCGCTCGAAGCCTCCGAATATGCATCGGCGCTCGCTCTCTTTCTCATGCGCGCTTAATCGCTCGCGCGCGAGCCCCTTTTTTACGCGCTCCTGCCCACGCGGCAGGACGACACTTTTGCGGCCCCTGTCTCAGCGGCGCGACTGAATTATTACCGTGACGAACTCGATTGACGCTCGAGTACACATTTCTATTTCCCATTTTACGTCGTCGTTGCAGGGCTGTGGCTAAGCCTATAATAGCATAATCTACGTCTACGAATATACTTTATTTTTCGTTTTTACTTTATCGAGCATTAACAGTATTTTAATGTACACTTTACAGAATGAAAAGGGGGCTAGAATAAGCCTTTATTAAGAAACTATGGTTTTATTGATACGTCATTAAGCTTCGTTGAACGAGACTGTGACGGTCTTGTACGCGCCATGTTATTTCAAATGTATAAAGAAATTTATTTCAAAATATGTCAAACGTAATGCAAACATAGGCGAGAACTGATGTATTGACCACACGACGGTGGCGACGGTTGAAAGCGTCGCGTATACGTATACGCAGTATAACGTCAAATACAACTGGAGCTTGTACGCGTACTACTGCAGCAGATCCAAATCAGTTTAAAGTTGCAAGGGTGAGATTGAGCCGCGCCCTAGCGTGGATTTGCCTTTCATTTAAGACCGAACTGGAACAAACTGCGTTATAGCTCGCAGAAGCGTATAAATTCCCCGCGTGAGCGCTAAAGTCTCTCTCTCTCTGATCCCCTCCCTTGCACACGTTGACGCGCGTTTAGCGAGACCATGATGTTCAATGTAGCTCGCCTTGATTTGCCTTTATTACCGCGCGCGCGTTTTCCCGGGGGGATACTGCTTCGCGAGGGCGTGCGCGGCCTATACGTAATTTTCACATTTGCGCGTGCGCGTGAGCTACGGATTCACCCTTCGGAAAAAGAGCTTTGTATACGTCGCCTCCGACAAATGCGAAAGACCTCCCCCCCATTGATTGAGATTTTACTGTTGATCATTGGATTACTCTGATTTTGGCGCGTACAGGATGACAGTTTTCAATATGAATTAGACATTTCATCAATTGAAAGAAATTTTGACGAAACGTTTAATTGAGGAATCATATCAATAGATGAACTTGAATTTTTAGAACTGATCAGCAAGATTTTTTTAGCCATGCTAGAAAAGATCTAGCGATCAATGTCACTTTTGTAATATTCAATAAATCACAAAAGTGTGAATTTAGTTCACCAAACTCTGGATGTCAAATTGGAGTAGACTTGTGGCGTATCCGCATAGCCTCGACAGCAGAGATTCATTCGTTGCAATAACCCACGAATATACCTTATCAACAGTTTACAGTACGAAAAAAGCATCCCACCAACAACTTGAATCTCAACGGATCGTTAATATTACGCAGTGAGAGCGACAAAAGCGACTGCAAGTGCTTTGCATTTTTCTCTTCGCTCGCGACCCACAGAAGAAAAGAGACTGCTATGGACAGCTGACAGTCACGACGCGCTATACATACATATTGAGAAAACAGTCGCGCGACTTTCTCCACGCTAAGTCGAGAGAGCGAGAAAGATACGCTCGCCTTGAACCATAAAGGATGACAAATGTTCGCGCGTGCACGTCGTTAGCTCCCCCTTTTTTTCTGTTTACGAGAGAAGATGCTGCTGCCGATTGTTCGCTTATATCAGTGCGGTTCTATTATGAAGTCTTTTGCTGACACGTTCAATCAGTTTTTTCCTTATACAGATTTTTTCCTTCGTCTTTTTCCTATCGCGCAATAGCCTATTTTCTTCTTGATGAAGACTTTGAAATTAAATTTTGAACACTTATACTTTGCGAATTTTCACACTCGAGAAACGAAAGAAAAAAACGTGAAGTTCTGCAATGGTAGCTCAATCATTAAATTGATCAATATACATACATAACGAAAAGTATGACAAAAACGTCGTAAAATAAGTAAAACAAACAGTTATAACAGGATGAATTACAATGTATACATTGGTCTTTAGATCGTTCCGGATTTTACCGCCCCGGTATAAATCTTATCCTCTTTGCGCGGTTATCTTTCGAGCAAGTTGCCAGAGCAAAACGGCAAGAATTATGCAACAACATAATTCTTCCCGCGTTGCCGGTGGCAGCATATCATATGCTCTCAGCGTCGTTCAAGTGTTTGATCGTGCCCTACCGCGGTATGACCGAGCGCATACGCTATTATGAGAAAATAGCCTGTTCCCTTATAACCCGGTGCGCAGGATGCCGGTGCTAGCACGCGTTGGCGACAACGTCTAAAAGTAAATATGGCAAGTTAATGCGAAATAGGTGGGCAAACAGCTTGATCGGCTGTGCAAATCATATGTGCGCATGCCTGCGAGGCGGCTACTGTACATTGAATTGCCATGTGAGAGGATGCTGATAATAGAGCACAACGTCAGCTATGAATGATCGTCGAATAATTATTGACTGAGAGCTACATGCTGCCCAATGGTCTTTCGCGTTTCGCTGATTTAAAAAAATTTCAGTATCATAATTTTTTTAATGGATTTGAATGGGTGATATCTCACCTGTAATGACTATTCATTGATATATACATATCGACGCATTAACCAAACAATGTCAACCAGCAACAATCTTTTGCTCGTTGTAGTTTCGTTATATTACTACGGGAAAAACAATAAGACAAAAACAGTATCCGAGATAGGTGGACCCATTTATGGACGCAGTACAGCGGTTCTGGATTAGGGTATGTGCTTATTATTAATTAACTAAAAAAAAGCTCTAACAATGTATAGAATGCTAGAGTAACACAGTTACTCAAACAAAGGGTCTCATTCAACTAACTAAGCAAGAGTAAACATACATAAACCCAGGGCCAAATTACTAAATAAAACTTAGTACATCACAAAAATGCCATATAGCGGTGTAGAAAAATAGATCAAAACAAATGGCAAATTTTTTTGTAACCTGTCTGATGTGTTCTTCAAAATAGTTAATACTTAATGCATTTAATACAATAAAATTTATTTTGCAGTAACCATTTTGTCCTCAAACGATCAAATTTTCCGAGTTATTTAAATTAGTCTAATCTTTGTGTATACAAAACAACAGTACATCATTCGATCTTTCATCTTTTACTCTTTCTGAAATAATCCCCAAAAATTTTTTTAAATATAAATAAGCCGAGTCACGACGTAAATTATTTGATTTGAGCTTCCTAATATAGAACCATATTAAAAATATGTCATGAATAATAAATTGCAATAATGTATTGTATGGTAATTTTGAATTCGTGTGGACAGTCACAATAAAAACTTGATATTTAGCTTAAATAAATTTAGATGTTTTACTTATCAGATAACCGTTTTTAGGAACAGGCCTATCGGATACAGGCTCAAGGCTTCCACACTCTTTGGGTCCTCCACAAGTAACTAAATATTAATAATATATTATTAACCAAGGGAGCGAAAGTATTGACAAATCCATAGCTCGTATAAAATGACATCCCGAGGCTTCCTCAGGTTAAATACGTACTAGGGTATTGCCATTTTCACACCCATAGTTCGCTGTAGGCAAAAAAATAGTATATTAACCACAGGAGTGAAGATGACAATCCTCTAGCAGGTATTTATCAACCTCGGCTTCGCCTCGGGTGTTAGTTTACCCGTGGTATGGACTTGCCCATACTTTCACTTTCTTGGTCAATAATATACTAAAAAAATGCAACTGCTTTTTAAAAATTAAATTATTCATTGCACAGATCGATCCTAATTACAGTATACTCTGATGCTAGATTTGTACATACATAACGATTTATTTTAATAACCTTACTACTACATGGAGATCGGCATTTTCTTTTTGAATAATTTATTGTAATTATTAATGCACTCTAAAATGTACATTTAACAGTAGTTAAAAAAAAAGATTATGTTTTTTCTAAAAATCAAATTCCTCAAGTAGGCCTCAACACAGTCGACTCAAGACTTCTGAATAGTTAAAAGTGGGTTTTACAACTAATTCTCAAGTGAGCTCTCATACGTGTAAAAATACTCATAAAAATCAATTCTTAATCGAAAGTCAAAGCAGTTTGCACATACCATAACTTATCCACAAAAAATGACAAATTATTAAATTCAATTACGAATACTTTTCTTTAAATATGTAAATATGTTTATGGAAATATTTTTTCTGAAATTTCTGAAGGACGAAGAATAAGTTCATATGGTGTGAACAACTTTAGTAGTAGATGCAGAAGAGAGAGAGAGAGAGAGAGAGAGAGAGAGAGAGAGAGAGAGAGAGAGAGAGAGTGAGTACTAGGTAGGATCAAGGAAGTGTATGTTGTTTGGAGGTTCAATTTACAGGGAAAAGACGCAGACGTATTCCACGGATTAGGGAATAGACCGCACCTAGCCGGCATAAAAACCCCAGTCATAAGTGGGGAAAAGTCTTTTAAATGCGACAACTTTATTGATATAAACTATAAAACTATATAGAGCGCAAACATCGATACAAGTCCGACGCAGAGGCGTCGCTCGCCTTCGGGCTCTCGCCCTTATAATATTCCACGTATGCACGCGAGCAGTCCGGTGGACAATCCGTTCCACGTACCAGTTGCCTCAGGACTCGTAAGAGAGGGAGAGAGAGAGGGAAAGTGCCTCCGAGATATAAGGCACGGTGTAGCCCCGACGTTTCGGGATCGGGGACAACCCTCGCTACAGCGTCGCTTGAGTGACTTGGTGGGAGCAGAGCCGCGTAGTTGGAGGCACTTCTGAGGGCTGGTCGCACCCTCACCTACGGCAGCAGGTCGCCCTGTCCGTGGCCTAGTAGCCACGAGTCATTGGTCGCGGTGACGGTTGGGGTTCCCGCCGGTACCACGACGAACACTTTTCTGGAAACTCCTTTATCTGTAATAGCTAATTATTATTTTTACTGACCTTCTGATTAAAATATACCTAAATTTTATACAAGGAATTGTTATCTGATAAAAGAATTTTTTTAATAATATTGTACTGATCTTAGATCTAATGAAAATCAAAACTTTTGATAACAGTTAGAATTCTGGTGAAAACAATGAAGGATTCCATGTTTAGATTATTTAACTCTTCAAGAATTATCATTAGATTTGGTAAGAATTTCCTATAATATATGATTTTCAAGATATTTTATAAAAATTAAAAATAATAGAATTCACATGCAAAATTATTTCAATAACAGATAACCTTCACAGAACGTCAAAAATGGCAATTAAGTTGTTAACCTCCATTTTGTAAATAAGTATATAACGTCTTCAAATAAATATATAACGTCAATGACTCAACTTCAGTTCCAGTTCGCTTTTATCACCATATAACGTCGTGAATCTACAATAGAATATCGAGAATGAAGTTCTATCTTGTTTTTTTATTCATCGTTGTATTGATGATCGCTCAGAGTAAGTATTTCCAAACTTAAAATATTTTAAATAATAAATTGCGTTTCTTTCTCTTTTTCAATACTTCGACAGTTGAATAAATAAACCAACTTTACGAAGTAAGTTGTTTCTTACTCAATAGAAAAGTCAATTTCACGAATAATCTTTTGTGTTTAGAATTATTATTATTATTATTAACCAGAGTATAGTACAAAATATTACAACAAGTAGTAATAATTATACAATTTTACATTACAAATTTGTAACCCGGCAGAGGAAATACATTTCAAAATAATAGTAATACACTTATATCGTAATTTATTGACAAATTTTATGACGCACGCTAATAAGAGAGTAAAAATTACTGAATCGAAGTACTTTTTTAATTTCTATTCGAGATATTTTTTAGTTGATTTATTTTAATAAAAACTACTCTAATTTTAATATAAGCAACTCCATTTACTATTGATTACAACAATTCTAACAACTAAGAAAGAAAATTATTAACGAACGTAAAAATGTATAATAGTATTTATAAGTTCTATAGAAGTTCATTTATGTAATACTTTTTAGATAACGTTCGTAATGCTAATAGACTTTCTTTATTCATGTATACTATCAATGCATTCTAGCACATCAAGCTTGTGATTCAGTGGCATGTAGTAAATATTGCAGCGATAAAGGTGGTGGAGCTTGTGGAAGTAGTGGAAGGTCGTATAAGTGTTTCTGCAAACAGAAGGGATAGACAATTTGAAAATATGATCAAGAATTTTTGAAATACCTAATTCAAAAAGAAAAAAATCGTTGCTTCTAAAAAAATGATAATAAAATATAGCAATGCATAATTTGTCACTTGGTATCATATTATAGATCTTTATAAAAATGACTATTGATTTTCAACCAGGAATAAAGTATACCACCTACTAAAAAATTGAAAGTTACTTTTAAATCTACTTTCTTAGGTAAATGACGGCATATGCATAGAAAGATTCAATGTTCAACTTGACCATGTTTAGACAAACACATGGAATCTACTTTTTTGTTACTTTCATTTATTATGATAGGTACGCATATCCATTGATTGCACGATTAAATCAAAGATAACCAACACTGTTGAAATCGGATAAGCAAAGCAGCAATTTTAAATACAAAATTTGACTGAATTTTGAGTTTCATTGACACAAATGAACAGAATTTAAAGATCTATGAATAAATGAAATGAAAACTTACGTACAAGAAATTAAAATGACAAGGTAGTACAAAAATTGAAATTGAATTAATAAAATAAATTACAGCTAAAATAAAAAAAGACTATATATTTATTCCGAAAGATGAAATGAAGACAAATATAAATGGATTATAAGAGTAAGTTGCTCGTGTGCTTTGCAAAACAAAAAGATTACTTGTCTAAGTAGTCGCGTTGAAGATAAGAGATGCGTCGACACGAGTGCGACAGAAGGCGAACACGCAGCGAACTTCAAATTATTTTGCTCGCACGTTAAAAACCTTCTATTCCGCGGACAGAGTAGGCACGGAAAAGAGAGCCTCGTGACAGCGACAGGCGCGCCGATTATTAGCGGCAGTAAACTGCTCAGGTTCAGGGATTGGAGGAACACAAGCGCACGCGTCAGATGCTTGAAAAGCCTTCGATCTTCGTCCACCTACCCGCGGAAATTACGATGCGGACGTGGACGTGAATCTTTTATAAACGCTCATCGAATAATGTAACGACGCGTGCGTACGAAAGCGTGGATATGCGAGGGCAAATATTGAGCGAAAACCATTATAACGCGGTAAGGCTGTATGCGAGAGCGCGTGGATACGCCTGTGAGAGTGGGATCGACAGGAGATCACCGCGACCCTCAATTTTTGTTTGATCTTCGGTGGACGTTGGTTATCGGATAGTCTGGCCGCTTACGTGTGTACGTTCGCAGCAATGCGAGCGTGGTCTCCCGCCCGCAGCTCGGATAGACTCTACGAGACTGCATACCACTTGACCGACAAGTCCAGCCTTCGCCTCGTGGAGCGCGTGCATGATAGAACCATACAGAGTGAAACCGGGGCCGACTAGCGATCCAGCAGCCAGAGACAGCGAGGAGGGCCGGAAAAAAATAATAACGCGGGGCATTCACAGTTAACGTTAGCAAAAGTAGAGGGGACAGAGGCAACTGGCCTGGTGTTTGAAGGCTGCGAGGACGGACCGTCGAAAGCTCTCCGACAGGCGAAATCGTTTGTGTTTGCTTTAAAAATAAAAATTGTATTTTGCGCAGTTATACAATTAGTTACCAGCCCGAATAAGTCGAGCTCCGAGACGAGTCTATCTACCTCCTTTTACTTTTTCATTCTTCTTCCCCCGTGTATTTCATCCTACTTACGTCAATAGTCCCGCTGAATAACAATAAGAAAATACCGCACCTAATTCCCTTTTGTCCCTCTACTTTGATTTTCCTTCTCTCTCTACTTTTATCGTGGCGCGCTGCACGGCCTTGGAATAACCGACGTGTTGTGTTCGAGCCGTTCGGTCATAACATTGTGAATGAACCTTCTGCACACAAGCAACGAAGATAGACGCTTCGATCTTTGTTAATACAAGCCTCATGGCAGCCTCAAAACAGACAATTTCCTTGAGCTGACACAGCAGCCACGCACGTCAAACGAGCTAAGTAGATAGAACATCAGAGGAAATACTTCATGCAATAATGGGCATTAGTGACGCCACGTTACTTTCAATCAATCGAATCTCAATGTTTCACCATAACCACTGACGAATAATCCTCGACAGCTCGTTTTCCCTCGATATCAAATACATTTTGTTCATTTTTCAATTTCTCAAATCAATGAAGCATTCGTATTCAGAACAGTCGTTAATGAATAGAGCATTGCATTTTCCATTAGAATTGAATAAATTGCCAATCACCGGATCTTAATTTTAATAATATTAACATAACGGATGCCCTTCGATGATTGACTAACCACAGAGTCTCGACTTGGCAATATTCTGATCCAGGGCATCGATTTTCCATTTTCATTGACCACAATATATTTCAGCCATTTACACCAAATTGCATAATAATATATTTAAGTGAATTATTTGTAACGGAAAAGCCAGATTTGAAATCGTTGCCAGTTCAATTGTGCCCAGGCTCTACGTTAACTAATTGTTTAAGGGTAGACTCAGAGTGCACTAATGTGCTCTAACCCTGAAGATTCCGTTGGGCTACGAATCATGCCCACACGAACGTATGAAAGATAAATGGAGCAATAAATTGACAACATTCGATATTTAACAAAACAATGCATAAAAACTCGACACTTTATTTCGCGCACAAAATGTTACATACAATGAAACATCGACCGGGCGGACCAATCAAACTTAACGGATAACAGACGCGCACCGTGTGATCCGCACGAATGCACAGCCGCAACGTACCAATCCTAAGGCAGCCAATAGGCGCCCACGAGCGCTATTGCAGAAAGGAAATTAAAAAATCAATAGGAAAAGAATGGGTGAGTTTCTGCCTGCGTTCGGTGACATCGGCATGCTGAAATTTATGGAGGGCAGGCCCAGCGCGCTCGTCTGTTGTTTACGATCTCTGCGTATCGCCTTGCGCATTTTTCGGAAAGCAAGTGCAACAAAAAAAATGATACAAATACGGATCGAGTTTCTCACGCGCGATTGCTATCGCGTTTACGAAACGTATAGTATCGTGAATTTTCCTTACTCGACTGTCATCCGCAACGAAAACTGACTGTCTACCCTTGTTGATTGAATACGCCTTCTGATCCTCAGAGCGAACTCAAGCTTGTACGACAATCGATTATACATTTGTTGGAAATGTTTCTTTCCATAAAGTTATGTGGCCAAATTAGCAATACAACTCTGGAATCCATTTCAAGCTGTAGATTCAGTGACCGGAGGTGGAAAAGGTATATAACGTTCTGCAGGTATGTCAACAAACTAAACGTATAAGCGATTAATAACTATCTTACAGTAGTCTGATGCATTTGATAATTGAAAAGTGGTCTTCAAAAAGCAAAAGAGGGTATTAACAAACTATGAAGGTTAATGAGTTGCCTGTCAAGCTCGAAAAGGCGTAGGATAGAAATGATAACGCAACACATAACATTGTGAATTACGCAACCGTGGTCAAAATATGATTGTCAGAGTTATATATGTTATGTGATGAGAACCACTTACCTCTTTTTGTATCATATATAATATTTTTGTCACTTTTTTCATACCCTATCGATATACTATAACAACTATTATATTCAAAGATGTAACAATAACGAATTTTCGACACCTTTGTGACATAAGATAATATTTCATCACGATCTACAGAATATCAAAGATATCGTTTGTAATATAGAAAAATGCAAAACTACCGCGGTAAAAATTTATTAAAAACTAATTTGCCATTAAGTGCATGGACTACTCTACGTTTCTGTCAAAAGCATACGTAGCTTGAAGTTTTATGCAACCAAGAATTCTTTTAAGTTCACTCATAGGATATCACATAAGTATTAATACCAATAAACAGTTCGACAAATATTATCAAATCAATCGTATTAAAAGTTATATAAAAAGAAATTGTTATAGCAACAAAAGTAATGAAAGCGAAATTACAAATGTTTACATTTTAACACCGATAGCCAAAGAATTTTCCTCGTGAACTTCAATTACGTCGCAGCTTCTCTCTTTGATCGAATAACTAACAAAAACGGAAAAGGCGTAGAGGGCGAGGTTGAGATCTCTGTGGACAAGCCATTGGAGCTGTTAATTCCTGCACCTGTCGCTCCAAGAAATTGCAAATCTCGCACGCTCGAGATCTTATCCGTGCCGATGCACTGGCGCCGCTATCGACGCTTGGTCTCTGTAGGTTTACTCATCTGCATGCTGTCCGAATGTGTGCTCATTTTATATGTGCGCCAACTAGGTCGGAATATTTTAGAAATTGAAAATCTTTCATACGGACTTTTTGTTGTTTTTACCCCTTAGGGATCAGAAAATTCCTCCCTAATATCGAATTCCTTACTTGAAGAGATCCAGTTATATCGCTACAGAAATGAATGGGGTTTTTTTTCGAAATTGTGGAAAAGGTGAGATTTAAAAGTGAGAAGTGAAGAACTTTGACTATGAATACTTTAATCGTAAAATTGGCACTGAACACTTTTGTTATTTAAAGGATTCGTCTGGATATTGCAATCTCTATCTACAAAATAACTTACCACTCAGAGCATCCCGTGATAATTTATCATATTCTCGGAATACGAGAAACACCGATTAATAGAATATTCATATGAGTTATCATTTCTTGATGTTTATTCACATACACATTTTCTCAACGAAACAGAATATTAATTAATCTGTTGCACTGTCAACACTAAAACCATGAAGAAAAAAACTAATGATGAAGCGGTAAAGTATAATGTTACTTTCCCTTTTTGTACATTCTACCTTCAGGAAACTTGTGACTGCTTCCATTGTGCCGACGTATGTAATCTCGTACATATCTAAATTGGAAGAGTCTGGATATATTATTTTAATAATAAAGAGTGGTGGTTAATCAAATAAAAACTTGTTCAACTGTAGATTCTTTCGAGCAAATTTGATTAAAAAATAAAAAAAATAAAAAATGACCATCGTTTCATTGATGTTTTGGAATTATTCTTATGAAGGCTAGAGAAAAACATAGAAATTGGTACAATATTAACAACATTCTGAGAAAAATTACAGCGCATAAAAACAAATATAAACGAACGTAAATAAGAATCTGTAAATATTACCTATTAAAAAGACAAATTATATAATTTGACTAGTTGAAAATTATTTTTTTATCATAGCGCATAGACATCACAAAAATATCAAACAGACAATGCTTAATTCTAATATCGAAGGAATCAAACATCCCGTCAGATATTAGTTATGATATAGGAAGATATTTTCCCCGGCTGCTGTGCTTCCTTAGTCAAAAGTGGATAAAGGGAGCCTAGGGCAGGACAGGAAGTATTTATATGAAAAGAAAAATGAAGAAAGAAAAAAAGTGAAAGGCAAAAGGCGATGGTGGGAGATATTATAAGTAAGAAATTGAGAATTGAATGAAGAGTCAATCCGGGTTAACGTGACCATGCAAGAGGAGTATGATATCTGGATGTATTAGTCCGTATTTCTCTATCTATACCTGTTACGTAGCCTCGCAAGTAGCAAAACTTTCACCCTCGTATAGAGGAAAGGAAGCCTTTGAACGCGCATCTCCTCGTGTAGTTGAAACAAAATAAACGCCAACGCGGCGTTCTCCTGCGCGAACCCATCAGGATCGTACTAATGGTTTTCTCGTCAACGTCATCATCACCGTATCCTAAGTATATGAGATGAAAGCATTATAAGTGCTCGTTGGGTGATTGATTGGACGATATTGCTTGTCACAGGTGTCGTGTTGGCATCCACACGGCATCATGTACGCTTCAACGAGATTGCGTGCGCCTGCATTTGACGGGTACATTTCTATGCTACGTTTTTGTATGTTTATTCGCGCAAGCGTCGTTGGAAATTAAGTGGCTTACGTGATGTATATGTTTCACGAATTCAGTGTTCGCTTATGGATTCAATTTTTTAAAGCGATACCGAGTTGTTGCGGAAATTGAAACGACTTTATTTGCACTTTCAAATAACCAGAGTATGTATATCTGAACATAAAAAATTTGTCAAATGTATTTTGTGAATACTATATATTTATACATTATAATTACTTTACTTTATGAAGTTTGATATTATTTTAATGCAAGAGCTGGCAAATAATGGCATATACATTAACACATTATACGAATGAGTTAACCAATTAGCGAATCCCGAGGCGAATCCGCACGTCTGATAAAATTTTATTTGTACTACTGATTCGAACCCGGTATTTGAGAATTAATTTTAAAACGGATCATATTTTCCAGAAAAAAGTTGCAACTGTATATTAAATAAATTATTGACATCTCCATTTGAATTAAAAAATTTAATTTGCCAAGTTGTAATCGCGTTACAATTTAATGTACCATCAGTTTATAAATATGACCAATTAAAAACCCGCAAACTAATCGTAAGATTGGAAAAACGGGCCCGTACGTGATCCTCTGAAAAGTCAATAGCACAGCTCTGAGCCGAAAACGTATCAATTCATAGAAACATCGATAACGAGTTGGATCTCGACAAAATCAACTGCCTCTCCCTTTCCCTTAACAAGCTTTGCCCGTATTGCAAGCCATAGAAGCGCGCGCGAAACAAGCGTGCGGCGCTTTATCGGCCGTATCTAATAGGCCAATCGATGCGCGCGGCGTATGCTGCAGTCGCGAAAACATTTTCAATTCCCGGTGCAGATATCGCGCGACGACTATCTCACGGATTCCATCGAAAATGATATACAGCGCGACTGCGCGAGCGAACAATGGCCATACGTAGAGCACGGCCAATCCGATAAATGCTACGGCCGACCACACGCCTTATCGAAATTCCGTAGTCGCGGCGGTGTGCCGTGCGAGCGGCGGGCCTCTTCAAAAACTCATACGCCATTGCGGCGATGCCGAGGCAGCTCGCGAGGCGAATGGCACCACTGAAAAATAGAGGCGCGGCCGCCCGGCAATATACACCTGTCTCCTCTCGGTGTCGTGATTTCTCGAGCTATCGCGCTACGCAAATTGCGACCGATCGACTGTCTGGATTCCGCTATTTTGTTTTCAGCCGCGGTGATACATCAACTCGCAGCTTCGGAGCCGGACGGATTGGAATCTGAGAAATTCACTTGTCTCGCATTTCCATTCTTCAAACGATCAGCGATAAATTTTCTTTTCCGAACTAATACTGGAAATATCGCAGTCAGCCGAAACAAAGGTCGACCCGAAGGCTTTTCTTTTCCGCACCTGAGTGACCCGCTTGAAGCCGGGAAAGGCAACTTCGAGTGGGACGTCTGCGGCCTTGCGAGAATTGAATTCTCAAATCCGGGCATTATGGCTTCACGGCAACGCTCCTGGCGTACGCCCACGTCCATGGCTCGAGCTTGAGTTACGAGCGAGATCCAAGCTGTCCATTTCAGCCTCGTGATACATAATTACAGCACACACGCATGGCTTTTCCTTCAATCTTTTGCTCGTTCGCAATAGCTTTTTCAAAAAGGCTTCATTCCAGTTACAACGTTGTCTCGCGCTTAACGTTATCGAGTTTACATTTCGCCTGCACTCATAATTAAAATGTCGTGCGCTTTAACTGCGTTACGCGTGCCTCTTAAACCAATTACAACTCCCGCGGCGAAAAGACAGACAACTATGCCACGCGTCGCATCTGCGCACTTCTCGCTGCCTGCTGCCAGCGCGAGCAAAGAAAAAAGAAATTTAACGTCGAAATAAAGCGAGCGCCGGTTCGGTGGATTCGTGAAGCGCACGCGGGCTTTAACGGCCCTTCCTCGCAACTCGGCTTTTCTCTTGCTCGACCCTTTCTCATTGCGCTCACTGATTTCATCGAGGCTAATGCTCTTTTTTATCATAGCGTTGCTTACGCGCGTTCGCAGGGTACGCAGAAAGTGCGCATGTTTTCCGCGCTTTCTACAATTACGAATGTAGCGTAATGTGCATATCGTAATTAATCCCCCTAGCGTTTCCTTACATCAACGAATTTACCCGCAGAGATTTCTCTAAGTCTATTTCTAAGAAACGGTGCGCGAAACATCACACATTATGTTGCAACAGCAAATGTCACTTTTAAATAGAGTGCTACCGAAGTTTCAGCTAAATCCATCAAATGGTTCCGTTTTTATTTTCGATCAAAGCGAACAACTTTTGCTTATAGTTAACAATGGAAAAAAGTGAGTTCCGAGCAGTGATAAAACATTTCTATCGAAACCGTCTTACACCGAAAGAAATTAATATAAATGTATTTGGAACCGTTTACAATTGAGTAAATTTAAACGTGGACGTATATTGAATGTAGATGAACATCTCTCCGTCCTGTAGACGTGAATATTCCGGAAATGATCGATAAAATCCACGATATGGCGTTGAATGACTGAAGAATACTACTGTGGGCAAAAAGTAAGGTGAATTTGTTTGTAAAATGAAAAATCTTTATTTATTCTTCTACATCAATGTCATCCCCTTCGAAGTAATCCCCTCCCGATAAAATACACTTATGCCAACGTTTTTTCCAATCCTCGAAACATGCCAAATAGTCCCTTTCCGGTATAGCCATCAGCGCCTTCTTCGATTCAGCTCTTATCTACTCAATCGACTCGAAACGCGTTCCCCGGAGTGGTCTCTTGAGTTTTGGGAATAGCCAGAAGTCACACGGAGCCAAATCAGGCGAATACGGTGGTTGCGGAACGATATGCTTCGAATTTTTGGCGAATTTTTTGCAAGAAATTGAGCGTTTTCGGTACCAAACGAGATTTGACTTTTCGTAGGCCCAAATGGTCTTTCAAAATTGTTTTCACAGATCCTTCTGATATTCCGATCATATCAGTAAGGTCTCTAACAGTCAACCGACGATTTTCGAGCACTAATTCCTTCACTTTATTGACGTGTTGGTCATCTGTTGACGTCGATGGTCGTCCGGAGCGCTCCAAGTCATCAACACGTTCTCGACCCTCTTTGAAGTCTTTGTACCACTTATAAACATTTTTCTGCGACATGGTAGAATCACCAAAGGCCTTCCGCAACATCCTCAACGTTTCCGCAGCCGAAATTTCATTCCGCAAACAAAATTTGATGGCACTTCTTTGCTCAATTAAATCAGACATTGTAAAAATCGAAACATGCACTCTTGGTCGTTTGGTAAACACAAGCGTAAATATATTACTGATGATGACATTGACATGAAATTTGTCCCAGATGTCATTCGCAGTCCTACCAACTCAAGAAAAAAAGAACTAGCCCGAAATGTTAAGCCCGCGAAGTTTAAATTGAAAATTCACCTTACTTTTTGCCCACAGTAGTAAAATTGCGCGAAATAATTGAGGCCACAGAGGTTTCAAAAGATACAGTCATTTCGATTTTTCATGAGAAATTAGATATAAGAAAAATTTCGGCAAAATAGGTGCCGTGTTTGCTCTCAGGCGAGAACAGACGCAGTCGTGTACTCGGCGCTGAGGCCCTCTTGGCGCGCATCCACCGTAATCCAGACGACTTTCTGCATTGATTCATAACTGTAGATGAAACACCACTAAACTCCCGGGACGATAAAACAGTCAAAACAATGGATTGTGAAAGGTCAACCAGCTCTAAAGAAGGCGGAGACAGTGAAATCGGCTGGCAAGGTTATGGCCACTGTTTTTCGAGATGCACGTGGAATTATCTTCGTCAACTACTTAGAAAAAGAACAATCACTGGAAAGTATTATGCACCGTTATTGGACTGATTATGCGAGAAAATAAAGGATTTTCCTCATGTTCTTCCTCGTTTGAACAAAAAAAAATTCTGTTTGAAGACAATACACGAGTGCATATACGTGCAGTTTCAATGGCCAAAATTGGGTAATTAAAGTTCGAATCAGTGGACCATCCATCGTATTCACGAGATTTGGCCCCTAGTGATTTTTTTTATTCCCAAACCAAAAAAAGTGGCTTGCCGGACAAAGATTCATCTCGAATAAGGAGATCATAACACAAATAAACGGTTATTTTGAGGAACTTCCAAAATCATTTTTTTAATGGCTTAAAATACTCCAAGGACACTTGGAAAAGTGAAACGAGCTAAAAGAAAATTATATTGAAAAATAAAACAATCTACCCAAAAAATTGTTTGTCTACCTTTTTCTAAGAACTCATTGACCCACCATAATTAGGATAATATATAGTATCATAATTAGGATAATAGATACAATGGGAGATAATAGATACAATCATAATAGATACAATGGGAGATGATGTAAATATGAAGAAAATTGTAACTTTTCATTAGTCTCTGTTACCAATGTATTAAGTACTATCTTCTAAAATAAGAGTTGATCCATTTAAAAAAAAGCCAGCGGTAGAAAAAACAATGGTTCTCAATAGCATTATCGATGGCTGATATGTTTGAAGCTAAGTTCAAAGAAAACTACATGAACTTTTAGAAAAAAAACATAACTGTAACTTTTGCACAAGCCTGCGATAATGTAAAGTTAATCATCAATTTGTGTTCAATATAGCAGAATACTCGATACGTTTGTCTTTATTAGATGGTCTCGTTTCAAAATGAACAATAGCGTACTCCATTTTCGGTCGTGATTCTATGCTGTGCTGTCAATTCCACAATTGCGCGCACAATACTTCCAATGATATAACCATAGAAAAGCCAAATTGTTGAGTATAATTTAGAGAACAATGGAAACAAATCAGTTAGATGTGTGACGAGAGCAGGCCGTGTGCCGGTCTCTCGTCTGCGTTCTCCCTCCCCCACTCGGCAAGGCGTGTTGGCCAACGTTAGGCGCATTAAAGTATGCGTCTAACACTTGGCCTTTTGTTTCAGAGCCAAGGACGAGCCAGCGCAGTTGAGCGCAAGAAAAAGTTGAAGAGCGCGGAGAGAGAGTGAGAGAGAGAGAGAGAGAGAGAGAGAGAGAGAGAGAGAGAGAGAGAGAGAGAGAGAGAGAGAGAGAGAGAGAGAGAGAGAGAGAGAGAGTATTAGGCCTATGCAGGGATTGGCAGGCGCGCAACGCGTGACCGATAAGCGGCGCGTCGCGTGCCGCCTAACTAATAGGTCAAGGTAGGGAGAGGAGCGAGCGCCGCTGAGCGGCTGCAAGACGAGCGCAAGAATTAGTGCGTGAGAGAGTTGCAGCCGAGTCCTACTAGAGTGAGGGAGTCGAAGCCCAGTCCTGCTAGAGTGCAGTAGTCCCGCTAGAGAGTGCAGTTTGGGATAGCCGGAAGGAAGGTCAACCCTACCGGCAACAGCTTTGTCTGCGACCTCAGCCAGCCCACCCCTGCAAGGAAAGGATACCTGGCCGACGATAGCAGCCAGCAGCTAGCAACGATCTGATCAGCGACGACGATCGGCACTTCCTGCGGTAGCACATCGCCCGGGATCCACGACGTTGCTAGGAGCGGTGAACAAAGGTCAAGCCTTCTTTCTTCTTTCTCTCTACACTCTCTCTCTCTGGTGATGCGACGGCCGGTGCGCGTCGAAAGAGATAGCCTGGCACTCACGTGCCGGCTATCTGAAGGTTCGCGCTAAGTTTAATTTATAGTGATATAAGTTGCGACCGGTGAATTGTCCAGGAGCCCATGTGCCGGGCAATTTACCCGGTATTAGTTCGCGTAGTTTTTAAGTAAGTTTGTAATAGGTTAAGTACGCGATTAGGTATTAAGATGAAATGCGAAATGTTCATTTGTGATTGTCTTAAGTAGTTTATTGTTCTATTTGTAGTTTGTTGGTCGGTAATTTAGATTATGTTATGCGCGCGTATGTTTAGTGTGAATAATTATTAATAATAATAGGTTGTAAGTGAGATTTGATTCCTGTCTTTCTATATTTCATTTATCAGCCTCTCCTCATTTACTCCCTCAATTGCCTTGAGCGAAAGTGCCTCACTTACCCCGCAAAGAATTGGTAACAAAGGACTGAGTTTTGTTACAGATGTAATATCGAAACCAACATTAAAAGTACAATCAATACGCGCCGGAGTCGCCGAAAAATTCATAAACAGAAGAGGGTCCAAACATCTTGACTTGGCCGAAAATAAATGGGCATAATAAGTTGTAGCGTTACAGAATCGAGGCAGAGCACGATAAAAAATTTAATTCCGGTGAAATCTCCGCGTCTCAAGAAAAACTTCTCTCTTTCGCTTATTTATTCAAATATTCGTGCCGCTTATGTACACATAAGCGAATATATGCATGTATGTATGCGTATATATTGTATGTCATTTTTTGCGATCAAACCGTTCTACTCTAACTCACAAATCTGCGTAAAAAATATGTAAGACTATCAACTCAAAATCCACATAAGGACAAAATTTTGAAAATTGCCAAGTGTCGTGAGTGTCTTTCACTGGGAACGGGCTGTTTTCGATATAGATATTCAATAATATAGTAAATATCGTCTAGTTTTTGCATAGATAATAAATATCGTTAATGCTCTAAATTCGCAGGATAATAGTGTTGACACGAGAGAGAGAGAGAGAGAGAGAGAGGGAAAGAGTGAGAGAGTGAAGCTAATATTCTGCGGAGTAAACGTCTGGTATGGAAAGGGGAGAAAGTGGCCTGCAACTGGCATTGCGCGAACTCTCGAGTCTGCTCTTTGCGAACACTCGAGTCATCATTCTCTTGTCTCTAGCGGCTGCTAATGTTTTAGCGGCCAATTGCTATTACGATACTATTGTAGGTCTGTATCAATAGAAACGTAGAGTGTAAGTACGGCATGTATGTTTTGTTAACGAATACTGCTGCAATCTCTTTGCAGATTAAAACGTCGAACGATGACTACTGTATGTTTCCGGCATCACAATTCCGTCAGTTTCGCAGTGCCATTTACATAAGCACTTCACTCTTATCAAATTCGTTCGGTACTACGTTGCTTTGTTTGGGTGTGTGTAATGAAACAAACTACTGATAAACACATGTTTATCGTGTGCGTTCTTCGCATAACAATATAAAAATATAATTATATAAAATTCTCCCACAAAAAAATAAAATAAACTTAAAATGAATTAAAACTAGGATAACTAAATTACAACATTTTTAAGTAAACCAAACAGAAAATTTCTTTTAATACTAATAAAATTAGACTGAAATGATAAACCTACAGTTACAGAGAGAGTAAATTACAATACTTTTAATATAACGATAACGCAAAGATCTCGATAATACGGTATTTTGAAAAAATTAACAGTATAATGCGGACTAACCTGTTGATAGCGTGTCAAAAGGTACAATGACTGCTTTCTCTGAGCCCGTTGTCAGCAATTCCTACTTCTTTGTAAAAAGAAATTCAACGCGATAAGCCCTGTTGCCCCGTGACTCTCAAATTCTGGATCTGAGAGTCTTCAAATTTCTGCATATTTCCCTTCAGCTTTCGAAAATACCCAAATATTCCGACTAAAAAACTCGAAGGTCACAATGACAATTGTCCCACAGGTTTCGAGGGATGGCACTCTCCCGACATGGCGCGGAATGTACAATTGTAGATTTGATGTCTTCGAATCCTCTCCTCGGAAGATACAGTATTTTCCCGCCACAGAGAGAGAGAGAGAGAGAGAGAGCACGACTGGACACAGCCTCGAAGCTAAGTTGAGTACGTTGAGAATGTAAGACTTACGGCTAAAACTCGGCTTGCAAACTGTATTTTTTTTTTTTTTTTTTTTTTTCTTTATATCGTTGATTGCCCTAATTGTTGAGCCTCTCGGACACTACCGACAATTTCTTTCATACCACTGGAGCAAAGCCGGTTTGCCTTGGAGCAACAGTCGGTGCAAAGAGGGGAAGTCCTGCAGAGGGCTTCTGAGGGACAGGAGGTGTATGGCTAGTACTCCTACTTATGGGAGTAGTGCTGGCCTTGACGGATTCTCCTATCCTTCGTAGCTCATCCAGGGCAATTGGAGTATTAGCTTTAAAAGTCTGGGTGGAATCTATAATGGCCCCCCGGTGGGAAGCTGCGACCCTGTTAATGTCTCTCCTCATGACCTCGGCGAATTCTCTCAGTCCCACATTGTATTGCCGGACTTCTTTCATCATCTTATCCAGTTTTTCCAAGATTGCTTCCGAGAGGGCGCTCCGGTGTGCCTCCAGGTACGGATACTCAAAGGGAAGCACCATCTCCTCCGAAGCTCTGGGATCTCCGTTTAGGGCCTGTCTAAACCTAGATGTAGCTAGGGCATTGGCAGCCAACATGTGATCCTTCTGAGCCTGTGTGTTTGGACGGTCTCTCGGATAATACTTCATGAAGTGATTGGCTGATAAGCCAAGTGGAGGGGTAGTAAGTCCTGCCCAGTTGTCGGTATACCAAAGGCTAAGCTGTAGTGCAAAGTCTGGAGGCTGGCGTGTAGTTTCTCCCTTCAGATACTTCAGCATCTCCTCACTCACCGTGTACCCCTTTAGCGGCTGGGCTAGAGCTTCTGGGTCTGCACTGATGGAATCAATGGTGACGAGTGAATCTCTTGATAGGAGAGCTGCTAAGCCCCTATCCTCCTGCTCCTTCAGGGCTGCCTCCATGGGGTCGGCTTCAACTGCTTCTTCCTGCCTATCTCTTGCCTGGTGATCTCTTGATCTCTGGCCTGCATCTTTTGCTGGTGGTGCCTGGGTGGTGGATTTTGAGGGGTTGGCTACCCTTGCTGACTTCCGTGTGGCTGTAGCATCTGCTGATTGTGTCCCTCTCCTGGAGGGTTTTACTGCCTTGGGCATGGTTGGTCCACTGGTTGGGGAAGTAGAATTGGGGCCAGAGGAGTCGGTGGCTGGTTTCCGCTTCTGTCCTGCTGTTGGTGGCCTGTTGTCTTTTAGAGGAGAGAAAGCCTGCAATTTAGATATGATCTGCTGAAATTCCTGCTGTGGATCTTGATGGGAGTCAGTGGTGGGGGATTCTTGTGGATTTTGCGGGTTCATGGCGGTTTTCTTTAGATCTTTGATTTTTCATGTTCACGTGTAGCAACCATAGCGTTCAGACGTGTATGTTGTCGCTCCGCAGTGTTGACATTGTGAACGGGCTCAGCCCACTAAATATCTCGCAAACCGCGAGTGATAACCAAGTGCAACATCATGACTACAACATCAGACAGTCAAGCAAATAAGAGGTCCCTACATTCTCCTTCACTCCAACTCCTAGCTATGCAAACATCGCGAAAAAAGACCATACGCCTAAAAGAGATCAAGGACTGCTAATGGACTGTGTAGGTGAGCTAAACCTTACCGATTACACATGCGCTATAGGAGATATTGTACAAGCCAAAAATGTTTTATTTGCGTCCAAAATATCAAACAACCGCATTTGCATCTACCTCACAAACAAAGAAATGGTAACCAATCTCACCAATATAAACAAATACATCACAATTGGTGAACATCATGTCCCGATCAGACCTCTTGTTACTCAACTGAAAAAAGTAATTTTCTCTAACGTATCTCCCAGTATCCCCAATTATGTCATCGAAAGTATCTTAGACCAATTAAAGATCAACAGAGGATCACCAGTCATTTCACTGAAAGCCTCCATTACAAAGGAAGGATATACTCATGTAAATAGTTGGCGAAAACAAGTATACGTCAAGCCAGAAGACGTCACGAAAATTCCAGAAATTTTCAAAATCAGCTATGAGGAGCTCAACTATTATATTTACACTAACACAGACTCAATCAAATGCTTCACCTACAATTTAGAAGGCCATCTCGCAAAAGACTGTACAAGCACGCTCACGCAAGTAAACACCCATTCGATGATAGATAAATTAGCTAACATAACGGATACGAGCGCAAATGACAACATTTAGAACATTGAAATAGCAGAGATGGATTATACCAACACTGGCATCAAACGATCGCACTCCCAAATAAGCACTGAAACCTCTCAAGTAGAATTATCTCTAAAAACGAATAATAAGACGAACATCGCGACACTTAAACATGTACGTAAAATAGGCAGATTAGCAGAAAAACTTCCGGAAAATCACGACAATATTAGAAGAGAAGACGAAACTGTTGAACCAATGGACGATAGTCAAATGATGCCAGAGGAAGAAGAGTTCGAAGACGAACTTGACAAGAAACTGAGAAATATAAAGAAATACTTACAGGTAGCCAATGCTATACTAAATTATGAACAATTTAAAAGCCTATTGGAAAATTCACACAGAAATAAACAACCAGTTGAAATTATCAAGAAATACACCACAGATTTAAATTCATTTGTACAATTTATAAAAGAAGATATATATCCAAACGTGCACAACTCAAGCATTAAAAATCGATGCACAAGACTGATAAAGAGCATAGAACAACCAAACCTAAATATCACTCCAGTACCAACTCCAGCAAATTCCGACTCTGAATCATAGTAAACAAATGGCGAAAATAATCCAATGGAACATAAATAGCCTATCGCAGCAATTCGTATTCCTTCAGTCTCTCATCCATCAAGAAAATCCAGATATTATTTGTTTACAAGAGACTAATTTAAAAAGTAACGAAAAAGCCAAAATTAAAAACTTTACTTGCTACAACAAAAATAGACAAAACTGTTTAATAGCTAGCGGCGGAGTATGTATACTGATTAGAGAACAACTATATAGTCAAGAAATACAATTAAACACAGAATTAGAGGCAGTTGCCATACAGGTTCAATTAAACAATAAGATAACTACAATATGCAATGTATACTTAAGCGACAGATACGAAATGAACATTGAGCTCCTACAAATTCTTATAGATCAACTCCCCTCCCCTTTAATTTTAGTAGGTGATTTCAACAGCCACAACTCACTATGGGGGTCAAACAAAACCGATGGAAGAGGGAAAATAATTGAAGACCTTTTAATTCAAAATAATTCTGAAATCCTCAACGATGGTGCACCTACATACTGTAGTCCCGCAACCGGTAACTTTAGCTCTATAGACCTCACTATCTGCAGCAACAATATCACCTTGTACCTCCTATGGGAAGCGTATGAATTCTCGTATGAAAGCGATCATTTCCCCCTTGTCACAAATTTCTACAAATCCAATTCTACAGCACAGCATACCCCAATCAAGAAATGGAAATACTATAAAGCCGATTGGGAAAAATACCAAGTAACAATTAACACTAGAATACACGAACTCGAGGATTTAATAAGCAATGGAAGAGATAAAAAGAACTTAAACATTAATACCATCATCAACAAATTCAAAGAGATAATCACATACGCAGCCATGAAAAGTATACCTACCAGTACTACAAAAACTAATAAATACAATACCCCATGGTGGAACGTTGAATGCGAAACAGCAATAAAAAACGCTAAAAGGGCATTTAATATTTGGAAAAAAAAACCTTAGAAAACCTAATCGAACACAAAGGACTCAAGGCCATTGCAAAAAGGACAATCAAGTACAGCAAAAAGGAATCATGGACAACATTTTTAAGATCTATAAACTATCAAATACCACTGAACGAAATTTGGAAGAAAATCAAGTCCATTGAGGGGAAAAACTCAACACAAACGATTATATTAAAGGAAGAAAACCTAATCATAAATGATCCCAATACGATAGCCAATGAACTCGCTAAAACATTCGCAGATAATTCTAGTGACACGAACCTGACGAAAGAATTTCTATATCACAAAAGCTCGCAACCCCCACTAGAAATTCCACATGATGACTCTAGTAGTATGCCGATAAACAACGAAATTACAATGGAAGAACTCAACACGATACTTCAAAACAGCAAAAATACCAGTCCAGGTCCGGACAATATACCCAACATTATGCTCAAAAAGCTACCATACAGAGCTCGCAATAGTCTACTTGAGATATATAATTTGATTTGGACACATAATCTATTTCCCGATGAATGGAGACAAGCGATAGTGATCCCTAAACTTAAGCCCAGCAAAAACAAGCACAACAAAAATAGCTACAGACCGATTGCACTAACATGCTGCATGTGTAAAATTTTAGAAAAAATAGTCAATAAAAGACTCAAAGGCTTTCTCGAAACTAATAACACACTTAACAATTGTCAGAGCGGATTCAGAGCGGGCCGCAGTACAACGGACTGCCTAGTCTCCTTAGAGTCCAATATATGCGAAGCATTCGCGCAGAACCATCATCTACTAATAGTCTGCCTAGACATGAACAAAGCTTACGACCTACTATGGCGTCAAAGGATTCTTCAAATCCTTATTAGTCTAGGAATTACAGGTTCTATGCTTCACTTTATCAAAAACTTTCTTACGAATAGAAGCATCCAAGTCCGAGTTCTTAACAGTTCTTATCTGAAGCAGTGAAAATCAATAACGGAGTCCCGCAAGGATCAGTCATTAGTGTAACACTTTTCCTGGTAGCCTTAAACGATATCTTTCAATACATTCAAGCTCCGATCAAATGCTCAGCATACGCAGATGACATCACTCTATTTATACAAGGAAAAAAAATAAAAACAAGTGTTCAACTCATGCAGCTAGTTTTGAATAAACTAAATGCGTTCTCCAATGCTACCGGATTCCAATTCTCAACGACTAAATCCCAAGCTCTTCTCTGCCAGCACAGCGGCAACAATAATAAAGACATCAAATTAACCATTGGAAAAGAGCCTATCCAAGTAGTAGACGAAGTCAAAATCCTAGGTCTCATCTTCGACAAAAAACTAACTTGGACATCACAAATCACCGAACTGAAAAACCAATGCATCCGTCGCATGAACACACTCAAGGCATTATCAGCAAGGAACTGGGGAGCCAACCAACAAATAATAACAAACACCTACAAAGCTCTTATCCAATCGAAATTGGACTACGGATGTGCAGCATACGGATCAGGTAGTGAGAACACACTAAATAAACTAAATGTTATACTCCATTCGAGTATGAGGACAGCAATAGGGGCATACAGAACAAGTCCTGTATCAAGTATTCTCAGCGAAAGTAACATGCTACCGCTATACCTCAGGCGGAAAAATTAATCATGAACTTCACAGTTAAAATATTACACTCGCCAAACAACCAAGCACACTCTCTCTTATCGAAAAGTGTCCTTAACTTCGACCAAAATAAACCTCGACAAAAACAACCTTTCTACTTAAGAACGAAAAAATACTTTAACGGATTTAACATAAACTACGATGACATACTTCTCGAAGATGCCTCACGCACCATTAAACAAATAACCAGCGAAATTAAAAGAGAAAACAATAACATTTGGAAAAACGCCGCGAACAGTTGTTCTCTCAGAAAAATTAAATCTGATGTTTTTTCAAAAAACCCAGCCACCGACCTCAAAAGATCCGACCAAATCCGCATAACAAGACTAAGAATCGGACACACAGCCATAACTCACAAACACATTCTAATGAAAGAAAAAGCTCCTCAATGTGATAAGTGCAACACCAAACTCAGTGTTGAGCATCTCTTAGTATATTACCAGAAATACAATAACGAAAGATGTAAACACCAACTAAACTACCCCCTAGATGAACTCCTAAACAACATTTCTCTATGCAATAAAGTCATCAAATTCTTACATGAAACCAAATTAGCGAACCTTATATAACAATGTACTACCTTTTACAACACTTGTAAAACATATTGTAAACCACTGTAAACAATTGCTAAATATGCCGACCAACATGTAAAGTATCATTTGAATGTATATAATTCTATGTAAAATATATAACCAAGTGTCGCTAATACCCACTAAGGGGGATGCGACAGTAAATAAATAAATGAAAAAAAAAAAAAAAAAAAAAAAAAAAAACTGTAATTTTATAGTTCGTTAATTATTAAATAAAAAGAAATAAATTATAATTTTATTTCAGTAAGATTGTCATATCGCGCGTAGATAACCACGCATAGCCAATACATCTGGCATTAAGTAGCATAACAAACTAAAAATCTATAGATTTATAAGCTAAAGATCAATGTCTTACAATCTTATCACATCGCATTCGCATATCTCTTTTTAAGCTAAATGAACAATTCTATAATAAACTAATAATAATTAGTATTATAATTATAACGAGTTTCTAATATAATAATAATAAAAATTACGCATCCTATCTATAACAAAACAGTAGATACATTTAAAGTGAGTTATGAAAAGCAGGAAGAAGGAAACATCGACTTTTGCGCTTTATTTTGCCATTTAATGATTCTCCACAGAAATCTGGCATAATAAGCCATTGGGGAACGAATGGAAATGCGGCGCAACTTTATAAACAGATTATTCAAGTTAAACCGCGTGAATTTTAAAGGAAACGTCTGGCAGAAAAGGCTGACGGCAACGAAAAGAACATCGCAGCGACGTTTGAAAGGGAGAAATGTTCGCGTGTATCCGGTTGTCTGTGATTTTCCAACCTCCCGAGCTTTTAATGAAAGGCAGAGGCTTTCGTCATTCCCACGTTATTCGTGAACGGAATAAAGTTGCGCGACGCGTACAGAAGAGAAAAAGACGAAGAGTTCGCTCAATTGGCTAGCTTCGCAAAGATTAATTAGCAAGACAGTCGCGCAAGATTTTTATCTCGACCCTGGCGCATAATTCGTCGTCGCCTTCAACTGGAAGTTACTCGTTCGTACTCTGAATCCCGAAAAAGCCCGAGCTTAACGCTCTACATGCAGACGGATATACTTGAGGTACACGACGCGTATTTTGTTTCGTTTTTTTTTTCGGATAACGAAGTTTCGTCGAGAAGGAAAGTTTCTCACTCGCAAAGTTGTACGGTGATTGGAATTTTGAGCAGTTGTTTCCGTTCGTGAAAAATCATTAGTGTGTTTTATCATGAAGGACTGATAAGTGATTGAATAATTTTTTTTAGCCGCCGAAAATTATTTTCATTCAAATTAGTACACGAATATTAGTACACCACTAATTAAACCTGAAAGTAGCCGTCGATACAGTATGCAAAATTAAACGGGTGCCGATGACAATTTCGCGCTAAAATAACTGCCAGAACAAACACGAAAAGAAGGAATGAACAATGACGAGTTGATCAACAGTTCGTGATCTAGAATCGATCGCATGGACAGCTAAATGATTCGTCACGTAGGCGGCATTTCATCGGACTACATACGCGTACATATATGGCATAATATAGCGCATTCTCGTCGATTTTCGACTAACGAGTTGTACGTTGATTGTACATTTGACCCCGTTTGCCTTCTTCTCTATCTCGTCGATTCATTTCGCAATGGAAATGCTCCTGCGAGAAATACGAGCTCGAGACTCGCGTTATTATAACGCTACGCGAATGGAGTTTCAGCGTTGTTTAAATTATGTACATCAAAGATTTTGAGATTGGATAACGTTGCGTATACACGAAATTCGAAGTAATGTATCACGGGTGATCAAAGTGATGCGAATTCATTTTTCTTTCATTCGTAATTGTAGAAAGTCCGGGAAACGTGCGCATTTGCTCTCCTCGCTGCGAACGCGCGTAAGCTACGAGATAAAAAAAACATTAGCCTCGATGAAATTGTATAAAACATACAAACAACTTGAAATTCCCGTGCCAAATCATTACGTCATACCAGCAACCCTCGCACGCCGTAAACTCCAACTGTCCAATTACAATCTATAGAGGACTTCTCATAATTCTCCCTTTTAGTAAGGATTGTAAGGGCATTATATACTCAATTGAAAATCAGGTCGTAAAGATATACGCTTGAAATCGGAAAAATATTTTTGAATGCCCACATGTGCACGGCCAATTAGTGAAACGATAAAAGCCGCGACTAATCTTCAAACAAAGTCGCTTTCATTTAATATTAATCAGCAGAAATTGCTACGCTTATCATTATCGACTGGGATCTTGATTTTCCATAATATTGCGGAAATGCGATGTGAAATTATCACGCGAACGTGAAAATATAAAACGCCGAAGTTTGATCAAAACGAAATATGTCATGAAAAGCTATTGGTATGTGAACGTGAGTGACTTTAAGTGCTCGCTTCACTTCCGTTCATTTAAACGAGACCCCGCGCAGCAGCATCGCTAGATCGACGCAGAGTGCGAGGCTTTTGACATTTTCCAAAATTGAAAAGCCGACGCTCGAAAAAATAAAGGGAAAAAAGTAAAGCAAAGTGAGTGCGAAATAGCGTGTATTACATTTTTGCATCGTACGTCAGTTATACATGGAAAGAGACACCTTTCGACATAATCCGACTACCCACCGACCGCCATCGAATAACGCATGGAAACGCGATCATCCCTTGTTACGCATAAAGCGAAACGTATATATACGTAACGGAAAAATTGAATAGCGGCATCCATCGCAAGGAAATAGAGCAGGAAATGTCAGCGAATAATCAAAAAATGGACGAACACCCCCGCTATGGATTGAAGATCGAGTGGCTGTCCGAGAGAAGGAAACGGAGCTCCGTGTATCTGGCACGCACCTGCGCACGTCCCGAGTAATCGTCGACGTGACTCGGGCTTCGTCGCTCTCGCGCCGATCGGGACGCGTGCGTTTGCCACTGCAATACCGACCTCATCGGAGCTTCGTCGTCGAAAAGGCGAAATGGTCAGCCAAGTGAGCTCAGCTTTCGCCCGACAGAACCACAAAAAAAACTGAGCTCGACGGAGGGCGATTGCTTTGCTGGCGGTCGAGTGCTCGGCAGTGCGAATGACGTTCGCCTGCAACCTCGCTTGGCGGCCCCCGTCTCCTTGCCAGTAATTACAAAGCTCGCGCGCCCTTTTTTCTCGTTTTTACGAAAGTAAAGAGTGAGCGAGGGGTCGCCGCGTGTTGACGTATCGCGTTAGAGCCCACCACCGTGGACGCGTGTCGCACGCCGCCTCGTCAAATTGGACAAGTTCGGCGTTGCTCCGAGTCGACGATATGTACACGTAGCCTCGACTTTAAAAAGCAACGACCCTTCTGTTTCTTGAATGCTGGAGCCCGCGTGCGTGATTTCACGCACTGATCTCGCGGACGGTTATTCGTTGGTGATTCATTGTACACTCGCGTCGTAACGCTCTGGCAAGTCCGTCATTGCGAAGTCATAATGAAAGCTCGTTACGCTTGAACGAGCGTGAAAATTTTTATTCACAGACGATGTACGAATATTCCATGGAAATTTTTATTCATCCTCTTTTCTGGTATATTTTTCAACGTTGAGGTGGATATGCGACCAATATGATTCTGAGAATGTTTGCGAGATTTAATAAATTCCTTTTATTTTCGCAATATCACAACAAAATATAAGCAAGTCATAGACTGATAACTGACGACAGCTTCAAAAGTCAATGGATTCTTATATAGAATTACGAAACTTCATTGATTCAACTATCCAACAAAAAAGTATATATGGCGTCTTCTACTAAACCCTCCCGAGAGCACTTAACGTTATTGTAAGCGTAAGCAAGTCTGTAAGCTTCGAGATGCTTGCTAGCTGAAGGAGCCACTCATCGAAGATTGACATTATCCTTGTGCTCATACTTGTATATCCCCAGAATTTAGGTAGGATAAATTAAAAATATACCAGTAATGTAATCGTATCAAAAGATCGCGGCAACAGGATTTGTTTAGTAAGGCTCGCCAAGAGGCTTGATCGTGAGTTGAGTTATCTGCACGTGAACCGGTGTGCCAAGAACGAAAACAATTGCGTTAGCAATGTCATCCGGTTGTAAAGCAGGATTGGCATGAATAATACCAGTCGATTTATCCACGGCATTCTGGACAACTTCGGTTATGACTAGGCCCGGGCTTAGATTCTGTAAATTGGCAAAACTCGTAAGGATCGGAGATGATGAAAAACGCATGTGTAAGTATAATTATTTACTTACCGTTACGCGAATTTTACTCCCTAAGAGCTCATTAGTGAGTACTTCAGACAATGCTGTTAACGCGAATTTTGATGGCGAATAAACATTAGTGTGCGTGTTCATTAAGCAGCTCGGATGAATTACTTTATGACCTGCAATACTGAACAATTGCCAATTTTAATTAGCATTAGTTACAACGTAATTCAAATATTTTAAACCATACCTATTTATATTGATAATGTGCCCTTCGTCACTATTCTCTTTCATCAATTTTATTCCCTGTTTCGAGCAATACAACGGACCCATGAAATTGAGCGCAATTACTTGACTAAGCTCAGCTGTTTCAGCAGCTGTTGAGAATGTAAAAAAATATATTGCTATCGACATTTTAAATGAAATGTATCAACTTACCTTCGATGGTGTTCAAATTAACGCTTCCAGCATTATTAATCAGTACAGACAAAGATTTGAAAGTTCGCCTGACGTAATCGAATGCTTCGATGACCTCCGCTTCCTTCGTAACGTCGCACTTCTTTGCGTGAAATTCGCCTGGCCCTTCAGCGTTCTTCATTTCTTGCTGTGCACAAATATCAATCGTAAAAAGAAACTCTGATTGATGTTGATAATAGTATTGCGAGTTAATTTAATAACTCACTCTCATTTTTTCTTCCCGGCGTGCCAAGCCAATGACTATCATCCCGTTACGAACTAGAATCTTCGTTATGGACAAACCAATACCGGCTGATGCACCTGTGACTACAGCTACTTTTCCGTTCCAACGATCCATAGCTCGAGAAGTGTATAATTAACTACGACTGGCTTGATCAAGTACCGTAGATGCTACTGACAAATTTTACTTGTCATTTTTCTTGTATCTAGATTTTCGTTAGGTAATACTTGATAATTTTCAGCAAGTTTTTGATGATTCATAAATCATTTGAAAAGTGTAATAACACTGTATTATTAGCGCGTTTTGCGTATCATGCAATTTTTTCAGTAGTCTGCCATTAGAACGTCAAATCTTTCTAAATTGTAAGTATGAATGGAGTAATCATCCATCATAAACAATTTGAGTATTTAATTATCGGATGTGTCGTTACGTATATTAGCAATATGCTTTCACGAACAGAACAAAAATCTTCACTCATGCAGATCACCATACATGTCGTAAAATCATATTGTTTATTATATTACATGACTACAACACGGATTTGTAAATCTAAGCATGAAGATTATTTTATGAGCCGGAATAATATACTGTTACTTGTTTTTAACAATTGCAAATATAACACAACCGAAGCGTACTTAATTATTTCTTGATGAGTCATTAGTGAAAAGTAACGAAGTAAGCAATATTTTTTATCACAGCAAAAATCACAGAAACGCAATTGATATTCATTGTTTCCAATAGCTAAAGTGATTTATTTCTTTTATTTGTTGAAACTCGAAGTTATCGTCGTTGAAATAAAATTTTGTAGTGACTCTGTAGTTAAAATATACTTAAAATATACTAACAAATATGTTATCAAAATCATCATTATTACTTCAAATTCTTCGGCTCAATTCTTACGTCACATCAATATGTAAGCACACAATGAACTTTTCAAAATCTCAAACATCAGAACAACGTAAACAGTAGATGCTTCACTATACTTTTTTAAGATAGAATAAAAGCAAACATTAAAAACATCAACTGGATCGCTTTATTTTTTATGAAAGGAATTGTTGTTTTTCACCGATCACTCAATTCCGATCAAGAAACAACGTAGCTTTATTTTCTATATCATTAAAAAGAAGCGATGAAATGCCCCAGGAAAATTTTTCAATAAATGGTTCCTACACTGATAGCCAAGGGAGTAAATCTCAATTTTTATGGAAATTATTTTCAGAAATATGCTATATAAAATTATTTTGCCTATTTGAAAAGTGTGTAACAACAATCGACAAGATTTAACTACTTTTGCGCCTCCAAACGCAGCTGTCAACGGAATACACCTTCCAAACGGCACCAGCTATGACACATATGTTCCGCTGAGCATATAGGCATTAATTGAATGTAATTTTAATAATATATTAAGTGATTTTTCGCAATGACTCGCGCGGAAGTGCTTTGATTTTTAAATCACCAAATGCACCATTGACTCACTTGAAGAAAGCAGCGTGTACATTTTCTTAGTTAAGTCAAGTGTGCGTTACACCAACAAACGGTAGTGTGCATCGCATGCACAGAGAGAGAGAGAGAGAGAGAGAGAGAGAGAGAGAGAGAGAGAGAGAGATAGAGAGAGAATTACGTATAGGCACAACGCGAAGCGATGCGAAGGGGAGAAGGAGGTGAGGGTTTGGTGGGACAAGCATTCGATTGTGCCGTTGTCTCTTGTGCACGCTAGAACTATTTGCTTGGTGCTAGGGCTATTGGATCCAAGGTTTAATTATTTCTGACTATGGCTCCAGTTATGCGGATGTCAGACGCATTGCGTCCTTCTCCTCTGCCCTATCCCCTCCGCCGTGAGTTTAAGCCTGCCTCGACACTCTGCGTGCATCTATGCAGTTATTAATCAAAAACTGAAATGGTATAGAATAACGTAGATCGAATTTGCACTAATATGAACCGAGGATTGTGGATATGCATCAGCTATTGAATTGCTGAAATCATACTGCTAATTTACGCATAAACACAATACAATAGAGTGGTCAATCGATATCAATGTATAATTGTCCTGCCTTGTTGGTGCAGCCAATAGCTCAAGTACAATATGCTATAGAGATCAAAATCACAGCGAAATATAGTGGGCGTATTGATTACGGCGGTATCAGCCCAAACGATCCAGACTGCTATTTTATCAGTTTTATTATCTCAATAAGCTGACACTGAATCAGCTTATCCATCAACTTATTCGTTTTGTTGTGTAATAATCACCTATAGAAGTACGAATCGTCACGGAGAAAGTTTTTTGAGCCGTTTCAAGTATCGCAAAAGTCACATTCACAATTGTCAAAAGCCGCTCCAATCTGCGTCTAATCTGCGGCTAAAAGAGCGATAAACTTTTTTGTCAACCTACATGCCCAATTTTTGCGCGTCGAATTGAAGTCGCTAACTAGCTTGCAAATGAACTGTCGTTTTTCAATTCAAAAAACATAAAGTACTGCCGTGTCAAATACACCGAGTAGCTGCTGTGCGAGGTGGATCTCAATTCAGAAACGAGGTCACGCGCTGGATGAGAAATGATGCTCGTAACAGAACTTTCTGAAGGGATTTCTTTCATATAGTCAATTGAAATTGACTGTATGAGGTTGTACGGTTCAAATTAATATGCATGTACCGTATTTCGAGCGAACGAAAAGCAGTTGGAATTATTTTTCAAAATAAAGTCAGTTTCAGCAACGCATCGTTTAGTTTTCGGAACATAAAGTCATTAGCAGAAAGGCAAAATTTCACGTACGTGCGCAGTTTGCAAAGAAAAAAAATTGTGTCTGCATATCTTTTTGCGTTATCAAACGAATTTTAAATGAAAGCAACGTCACTAGATTTCCTTTCTATATAGAACATTGTAAAGAGAGAGTCTTTTTTAGCAGTTTAAAATCGTCCCGCGACTCTATTCACAAAATTATTTGCCCGGGGAAAGGACGGCACGAATGCTCGGACTACTAAGCAACGTGCCGGGCGTGCGGGTTGCGACGTTCGCGAGGCGAGAGAGCTGAAATTCGGAAAGGAGAGGAAAGAACGCCCAAATCACACCGGCAATTTCGTTAATAAAATCAAATTTTATTGCTGACCCATTTGCTATGTACAAAGCGAAGAAAGAAACGCGTGGACCCGGCAAAAACGCACCTGTAACTGCGATCGGCCTGTACTTCTCCGTTCGACCACGAGGACCATAAATCGCTCAGCCGTGACACTAAAGTCACCTCGGGTCGGCAACGCCCGCGAAAGTCACGCGCGCGCCCGGCGACCGAGCAGAGAGCTCGCGCTGCTGATGCTGTTGCTGCTTACGCTGTTGCTCGGAAATCTCCGGGGCACCAGTGGAGCTGCTGCGAAGGCTGGGCCGACCCGGTTCACCAACCTCAAGGACGTCCAACACAAAATGGCGCAGCGGTGGCCCCCGCACGGCTGCTTACGGGTTCGCGCGCAACGAGGTTTTCGTGTGCGCTTACTCGCTCCTGCGTTGGACCACGTATTCTCTCTTTCTGCTCCTCTCTCTCTCTCACTATTTCTCTCCCCACGCGTCTTCGCCTCTACGGTCCGCCACGCTGGCTATGCAATTTTTAAATGCTATAACTTTTGTTTTATATTCACCGAAAATACAATAATATCTTGGTTGAGAAATCATGCCTGTTTAATATTTTGACAAATATTTCTAACTTTGCTATTGTTAATTGTCATTGTGTAGCCAGTGACGCAGACAAATGTTTCATACCCTTTTAAATAAAAATACCTATTTTATACTATTAATTTTATTAAATAATTGAGTGATGAAAAACTTTTATTCAGGGCCTATTGGCTTTAATGTTTCATGTTTTTTCAATTGTTTCAAAGCTGTTTTATGAGCTATGGTATGTATATGTACATGAATATTAAATTTTTGCCTGAAAAATCTCATTTGACTATTATTGGACATTAATGTTTTTTAAATCTGATAAACAGGTTAGAGCGAAGGCGCACATATAAAGACCACTCGTAAACTAACAATGAAGTAATATTGAAAAAGAACGCGACGTTAGAAACTCTTACGATCTGACACGTATATGTAACCGAAAGCATATAAACTTCGATTATCTCCAGTTTATACGATCAATATTAACATTTAAATTAGCCAACGTTGCCGCGCACTTGAGCCGTGAATTAATTGGATATTAAAATTGCACGCCCGAGGCGAAACATTATAAACTCATCATCGGTTTCAAAATGTCGTTAAAAATTTACAACGCCCTAGCTCATGCGTGTATGTATACGTACATACTAACGAAACCTATAATTTGTTTTTTTTTTTTTTATTTTCAAATATATTTATTTATAACCTATGCCGACAAGAAGTATGAATGGTACTACAAAATGGGTAACATTGTGATATTAAATCTATAATATATAAGATATTTCTCCAATGATCAATACCGAAAAACTATAGAAAAAGTGAAATAATTTTTATTTTTCAGAATTGACTTTCAATTTGATTATATGATACTTTGTATTTCTTGAATCTAGATACCCTTAAAGTTGTATACGTTATATTCAATTGGATAGTCGATTGGTGGTGGTGCCTTTTGTAGACAGCTTTTATTTCTTCTTTTATAATTGGTATATTGACCCATTAACGCACAAAGAGATGTAGTTGGACACTCGAAAAAAAAATTAACTTTTCGACGGTTTTGAGTTACAATGACGATATTTTATAAATAAAATTGGCTGTTCTTTCAAATGTGGTTATTTATTTTTAGTTGCTACCCCACATAAGGAATAAAAGTGGAAGTTAAATGAAGAAAAGTCGTCCAATTAATAAAAACATCGTTGGACAAACCCAGTACAAAATTCTTCACAATACTCAAAAACTGTTCTTTCTGATTTGTTTTGTTACAAAAATAATGAATTGTGGCGTACCATAAATTAATTTACAACCCATAGCAAGGGGTAAAATCAATTATTTTTATGAAAAATGTACAAATAATTTTCTAGTGTATATTCATGGTTTTCATTGGAAATTGATAATTTTTCTTATCTAAATGTGTAAAAAATTGTCTAATAAATCCCTTAAAACGAGAAAAAATCCCTAATATAAGAGTGAACATTTTTTTAAGATAATAAAAATATTTCTTATGCAATGCAAGAGTTAGTAAACACTTTATTTGTGAACAAATAAATTTTCACTTTTATATCGGGGATGTATTTTTATTTCGAGAGATTAATTTGACAATTTTTTACATATTCAGATAAGCAAAATTACTAATTTCAGATAAAACCAGTGAATATACATTAAAAAATTATTTCTTCATTTTTCACCAAAATACTTAATTTTCCCCCTTAATATGGGTTGTGAATTGAATTATATTACGTCAAGATGATATTTCGTTAATTTTGTAATAAAACAAATTTGAATCAATAGTTTTTAGGCCTTGCGAAGAATTTTCTATTATGTTTGTCTAACAATGTTTTTAGTAATTGGATGACTTTTCTTCATTTAACTTACATTTTCACCCCTTATGAAGGATTAAAACTAAAAATTAACACCGGAATTTGAAAGAATAGCCAATTTTACATTTAAGGTGTCAATATGATAGCTCGAAACCGCCGAAAAATTAATTTTTTTTTTTTCGAGTGTCTAACTACGTCTCCTTAGGCGTTGATGGGTTAACGCGCTTCCTAATTATTTATGTATGGGGTATATTTTATAATAGTTTTTATTTCATTCAAGCATGAAATTCAATATTAATGCTATGAATTTTCAAGGGCGGAGAAGAGGAAATCTTCTAGACACCCGTGAAGGTAGTGTTGGATTCACCCGGAGGTGCCTACTAACTAAATGTGGTTCAAAGAGCTAGAGAGTTTATGGAGGGGTTGAGATGATTGGTATATGTTAGGGCTGCGCCGTGGACGGGCGAGATACCAGAGTCTTGCTAAAGTATTTGTTTATTCCAGACGAACCAAGGACATTTAAGGGCCGAGTGGATAATGATGCGCATATAGGTCCTTTGACGTTTCTTAAATATGGTGGGATAAGCCGCGCTTCAAGTAGGGATAGCGCATGTAGCGATGCTACTGATAATGCCATTTAAGGCGCTAATTTCGGTTTGTCTGGAGATTGAGTAGTTGTCGAAAAAGAATTTAAAGTAGACGAAGGCACCGTTTATATTTTGTCTAACCGTATTTATTTGTTTGTTCCATGTGAGCATTCTAGCATATATAACGCGTAGATAATTGGCAGAATTGCTCTATGATATGAGGTGTTGATCGGTAAGAAATACGCTCATTGCATTATAAGCCTGCATAATAGCCGAGTTTATGAGGCAGGTGTTACCAACGGTCGAGCCTCCCTGACGAATCTAGTCGGTAATACCGGGATTAAACACTTCTGTCTAATCAATTTTATCATTTTGGCTGTATTTTGCAGGCATAAGTCTCGTATAATAAATTATTAATAATAATAAATTATTGTTTGTACCTTTTCGCATTGATATATGCGAATTAACGATTAATTTTTCCGTATATTCATACGTTCGTACTGTTCACAGTGACAAATCGACGATCATTAGAAAAAGATGATTTATTATTTGATTCACGTACTTTTAACAAACAAATAAGCTTTTACGCGTATATTATCAACAACAACGGATTTGTTGTTTTGACGGTGATAACCAGGCAAAATACGTCAGTCGAGTGAAACAAATGTTAAAAATAAAACGATTTGTAGCAGCGCGGTAGTGCACTCGGTAAAATATTCAGTGAAAATTTATAAAATAAGAAAGTATGCAAATCGCATCAGTGTACATTAAACGCTGAGCCGTAGACCGTAGCTAATACTACAAAGAGATTTTCTTCAGTTTGGAAAGTTTTGGCGAAATAGGAGTACGGAGTTGAGTTGTAGAATTCATACTACATTCAAACACGCCATACAAAGTATAAACTGAATTTAGCTTAAATTCAACAGGGATGTTGCGTCGGCTTTAAACGGAATAACTCGACAGCTGCGCCTCGTTATCCAACTATTACCAGTGTTCGCATTCAACGCGTGTAAATGCCAGAGTTACGCGATTTTTTTTTCAATATACGCCGCTAGGTACTTTTCAATCGACTACTCTTAATAGCAATGTATATTATGAAAGTTTTTAATTAAAAATGCGGATAAAAGATTAAAGCTCGAAAAATTTCATTAATTACGGTATGAAGTTATTTCTTAATTCCGATGCAATAGATTTCGTTGGTTTAATATTTTCACCTGTTCAATTTTTCGAGGAAATTCACTTTTCTTCTTAGAAAACTTCTTTCCAGGAATCTAAGAGAACTGATCTTTTTCTTATTAAATGACAATTGCTTCGGTCAATAATAAACAGCCAAAATTCAAAATCATAGGCGGGAAAGATTTCAGCTTTTGAGCTTGTGCTGCGTAATATAAAAAAATAGAAACTTCTGACGATATACCCTTTACACTATACGTACATGAGCCTATACACAAATGTGATCGAACTGTGTAATACAGCACAGAGACAGAGAGGGGGGGGGGGGAGACTACGAAACTCTAGTGTCAGTGGGATCGAGCGTCGACGACGAGTCATTTATCGTCACGCAGTCGAAGCTAATTGAATTTCAATTAACTGCTCCATTGAGGCGGCCGTCGTAGCCTCGTCAGCCAAACATTTCTCGCTCATGTACGCGACGTCGGCTTTTGAGATCTTAAATCGCTACGCTTAAGCTTGTGATATGCGATATTGCCTTGCTTACATGTAGACGCTTCCTGTCCGACCTTTGTCTTTTCTTTCATTCTCTAGCTTGAAAACGATTGGATTTGTGAATGAACGGTAAAAGTTGTATTTAATGATTACATGACATCTGGACATTTAATAGATATTGAATAGAATTAAATCTACTTATTTTTACAAAATAATTTTATAATATTTTGATTGTTGCAGCGATTATTTGTTTTGGTAATTAATCATTCAGAAAGACATGTATGTTCGAATGTTAACGTATATTTTTAAAATATAACCAGTCTCGATTCCTATCCCTCTACTTAAATTATAATTGAAAATAATCAATTTCTAAACTGATTCTAAATTAAGGATAATCAATTTCATAACTTTCCCATTCGAGTGAGATTATCGAAGTACAAAATCTACATATTTTCAGAATTATGTATCTGTCGAAAATAATAATCGGTTATGAGAAATATCTTCGTTGATCGAATCTTCATAAAATCGTTCAAATAAAGTAGATTACTTCAGCACGATTTCGTTAACATTTCCTGTATACAAATACAATAATCAAATAAAAATACTGTATTTTAACACCGCACATTTCAAATCAAATACTTTGCTCTTACATTAATCAAGAGTCGTGTAACAACTAGTTAATGAATTTAAATAATAATGTTGCAGTTGCACGTAACTATAACGGTAAAAATTCTTCAATAGCCGCTAATATTCATTATACCGGCAATTAGATTAACCTTACAACTGTTTGACTTTGTTGATCAAAACATAATATTACATCTGCACTAAATTGAATAATTAAATCCGTATAATAAGAAAGTGGTTCAACCGCGTCTTTTCGCAAAATATGAAAATTTCAATTCAATCGACGATTCTTGTTTTATTAATTATGAGGAAAATTCTTTATTCTATATTGATCTTGCTCGTTGATATACTTGGAGGTCTGTTAATCAGTATCTGAATTTAAATAGCCGCTATGTAAATCAATTAATATAAAAAGTTAAAACGAACCTGAACTAGAAAAAATTAATGGCTAAGATGGGCTATATAAACTTAGAGGATATGATTTGTATAAATAAAAGAGAATACACACACACACCTACACTAGTGGTGCTTCGCCCCCCTGTTTAATTACGGGAAGGGTGGAGGGGAAATATATATAGAGATAAGTTTCATTTTTAGTATGCATTATTTTATTTCATAGCTAAAAAATGTTTGCTTATAAATGATCATCGGGGGGATGGCGAGCGATAAATATATAAATATATATATCGTATGTGGACATATATACCGTCAAATTTTCTTGATTCATGGGAAATAAATCGTCTTTTTCCTTTTTTTATAATTTTTAATTATTATAAAATCAGGGTTGAAGAGCGGTGGTATTGCAGGGTGATGCTAAGGGGGGGGGGGTATTTATACTACACTCCCCTGTTAAACACGGGAGAAAGTGATAACATTTTTTCTTATGTCTATATATATATATATACACACACCCACACATTTATAAGTAGATATAAGTTGAAAAAGTATTAAAAAATGTAATGGCATAAGAAAACCTTCTCAAAGTGCGTAAGATGGAAAAAGCGAACAATCACATTAGTTAAAAAATTAAAATGCAGTAACAACAAAACATGACTTTTACAGAGGTTGCGGTTGAATGGTCATTTGCTTCAGATGATAAAGAGCTCTCTTACCTTAACCTAAAATAGATAGCGAGATGATTTTATGATTACTGCAGAAAATGGGAATTTTTTTGAATATTCATTTCACGAGAGGTTTTAAACTAAAAGTAAAGTTAAGCTTCATTTTACACGTTAAAAAAAGTAGAAATACATGTAAAATGCTTAGCAATAGAAACTTAATAACTAACTATTACTACGTGATATAACCATCAGCAAGAATTTTAATATCACTATTACTTCTGAAGAATTTTTATATCGTACACCCATGTATGATCGAACAAGCTAATTGTACTTTTGTCGAAGGAAATTTGTCGAAATATTAAAAAGCTTATCCGAACATTTGAACCAACATCAAAGCTCAACGTCTGTCATCGAAATGAGCTTATCAACGAACGTCACGAATACGTTTCGTACATCCAACGAAGAGGGAAAGAAATGCAAGTGAACATGGAAAGTCATCAGTTATGTGTTAAAGTGAATTAATGATCTGTATCTATAACGAGACTTCCCCACCCGTCACCCCGAATGTATACACTCGCAAAAGAGAGAAATTCAAAAGAGATGTATTACGTGACTGCGTAATCTTTCTCGTGGGCCCGCCTCTCTATACGCTACACACCGTAAAATGGGTCAAGTGTTGGAAGTCGAGCGTATTGGACATGACGTAACTCATCTGTCAGAGAAAAAATAATTTGAACAAGAGTTCGTTCTCGCACCGTGAAAGATTTCTAATGAATTCAATATTATAATTTACTTTTATAGGTGAATTATATCTCAATCGAATAATCTCTTGCATTTTCTATGTGAGAGTTCATGTTTCAATGGCATAGTGAATAATTGTATTATTATTGCTCGACGTTAAGACTTGACGAGATTGCTGAGTGCAATAGTCAGCAGTATCTTCTCGGAGTCAATTATATATCATTAGGTTGTAGGCAGGATCAGTTGATATATTCCCTGAATAATAAAAATTATAAAATACTTTCCCAGCAGATATAGAATATTTTTAGTATTTGAAATATCTCAAACTAGAAAATAGTTCGCATTGCAACAGAAATTAGTACATGTTTCATTTTTTTCACAAAACTTGAGTAAGCTTTCATAAATTTTTCTTCACCTTTACTTACGAATACAAATGTTTATTACTTTCAAAAAAGCGCTTAAGCAATACATGCATTCCATTACGATTCCTTGTATAATAATTATTCCATAGGAAATAACACCATGAAATAATGCATGATAAATAATTTTTAATATTTTAGTATTCATAATTCTTAATAACTTGTGGAATAGAGATAAAATATTTAGTTTTTTCACATAAATTTATTATATAGGTCCTATTTTGTATTACTGTTAAATGTCATATCTAAATATTTGTGCTATCCATACGATTAATTCTTATTCCATGCATGTTAATGCTTAAATTATTTGGAATATCACTGTAATTATTACCAGAATCTACGTGAGCTATTTTTTTAATATTTAATAATAATTTACTTAATGCTAGTCAATCATCAATAACTCCTATTGTCTGTTCATGTTATTTTGTGCTTTTTGGCAATCGTTATTATTTCCAATTGAAATAATAACTGTGTTGTCTGCAAAAGAAAGTATTGTATTTTCAAGTAATAATTGTAGTCAGTCATTTATGTAGATAACGAATAATAGGGACAAAGGATGGTACCTTGTCGTACTCATATATGTTGTTTCCGTTTTACTCTGTAAATTATTTAATCTTACTTTTTGTTTTATGTTGCTTGAATAACTCTTCATGAAATTATAAGCTTTACCTCTTATTTCATATTAAAATAATTTACAGAGTAATGTTATGGTTAACTATATGAAAAGATTTGTCAATGTCAAGAAAAGTGATATAGCAATTGGAACTTCCGAGTCAAGTTATAGTATATTATATCATAATATACTATACAAGTTCGTATATTATATTAGTTATATAAATTACTTGATACTTACAAAATAGAAATATTAATAATGTAAAAATAAATATTGCCCCAGCTCAAGAGTCTTTCCAATTTTTAATTTCAATGTACGGTCAATCAGCCATCTGAAATTGGGACTGGACATTGGCAATTCGATTATCCCGTAAAACATTTTCGATGCATTCGCCGGTAATTAATAATGCTAGCTGGAGTTCATTCTTTTGCTCGAGCGCGCTTTTTTGCTGCTACGTTACGTCGCGCAACTGCCACTCCCATTGATTGCCCCGTTAATTATTAGCATATGAATGGGAGCAACGCTGATGCACATTCGTAATTCGACGCCAGTGCAGCCTGAACTAAAATGTCATGTGAAGCGGTTTTGTTTATTTCTACGGAATCAACCTTTTACCTCGAAAATGAGTTGCCGTAACATCGATTGGAGAAGAGTCAGCGCACGCTGGGAACTACAGGCAATTATTGAGAAGCGAATGGGCGAATTGAAATTTGTTCTTGAATGCTCGTCGCAGAAATGGTACGGTCAGCATCAAGAACGAAAACTTTCCAAGTATCTCCTCGCGCGGATTTTTTCGCCCGAGAGCACCGTGGAGTATTTTATTAGGGAACCTTTTTCTCCTGAGACGCGAAGGAAACGTTTCGTTGTTGGATTATAATTGAGCGATTCGCGGCTGTGAGATGCAAAAAGTGACGAATAAACACGCGAGCTGCAGCTACATTTTTATTCTCGCACCTCGTATTCTAAAGCTTCTTTCTCACGGCGAAAACAAGCGGCACGTCCTTTTCGCGATGTAATTGAATTTCATGCTCGGCCGTATCCGCCTCGAGCGTACGCGTTCTAGATAATTATTCGCTATTACGGCCTGCAGCTTACGCATCCCGCGCTCTAGCTGTTATGCTTTGAATTTAGTTTTGTAAAATTGCTCTTGGCTTTTGTTTGAAAAGGATTCATTTCAATAACGACCATAAACAATCGACGAGCTTTTAATTACATGAAAAACGCTCTTCTAATCCATTCCAGTTATTGGAACATGAATTTTGGAAAAAATATTCAGCATTCATGGATTAATGCATGAACTGTAACTTTTTAAACTCAAGCCGTAATGTTCACAACGAGCAGTTCTGCATTATTGATTCCACCTATCATTTTCCGTGAGCTCACTTCTTGCTTACCGCTTCTCTTGCTTACCGATTTCTCGCTAAAATACTAATTTCAACTTCTGCAAGATAGTATTCTGCAATTTTATTTTTGCATTCCGCTTAATTTCAAGCTAATTAATAAGAAGCCTTAAATGTTTATGTCACTTTGTATTGCACGTTATAAGGCAAACGCGCTGGCGTTGGCATGAGCAGTTACGCCCCATAAGTCTCGTTATCAACTTGTTATTAATGGTTGAAAGGTTTCAAGGACATGTTCAACTACGCGTTACAGCGCCTACGAAGTTTTGACTTTAATTGGTAGATTTATATGACGCTGGAGGTAGCAAACTAGGGAAGACCAAATTAGCGAGCGCGGTGTTTTCACATCTTATCGGAGCTTCGTATTTATTTTGATGTTTTATCTATGTAAATTAATATTCACTTGTCACGAATATCAACTTATCGCGATTCGTTGATTAATTCGCTGACCAAAACAGAATTTTTTTATTTTACATTATTATATTATTTTGTATATTTACAATTTCTTCTGAATGATATGGATTACTTTAAAGACATATCGTTTCTTAAAATATTAAAAGTCCACATTGATTTTCCATTCGTCGATTATCCATTCACTAAATACCCAGTAATATCCAGTAGTTTCGCTTCGATACTTATAAGAATTATTTTAATAATCATACAACATTTCAATCATTTCGTTGAAGACTTCTACTATTATTAAATTACCTCGACTGCTCGGTCTGTAGTTTTCAAAAAAAGAACATAATACCATTTTATAATAGATTGTTATAAAACTTTAAAAAATGCACTATATGGAATAAATCATATATATAGTTGATAATGATTGACTGTCTATGTAAGATTTGACTAGTACGATTAAAAGAAGGGTGCTTATTTTTCATTTTAATTACGTAATATAAATTTTTATAATCACCGTGTATGTGATTCTTTACTAGTTTTAAATTAATAATATGTGTACAGCACAAGTACTACCAAATTTTATAATCCTGTGACGGGCGAATCGATCGTTGGATTCGATCGCCCTGTTCCTCTCTCTCTCTTCCGCGTGCCTTCCCCTGAGCGGCTGCCACATCGGTCTTGGTTGAGTAAAACCGAGTATCGACGCACGATGTGGCTTTGTTGCAGGTCTGATTCCTGATCGGCGGAGATACCTGGCGTTGGAGGGATAGGCATGAGCGGGGAGCAGAGGAGGAGAGAGGGAAATAGTGTCGCGCCGGCATGAGTCGCACATGTGTGCGTAGCCGGCGGCGCTCGGCCGTTTTTGAGTACCTATAGGGAGGGGCGCGTAAGAAATCGCGGAAGGCGCGAGATCGCGGGCAGTAGGGTTTTGACCGGCGACTAATTGCCAGCTAATCAAGCCTTGTGACAAGAATCAGTGTTCGGGTAGTTGATTGCCATCGAACGACCATCAGCAAGAAGGAAGACCGGCTGCATCCAGAATCCCGCCTTTCGAGGACGACATCGTTTGCTCAGAGGACGCGGACTTCCGCAGCAGCGCTCCCTCCCAAGGTCAGGTACCCTTTTTGTTTCTCGGTGCGCACCTCGATTTCTCTCTCTCCGAGCATCGTATAGGCCGGACGCGGACGAGCGGTTGCATGCGTGAACTCGCATCGCCCTCGCGGAATTCGCGGGACAAATTGTAAGGTGATGTTCTGTCTCCTGTGCGTTAATTCGCACGGAACGAACTTAGCCCGGACTCGGCCGACGCACACGTCAAACGCCGTATGTACGTTATTATTGTAATAAAGTGTAAAATAGTTGAACTGATGAGTTTATTCTGTTTAAACCTGTCTCTCTTGTAATTAGTTAAATTGCGATTCTCGATATTACCGGACGACATAGCCCTCGTTAAATCTTCGCGACGAAGCGAATACGCCTTCCGAGCCTTTCCCCTTAAATAATTTGTGACGCAACGTTGTTCGGGCTTAAATTATTAACGTACGTGTTACAATCCGAATTATGAACTCTAGCAATATTGTATCCATTTCACCGAACTAAACGTAACTAGAAATTTCTAGTTCGTATGAAAATTCATTATACCTTTAATTTTTTACATTATATTACAATGCAATAAAATATTTAAAAATAACATTATTTTTATGTATGTATTTAAAAATAATTTTTAATAAATTTTTAATAATTTTTAATAAATAAATTCAAAACTTTCACTTAAATATTCATCTATTCAAGTCGAGTACAATCTCACAACATTAATTAACATATGCGCGTGATATGGCAACCGCTCATATACTCATATATTCAGTATACGAATCTACGCGAATGGTCGAACGCATCCGTGATTTCGACCCGAAATTTAATTGTTATGTTAAATTTATAGAAAGCTCACGGAATTAGAGGCGCCGGGTGTAATAATGTCATTATGGTTCAGCTCGAGTTTTTTTAATTTTTGCATTGAGATATCGGGTTCTAGATTCAGTTATTATTCTTTTGTGTTTTAATACTGGTGTTTTATTTAAAAAATTTAATTATCGATACAAATCCTGGAAATCTTGTTTTCTGTAATATTTTTTACGATATCTATTTACGAAAAATAATGGTGAATTTTCTAAAACGTATGCTTATTAGCAATTTTTATAAACATTAAAATTGAAACGAAGACTATATGGTTCTCCATTTTAAATAATCTAAGCTTAAAAGAAAAAACATTAATTATAATGCTAGAACTATAAAAAGTAATTTAAATTTGTACTTGCCATTATCGTTTTGTTTTGAAGTGTAATGTAAAAATAAAATGTCTGCGTAGACCACTACTTCATATAGCAAACACTGCTAATTCTTGGTTACAAGATTTGAATTAGGATCCCATACGCATAACATAAAATATAATGAGTGTACATAAAGTAACAACTATATTACATCGTAAAGAATAGAATAAATGAATTGTTTTCTGTATGCTGTGAATATACGTGTATAGAAATGAATATCTTATTATCTCCTAGTTATATAATGATATCACTGGATCCGATGGGTTAATAATTTCTTCATACATTTTTTTAAACATAATCTCTTGAAGAATTATCATTTCAAATGAACTTCATTTCTTTTTAAACGTATAATTCATTCTTATCTTCATTCTTATGAATACTTTTCATTCAACTTTATTCGACAAGCGCCATATTTAATCACTCCCTACCGTATCCATAGATATACAAACCAATGTAAATTAATGAGTCGACTTTCCTCCAAGGTTTAATCGCATGTAGTGCTCGCTACCCGAAAAAAATATAGGTCGGTAGTTTTTATCGATCAAAGTACTAGTTTCTTCAAAAATAAATGCTTAAAAGTGTTATTCAAAAATAATATTTTATAAGTTAGAAGATCTATTTACGTAACTTGCGGAATGAAAAATGATAGCTCAATATTATTTTTGAATGTTTGAAAGATCTCTTTCAAACATTTATTTTGAAAGAAACTAGTAGACCGGATGATCTAAAATGGATTCGCAGTACTTCGAACGGTCAAAGCTATCAACTTATATTTTTCTTTTTAGGTTGCGAGTACTACTCGCGGTTAAAGCTTGGAGCAGAGTTGGCCGATTAATTTACATTGGTTTGTATAGTCATGGAAGAGTAGGGGTCCCTTAACGACATTACATTGAACTGATCCTGATCAATAGCATCTAGCAGTGCTTACATAAGTTAATATTTTTGCTTTCTTGTGATGTTACATTTAGCTGCGCTAATAAATATTAGTAGGCAAATGCTGCAAATCTCGGTTAAACGAATCATAATTAACTGAATATAATACGACCAGAACAGAGTTAAAATTTTACTCGTATTTATTTGATCTTATTAGCGATCGATATATTTACATATTTCTTTTTGAACAAATGATGTTTTCTTTTAAAATTTGATGATGGACATATGTCTTGATTGAAAAACTAAAATTAATGTAATAAATACTCAAAAGATTCATTGATTGACCGTATTTTTGTTTTAAACAAAACATGTGTACGTGTTGTTTAAATTATGTCTTTTTAGAATAATACAACTTTCAACTTTAACTTCAACTAAATTGATAACAATTATTTGCACGTGAATTTTGCAATATCGAATATCGAATATAGCGTATTGGTAAAATACTCTTTTGTCGAAAAAAAATTTAATTTTAATTAAGAAAAACTTTTTCAATAATGATTGAATATTCCCATACGTGCAGATACTACTTTTTTAATTTTGAGTGCTCCAAAAGAAATGAATTACTATAGTAAGTGTAAAAATAGCTCTTGAACATTACAAGTGATTTTCTATCGACAGTAAATGACAGATTTCATCGCTATCCATGTCACATAAAAAATGCGGAGTAAATTGAAATTCAATGCAATTATTGAAGTTATTGAATTATGCGTAGAAATTGCTATTTGCAACACCCATGGTAAACCACAGGCACTCACGTGGAACGATTATTAACGAGTTCATCAGTATACGATGATCGCAATATTACAAATTTAAGAAATATGTGTAAGTTATGTCAAACAACAGTTGTTCAACTATTAAATAAACATTCGTTTGAAAAGTAGATTCATTTGGAAATCAGTATAAAGAAGGTTAATTAGAAAATCTTTTACTTAGCCGTTTATAGACATGATGCGGTTATAAATATCTGCCAGTAGGAATACACTAGTTGAGTTTTCTCTTGAAATGAATAAACAATTTTTACAGATTGATAGAGATTTTTTATTAGCTCGCTATCAACGAAACAATTTGATGAAAAGCCACTGCTACACATCGATCGTAAATATTACACTCAGGCGCGATAAAAATGCGGCTGTCATAAAAAGATCGGTCGGATAAGGGAAGGGAGAAGGGAATCGATACCGAAATACCAACCGCTATCGCCGCGTCGTAGCGCGAAATATCTCACCGGGACACGCGCGATAATGAGAACGCGACGGAATGAACGATTGCCAAATTGCAGCTTCGCTCGCGCATCGGTGCGCGCGTGCGAGTGAGCTCGAGAAATATACACAGCGAAGGGCGTCCAAAGAGAAATATCAATAGTAACGTCACGAATCGATGACACGACGTGGCTTTCGTGCTTGGCGACGGAATTCCTCGCCGGTTCTCGCGACAAGGATCAACCGTGCGACGGAATGCGGTAATACTTTTTTACTTTCGGCAGGGTTCTGTTAAGCGCGCTAATACCTTTCCGATGTCCATTATAAAGGGCTGCTCCAAATTTTCCAGGAGGATACGATGACATTTCTTTTATTACGTGTCAATCGTATATTTAAAGAACTTTATACATATTTTACATCTTTTTAATTGAGCAGCATTACGTTGAAAATGAAAAATTATACATTGCACTCTGCTGAAATTCAATCATAAGCGTCGTGTTTGATGAGCATTTAAAGAGATAAGGGTTTTTCTGGATAATGATTATGGACGTGTCAAGTTTTCGTTGGATCATCAGTCACGACTAAGTAGAATATAACTGAATTCGGTCCGGTAAAACGAGTTTTAATTATTCAAACTTTCATCGAAATAAATTGAAATTCAATATAATTATTCAAGTTAATAAATATGCACAGAAATTTCTATTTGCAACGCCTATGATGAACTACAGGCAGTTACGCGGAACAATTATTAACGAGTTCATCGGTATCGGACGATCGCAATATTGCAAATTTAACAAACATTCCACTGAACTAAAAGTTCTGAAAAGCATTATTAAAAACGCAGAAGCCAGGAAGAACGAATCTCAATTCGAGTATATATACATATATGTTCGTGTATATGTGTATATATATATATATATATATATGTGTACATATATACATATACATATCAGATCTAGCTGGTGGAACCGACACACAAGCTCATACGAGAGCTAGAGCTTACGCACACAGCCGGGCGCGAGGGAAATGGCATTGGCAGCGTTCCGTGGTGGCAGGAATGCGATTATTACATAACTCGCCTAGTGGACATATTGCCGCGCTTTGATGCACGCCGATCGGCGTGCCTTCGATTTCGACGCTCTCGCTCACGGTTATTAGATGGCAGAGTCGTTCGTGCCTCGAGCCTCTAATTGCTGCATCGCGAAATAATGCTTTTCGCCGCCGTACGCGCCAACCTCGCCCTCTGTGTGCCACCGTGCGCCTTCCGAATGCTGCTCTCGCATTTTTCAAATTATTAAACTGTTTCGTAAAATTATTTCGCCGCTCGCATACATGCTGCTGCGCGCCGGGCTACCGCAACCATTTGAAATTTCGAGCTGCTCACCTAACAACGCTAATGTTCTCGTACAAAGTGCTGACTGTGACCTTACAAATATTTAGAACACAAGCGTAGCTTATTAAGACTTACCAGAAGCCACTCAAAGTCCTGCGTATTATAAATTTCGCATTCATTTATCGAACGCCCTCCGTTCGACACACAATGGAACGTCTTTTATAAGCATTCAGTGCTATCAGTCTTTGCGCGGGCCAGACAGATCGATTGATTTCATCACAGTAACAAGATGAAAGTACAAATCTATTTCTATTATTGATATAGTATATTCTTGCTACGAATTTCCGCCATACAAGGGAACGATAAGAACTTTTATTCGTGCTTGGAATCAAGACAATCTAGACAATGCCCGGTCCCGTTGGAGCTCCAATTTTCACTTCATTTTCTCCGGAACGTCCACCACGTTTTTCTGCAAATCATGTTTCTGCAAATCCTATTGCGCAGCGCATCTCTCGCCGTCGGCTTGTTTTCTCGTGTCGAACACTTGCCCGCGCGCGCGTGTATTTTCTAATTTGCCGCGCGGCTTAGAAAGGTAAATATTTCAGATCGACGATTAAAACCACCGAAAATGGAACAGCCTTGGGCGTGTGTGACGGCGTAATGGGAAGAGGAGAGAAAAAATAAGGAATGAAAGGACGAGCACACGAATGGAGTGTAATGGGAATTTGCTGTCTCGTTCGTTTTACGGGCTCTGCTTTTATTATATGGCTTCGCGAATCTCTTTCGCATTCGCAATATAACCCGTCTTACGTGTCATATTAATAGCCTATCCTATGCGTAAACGTGAATGCCTTCGGTTACTTTCGCTACTTTTAACTTCATTTAGCATTATTCATTTAGTTTTTAACAGCTTTATAAATTACATTATTACTATATTATATATATATATATATATATATATATATATATATGTATGTATATATTTGTTTTGTATAAATTTAATTATATCAACAATAGCCTTACGTTTACACAGCAAACAGAAATTTCCAGTATACAATTGAAATTCGTGTACCAAAGAATGAGAATCGCACAATAGACCGGAGAATCGTTGCTCTGAGCCCGACGACCAGAAAAGTGAACGCGCGTCAAAAGGACGAACGTGTGCAAATGCAAAGTCGAAATCAGTGAAATGTGGTAAGACAAGCGAACATCCGAGGCTGCCAGGCCGAGCAACTCGGGCTTTTGTGCTCCTTGGAATCGGAAGTCTGAGAGTTTGTCTCTCAAGTGGCATGGAAAATCGACGGTCGACCAACCATTATTACAGTTTTATAAAATTTCCTTTTTTTCAGCTGAGAGTTGTAGTATTGAGAAGATAAAAAGAATATAACGTCCTACCAAGTATATTATTGCAATATTTTTCAAGTAATTAGCGCCTATAACTTTGCGCCCCGGCATTGTTCAAAGATAGGATGCTCAAAATTACAAGTTCACAAAATAGAAGTAGCCATTTTCAAGTAAAAATAATTTAGCCGCTTTTTTTCAAGAGAAAATTCGTCGAGTGTCATAAACAAAAGTGGCCTCTTTTTCCGCACAGTAGCAGTAGTTCCACTTGACGGAGACGCTTCTTTTTAGTCACCCAGCAAAATATATGCAAACTCAACACAGTCCATTAAGTTTGCCCGGCTAATAATAACGCGCATATGTGACGAAAGAAAAGTGACGAGAGAGGTAAAAAGGGTCAAGAGTCGAAAAAGCAAAAGAATGAGTGCAAAATTATCTGTCAGTGTGAAGCGCAAATGTGTTTGCGCGATGTGTATTGTATCACTTCATGAAATTTTGCAAAGCACGTGCGTGATGTAATAAAGTGATTCGTCAACTATCTTCGATCAATGAACGGGTAGCATTTCAATTATGATCATTTCGTTTTTTCCGCATTTTATCGTAATTATACTTCGTAATTTGAAAATCAGTATATTTTTATACTTGAAAAGCAAAAAATGAATCAGACATGTAAAACCTTCACGTTCGTGTGCCTGCCAAAGAATTTTCCTTACAAGTACGAATTGCTTATTAGGAAAAATGTAAATTAATTGAACTATAGCAAGCCGCGGCTCATAAACAGTTAATATACCGAATAACGCAGTAAGTCATTAAAAGGTATAGTTTAGGAAATCATCACCCTATATTCAGATATATTAACACAATGTATAATACAATAAAAGTAATCAACAAAATATCATTCATATTTTCACCGATGCCTTCAATTTTGTTAACAGTATTCGGAATATTTACAGTATAGTTTTTGATTTGAACTGAACTGCCCGAAGCGTGTTATATAGTTATTTGTCTGGGGAGCCTAATTTTAAAGAAACCAATTGCTTAATTATTATTGAAATTGATTAAAATTACACGAAAGAAAAATGAACCGAATATAAACATAACACAACTATGTATCTCGAATGATTTGTTAATATTCTATAATTTGCAACAACATCGAGAAGCCACGCCAAGCAGCTACTGATAGAACTTGGTTAAGTTCTACATTAAAACACGGCGTGGGCCCCGAGTCTCTCCATGCTGGCTGAGCTGGAGCAGTAAAGTGCGCAATAGAAACGCGGTAAAAAAAAAAAGTAAGAGTGGAAGGCGGGAAAGAGTCCTAGAGATAGTTATTTGACTTGAAACGAGCGCGTGCGCCAGAGCTAAAACGCGATAAAGACGAGAACGCTTTCTTCTTTCGGATCTCTCTTCTCGACTTTTTTACACACCCTCCCGCCCCCTCCCACGCTCTCACCCTCTCTCTCTCTTAGACGCGTTAAAGCCCACGAAGAGTGACGAGCGAGAAGAAAAAGTCATTCTTTTACTTACAGGAGTAGCTGAAATGCACTCGGCGGCACTTTACTTGGATGTTCGACGGTGAGCCAATGTGATTAGTATTGTAGTTGTGCTTTGTAGTAGTCATGCGGAAAACATCAAAATGGAGAACCTGATGTCAATGACTATTTCATTTTTCTCTATCCGCGCTTAATTTGATTATTATAAAATGAAGCCAACGAATATTTAATCGACATTTGTTTCTTTTCTTTTGTTTTTACTTTTTTTATATTTTCAATCACATGCAAATAATTGTATTGATTTATTTTCGAAGTGATAAAATTAATATATAGAGGTGATATTTTCATTTCATATTTGCTTTTCAAAATCGTCGACCCGTAAGCACAGTTCCTTTTTTTACTGAAAATTCAATGAACTTCAATGAACTTCACATTTTAGATAAGCCTCTTGTTCCTTGTTTGTGTTCTTTTTGGTCGGCCACGCAACTTCGATTGAAGCTTTTTTCAGAGGCTTGCACACGAGATATTTTAAATCCCTATTTTTGAAGAAAGGAGAAAGGCAAATGTAATTAAAAATGTAGAGAGAACTGTTTGCCATGCACGTGAAAAAGTCAACAAAAGAAATAAACATAATTGGCAGTCAATGCGATAGGCGAAATGAAAAGAAAACAGCAACAAAATGAAAGTTAAACAAGGAAACGATAATTAATTGGCATACGGAAGCCGACCAGAAGCATGTATTATTTGAGAGCCGTCTGACTAAAGGCTGAGCATATCCACTGAAAATCTGTACAGAGACTGAACAAGCATTGCAACGGGAGCTGTCAGTTAAGCTAGTCAAGTAAATTGACTTGAATGAACAAATGCTAAAGAGAATGACGGAGAATCCACGAAAGAGAAAGCTGAAGTCGTACAGGTACACGAGGGCGCGGTTCCATTTGAGCAGCCAAGTTTCCAGCTTGACGGTCGGCTGATGAAAATCTAGATTGACGCGCGCCAGCGTATGCTAAGCAGTTCTCATCCTCGAAATGCTCGCCGTGGTAACTGGACCTCTCGTGCGCGCGCACCAACTCGTCGTCGTATCCGACGCCCGGCGCAACTTCTTATCTTTTAGACAAATAACGGCCTCCTTTCAGATTTATGCGGCTTCGCGCATACATAAAAATGAGCAAGCAATTTCCGGCGCGTCGGAATTTCGCTCTGTTTTCTTATTGAAATTTTTTCGCGTGCGCACGCCACGTCGCTTTATGAATCCCGGCCGCTTATGAAAACAGGATGAAAGAGCGAGAAGCGAGAGAGAGGCGAACTCGACGTTTTTCTTTTGCCACGCTTTTCGAACTCTCCACGACACTTTTCCAAAAGTTTCGCTTTCCCTCTCTCGCTCTCTTTCACTGCGCGTTTGTGTGTATGCTAATGGAAAGGAGACTTTGTTTTTAAATCATTCTTATTTCAATTTTAGATAGTTCGCACTTACTTTTTCCGACTGATGCTTCTTTTGAAGATCCAAAGTGGCTTGTGAACGAACGATTGACTGAAAGTTTTATTAAACTCCCAATGAACCTCATTTTGTAGTTGATTTTGTATAAATCTATCAAGATTTAAGTTTACACTTAAATCTTCAATCCAGAATGGTTAATTTTTTGAATTTATGAAATCTATATTGTGCCAGGCAGTCAATAATAATTGAATAAGTGCATTTTTCAATGAAAATAACTTTTCTATTTCAGTTCACACCGAGACTCTACTAATCCATGTATTTCCCCCTCAATTAATCAATGCACGAGCTAATAACTAAAGTAACGTACAGCAATCTGATTGAAATTTCATGTAATCTATCGAGTGCATAAACCAGAAAATGTATCGGAAAATTAAAATGTTATTTATACATGCAAGATACGTCAATCGCGCACATTTTCAAACCTAGTACTGCATAAATCAATAACTGCCCTTCTGCAAATGTTTAATTACATAATAATTATAAATATTAAATTAATTTAAATTAATCTTACGAAATATTGTAATCAACTAGAAAATAATCTAACATTTGGGAGCACAATACACGCAGAACTTTGAAGTATGAAATGACCATCGATGAAGCGACGAAATTGTATCGAAGCAAATGCCGTGCAGAAAAGACCAAGTAAAACAACAAACAGGGACAAAATAAACAGTACAAAAAGTTGGTAAACGAGGATCTCGCTCTTCCGCTAGTGATGCGCGTTTCATTGGCCATTGTTGCACCCACCCTCACACCGCCTCGCTTCGACAGTTTCGCACTGGACATTTTCGATTCCCGCGCGTGCACCTCATTTTAGCTGGCTCGCGCGTTCATTTCTACTGTTCATCAGATCAGGGGACACTTGCATTTCTATTGGCCTTTTTCTTCCTTCGTTCCTCTTTATTCCACTCGAGCTAATCGTGCTATATTACCAATACTCCCTGCTCGTTCAACACGATTATCGGCAGTAAATTTCGCGTGCGATTTTTAGACGAACAAGCTCAAACACTTGAAATTTTTTAATTTTAACATGACTTCGTGTCTGAACATTTCAATTAATTTTCATTGACGTCGAGTCAATTTAAGCGAATCAATATAAGTAAATAACGTTATTATTGAACATTTTTTTAAATATATATTCATTTTTTCATACCAGCACTATCGAAAATGGGTGATTATAAAGGAACGAAAGGATTATTAGCTACAGTATTTATAATTTATATCAGATAAATAATTCATATCAGATCAACAAATGAATAAATTCCAACTATTGAATGAATCGTAGTTATTACAGATATTGCACAATATGTTGCATTTATGAAGCTACGCTATAGGGACTAGTTAATCTACAGTATCATAATTGACTTCATTATTCGATAATTTGTATGTCTCCTCGGTTCGGCTAATACTCCAGGGACAGCATTTAATAACTTCGGCTTCTCGTTTCCCATAATGTTGGGATGGTCTTTTACGTCTTAAGAATGAGATGAAGATCAAATTAGGGAACTTTCAATACATCAATGAAACTACACGTTTCATTGTGCTTTAGCGATTTACTAGATTTACGTGGGATCAAAAGATTATTATTATTATTTTAAGAGGATTTCTTTGAAAAAAATTTTCATTTTTTTGTAATGATAGCAGTATACAGCATTTTATATTGCTCTTGCCCAATTAATCGTCATTTCACGTAAAATCGAAATTTCCCGCCAATTTTTCACCTATCACTTTTAAACCAATCACAGCAGTTTTATAGTTTGCAGTAAAATTGGATATATATACATATATATACATACATACATATACATATATATATATATATATATATATATAAATATGGCTATATATATATATATATATAGCCACCACCACAGTACCACGAAACCAGCACGAAACTTGACAAGTGGACAAGTGGCATAAAGATTACTGCCCGCCGTCAAAACAAAAAATACATTGATTTTAAATGTGATCAATAAAATAATATTTAAATATAACTATAACGTAATTATTTTCAAAATTATTGGCAATGGCAACTCGGGTACTGTTGCATTTAGGAGATGCAACGAACAAATTGTAATAATTGTCAAGTATATTTTTCTTCGAGGTTATATCATGATGTGATGAATTTTTATCATATTTTGCAGCATCTTTTCAAATGTACAATGCTATCGAACGAAATTACAAATACAAAACCTATTGAAACCAATCAGATATTTTCGAAGAGTTAGACAAGTAGAAGAAAGACCTAAATCTCCTTTTGACAATGTTGTTATTCAGTATAGTGGTCCTACTAATAGCAGAAAAATATTAAAAGGATTTTTATTTGCATCGACGGTAAATCCATTATTTTATTTTGTTTTATCAATATAAAGAAATCAATACTGCCTTGCTATGAAAGTTAACAATCAGAATTTTTGTACATAATATGATGCAATTGTTTATCAAGTTAGCTCAATAATGAATATTTTGTATACAATCACTGCTAAGAATTTTTCAATTATAAATATAATGTTGAATTTTCTAGTATTTTTTTTCTATAAATAAATGCTTTTGAAATAATAATATTTAAAAAGTATACATTTCAGTTTGCTTATTATTTCATTTATTTACAGGTATTTTATTTTATAAATATATAATTTGCTTTATAAAAAAATTACAGTTTAGTGGTGCTACACTTGTTGGAGCAACGATCTTGGAATACGAGCGAATAAGAGAACAAACATTCAGAGGACTCAATCGATTTCCATTTAGTCAGCCAATTAGATCAACTGTAAATATTTTAGATGCATTAAAATGACAAATTGAAAAATTGATGAATTTCATCTATGATTTTGACTATGTATCAAATATTTTACATATCTTAAAAGGTGACAGGATGGAGAAGTCAAGCAAATACATGGTGGACTAATTTATCAGATGGTCAGCGAACTTTTTATTTCATTTGTTTTGCAAATGTATTAGTATTTCTAGCATGGCGAGTACCTCAATGGAATCCTATAATGCTCAAATACTTTGCAACTAATCCAGCTTCCAGTAAGTAGAATATAATCTTATTAAATTCAATTTGTACATTGATCCAACTTGGGTAATTCATAACTTTTTCTTTTCATTAGGTGCAACTTGTATACCCATGCTGCTATCTACGTTTTCTCATTATAATTTCTTACATTTAGCAGCAAATATGTATGTATTGCACAGTTTCAGTAGTGCTGCTGTTGCATACTTAGGAAGAGAGCATTTTCTTGCAGTTTATTTGTCTAGTGGAGTCTTTTCTAGTGCTTTTAGTAATGCTTATAAAATAATGTTTAACCGCCATGGATTTTCTTTAGGAGCTGTAAGTTGAAAATTTATTTGACTCAAAGTATATTTTAATACTATTTAATACTATATCTTTATTCAATATGGTCATATAAAAATTTTACTATTAAATATCAATATTATGCTATTTTAGTCAGGAGCAATTATGGGAATCTTGGGATTTGTTTGTACTCAGTTTCCAGAAACAAGACTCAGTATAATTTTGCTACCTCAAATAACATTCAGTGCTGGAGCAGTAATTATTTTTTTATGCCAAATTCATGTAACTTCCAAAAGATTATTAATTAAATTCTGAATTTTTAGGCAATAAAATCGATAATGGCATTTGATGCAGCTGGTTGTATATTGGGATGGCAATTTTTTGATCACGCGGCGCATTTAGGTGGTGTTCTATTTGGAATGTAAGTTGATTTTAAAAACCAATATTTTTCACGCAATGTAATCAAATTTCTTCAACAAACTTTAAATTATTTATCAGGTTTTGGCAAGCATGGGGCATTGAAAATATTTGGCGGCAACGTTCACCAATCTTGAAACAATGGCACGAATTTAGGAATCCTCCAAAATCTTAATAGAAATAATTTAGGTAAATTACTTTTCAAATTTGTCTTCATGAAATAGATTAGTGATTGACACTGTGAACCGACTTCAATCATAATCATGTTTGAAGAAATAATTTGAGATTTTTTAAATATATATTTCATATATTTTTTATAAGTATAGAAGTTGTCATTTGTTTCCATTTGAATAACTTAAAAAGCGTTGAGTTATTTGGATTAAAAATTATAATTGAAATCAATAACAAATACAAAAATGTGATGCACAATATATTTGATAAAAAAATTAATACATAAAAGTATACTCTTGTATAGAATGCATTTTAATTTTTGAGATATTTAACGTGATGTTTAATGTGATCTTCAATGAATGTTGCAATGAAATAATAACTATGGTTATATCCTTCATGCATTCTCATAGTGACATGTACAGACTCTGCATCTTTTGCTGCTGCAATAAGATTTTCAGGATGGAGTTGTTCCTTCAAAAAATTATCTTCTTTGCCCTAAAAAAAATGTTAATCTACGTGTTTTTTAAATTGTTGAGATTTTTGAAAGTTTATTATATATTTCAGTATATAACAAAACAATTTATGAAAACAGCATTTGTTTTTATAACTCAATTATTTATTAATTTTATAATACAGTTCTAAAAAAACAAAAATTAAAATCACTAAAAGTTAGACATTGTAAATATTTACCTGATCAATTAATATATCCAATGGAGGTCCATTGTAATTCTTTACCAACTCTGTAGCATCCCATTCATTCCAGTGACTATCATCTTTATTGCCACCCAAGTAACCAGAGAAAGCTTTTTGACCCCAACGACAGTTAACAGGATTTGCAATTGGTGCAAAAGCAGACACAGACTTGTATTGATTCAGACATTTCAAAGCACAAATTAAAGCCCCATGTCCTCCCATACTGAAAAAACCAATGAAAATTTTGAAGAAATACTTATCAGTTTTTTATTGCATGTGATAAAAACAATTTTTTAATTATGATAGATATACCTGTGTCCCATGATTGACTGTTTATCCGAGAGAACAGAAAACTTTTCATTGATCAAAGCAGGTAACTCCTTTGTAACATAACTGAACATTTGGTAATGACTTTTCCATGGCTCTTGAGTTGCATCAACATAAAATCCTGCTCCAGATCCAAAATCCCATGAGTCATCTTCTCCAGGAATATTAACTCCTCTGGGACTTGTATCTGGTACAACTAACATAACTCCATGCTCAGCAGCATACTTCTGAGCACCAGCTTTTTGAATAAAATTAACTTCTGTACATTCTAAGCCTGACAACCAATATATCACAGGTACTGGGCCTTCTTCTGTTTGAGGTGGTAAGAAAACACCCAAGTTCATACGACATTTTAATACAGAACTTTGAACATATTAAATACATATTATATTGATGAAAAAAATGCAATATTTATACTAGAGTGAACATCCCTATTACCTGCAACCAAGATACCAATATCCTAATTATTAACAATTTAAATTATGCATAGTTTGAAAAAGCTACAGTAAATGAAAGTGATATTAAATTGTTCAATATATACACTGTAATACCAATTAGAAAGATGACACACTGAATGAAAAACTCAAATATTTCAATTTACTTCATGACTGTTAATTGGTCTTGTGAAAAAATTTTATGTATCAGTATTAGACTACTTCTACAAAACTGCCATATAAATAGATTTGATATTTATTAATGCAACAAAACAAATTTTAATGCATTCAATAGTCGTAGTAGATCAGTATTGAATTTATTTTTAATTTACTTTTCTTATTAATTTTTCTTATTTAATTATCCATACTAACTCAATTAAATAACAAAAAAATGCCTGATAATAGATGGGTACTGGTAATAGGAACACTCACTTTATATTAACATAAATTTTCAAGTAATATAAATATTTCATAAATATTTATATTACTTAAAAATCCACTAGACTTTAGAATTTCAAAAAATCAACTTTAAGATAATTTTTCAACATAAATTTATAATAATGCAAAAAAGTTTCTGTAAATTATTTTTGATAAATAAACCTTTCATGAGTTAAAATTTGTTGCCATCCTCCAAAACATTTGTTATTGGATACCACAGTGAATTCAGACATTTTGATAAATAAAGGATAAGAAACAATCTATTTGAATATCTGAAATGATAAGAAAATTTAATAATTTAGTAGATTACAAACACATAGGCAGAAAGTCAAACTATCTTTGTCCAGCGGAGTTTAACGCCCGAGATAAAGCCTTGGTCGTCAAACCTACCGGCTAGGGCATCCTACAATCTGGTCGAATGTCGTATACTATTTTTTCTTGCTCCCAAATGGAACATTCGTTGAATAATTAATGTTTTTGCTGAAAATGATGCTCAGTTGCTGTTCGCTCGCGTTCGGCCACGTTAGTCATGTATCCAGTTCCAGACCCACTCTCACTCTCATCATTTACCAGGGTCACCACTCTATGAATAGCGTGAATGTCCACTGGTGAAGTTTTGTGACCTGCGTCAGCTCACCCTCAACTATAGTGTTATACTCATTGTAAGCCTTTGCGGTTGCTTTTATGTAAATTCAAACAGCTGACTACATGTTATTGATGCCTGCCCGACTGTAAGATCGAGCCTAGATGAAGCCGAGATCTTTCTGATCGGAGCAGGAATTAAAAGCATCCAGAAAATAATGGAATAAAGAATAGAAATTAGGCAAAAAAATAGTATACGACCTATAGTCTCGGTATTAGCAAGTTCAGGTCACGTATCAGGTTATAAATTTACACGTGCTTTGTGAACTTGCTAATGCTGTCGCGACCTTGGATTGTAATAGTATATTGGGTTGTAATAGTACATCAGAATTATTATATTTAACCACATGTTGTAAAAATATAATAAGTAACGTACAAACAAATAGGAATTCGCCGGCCACTTACCGAAACACTGGTGCAGTGATTGAACGGAACCTTTCTAACTGCCTCAACAGCTGCCGACTGAATAATTATTGGAATCATCTCCGGCACTATCTTTGCCGATATGCTTAGAAGTTAGACTTATCACATCTTTTGATATTTCCAACAATGACTAGTGAATTTTGAATCATTCCGAAGTAGATTATAACTATATGTATTTTTGTTATGGTATCTGATTTAAACTAGTGATGTTTTGCGCGCTCATTTTTTTCGTCTTTTTTTCGCATTCATTTTAATAATGTTCAATTACGGATCAAAACTTTTATTGATAAAATTGAAAATCCGAAAATTCTTCAATATACATTAAATATTCCTTTGATTTGATATGAGATATAGCTGATGAATTATTTATTGGTAAATAAATATGCAATTACGTCTATACTCATGATTTCAAAAACGTTATCAATGAATTTTGAAGTTTCTATCGTCCTAAGTTATGTGTTATAAAATCATTTTTCAAAAGCTTGAAAGACATGATTAAAATGTAATATATGAGTTTTAAAAACATTATAGTTTTCTAAAATCATATTGTAATGTTTTAGTAGTACGGCGAGCTAGGTAGGGTGTCCAAAAAATTTTATTTTCATGAAGTTGTATCGTATCTATATCGTTTATATAACTATGATCAAGATTCACAGCCGACATTCCCGAGCATTTTGGTCATAGCTGTATAAACGATATAGATGCAATACGACTTCATGAAAATGAAGTTTTTCGTAGCGTCATCGGATTCTCATCACTTGAAATGAACACTTTTGTCTTGAGACACCTCGCTGAAAGACAAGCAGAAAGAGAGCAACCGCTCAAAAGATTTTACGCGGCACGATTGTTTGCACGAGGGGTTAATCACTGATGAAATCAGACTCTATATGAAATCACATGAAATTATTAGATCCTATAGCTTTGTAGATACATTAGTGAAAATGCTAAAATCGGTGAAATCGATGAAATCAAAAAAATCGCTAGAAAGGATGAGTCCGAGAAAAATATATGTAAACAATCTTACTCATATGTATATGCATGTCATGCGCGCAAGTATGTGTAGGCTGAAAGTTATGTCTCAAGTTGTTTGTCGGTGCTGCATAATATGCTTAGATACGCTCATTTGTTTTTTTTTTAGCGTAGACACTATACTTGGCCCCACGATTATTTGACTCTTGCTCTACGTAACGTGCATGTATTCTTTTTGTTTTGCAGTGTCGCGAGTGTTGCTTACCGTTGATCAAGATCTTCGTGAAGAAGTTCTTCATTATTCGCTCGAAAACAATTTTGTAACGCTGAATGCGTATACATGTATAAAAATTAATGCATATTCTCTAATCCAATTAATTTTAAAATTACAAAATTTATCTTAATCTGAAAATTTCTTTGCATCAGACTTATTTTTGCCGTGGCTTTTTAATAGTCAAACGCGTTAATCTTTCCTTCATGCACTTGGATAAATGGGTTCTACTTTCTCAACAAAAGTTAATTTTAGTATATTTGAAGTACTAAATAAAATAATAAGAATTCAACTATAAAATGAAATGAGAATAAAAACACGAATTTTAGATTCCCACGTTTTAAAAAGAAAATGAATCAGCCAAATCATGAAACATGCATTTCCGGGTACAGACCAAATTAATGACACTTAATTTAAGAATTGCTGAAGAAAAAACTTTTAAAGAAGTCACAGCACTTGGGATGATTGTGAATAGGAATGTCAGTGATAATGTTCATATACCTGTGATTAACAATAATGTTTCTACAACTAATTTTGAATTTGATGATGAGAGCAAAGATGAAAGTGAGTTTGATAAGATAGTTGTTAGATAACTCAAACACTAAAAGTCGGGATAACAATTTATTAGATGATCTAAGTAGATTAACGAATATTTAGGGTACGCTAGATTTAAAAAATTACAATGGGAAAAAAATTTGAAAGAAAACAGACTTTTTATCTGTTTGATAGATTCGTCGAGTAAAATAATTCGTCGTAAGAAAATTGTCTATATGTTAGTTATTAAATGAAAATCATCACAGTTTGAGTAGCAATCGGCTGCAAAGAGTTCAAGATATGCAAATAGAAAAATCGAAAAAAAATAAAAACGTACTACAAAAAGTGTACTAAAATATTCATAGGAGAATACTGTTTGTTCAATCAAATATATAATTGGGACAAATGTTTTGTTGGGCTCATTCTTTCTTTCGCATCCTCCACTGAATCCACATTGAAAAGCTTAGGATACTCAAGCGACTACGCTAACGTCACTGATAATAAAAAAGACATCGTTGTTCTTTCCCAGTGTTACAATCTAAAAAATAAAGATTTTAATGTTGTGGTTCCTGTATCTATGGATGTACATGGGTATATAGACATAAAAAATCACACGTATATAATTTCTCCGCCATTAATCGAAAATGATAAGTTAATTTTAAGTTCCGAACTGTTAACTAAAATTAAAAAGCTTATATAATATAAAAATGAATGTCAAATAAAAGAAATTTTCTTATGTACACCATTGATTTATATTTTATCTCATGTTTTATGCCTCGTTAAGTATATTCAGAAAAAATATTTGACATTGATATCTTAAAATCGATTTCATATCATTAAAAAAAATCAATTGCAATCATTTGAAATCATTATTTTGTGAGTTGAATCACGTTAATGAATTCATAAAGAATCACAATCGTACACCGTTCCCCCGGGTTATTAATTCCTCGTGCTTGCTTTCGTGCACGTCGTCTGTCGGAGCTAAGTGTGATGCCATCTAGCGCTAGCTTAGCGCGTTTCAATCGCCACAATATCCTTCACGATATAGCAATAAGATATTTCGATAGATATTTACGGTTGTAATCATAATGCATTTTCAAAAAAAAATTTCTAATGTTAACGTCATTTAATAAACTCTTAATATATAATCTATCGATATATATATATATATATATATATATATATATATATATATTTTATTATTGCTTGCTTTGTTTGAAGCTAAATTTTCGTATAGAACAAAGTTTAATTAATTTCTCTATCAATGTATTGATTCATACAAAATTCATGCCACTCATATTAATACACTTTTCGAACATTTAATCATCTACGAAAATATGCAGTAATCTTTCATAAGCATACACCACATATATATGTACATACTATCACATAACAGTTGATCAGAGAACAGTTGATCACAGAACTATCTTTCAGCCAATCAGATAACAAATAAACTGGCTTTATTTTATCAGGTTTCTCTTCTTTTATAAAAAAATAAAAAGGAGGAGGATTATATGTTGCATTTATCACACAAATTAGATAAATCTTTTTTTAATTAATATGCAAGTTGTACATACTTATGAGATGTGAATAAATGTACATTCTTACGTTACTTGATCATTTGTGAATGTATTAATAGTGAGCATTAGTAAGTACCCGTAGCCATGAAATTGCTATCCTAAAATGTTGCTGCAACGTTATTTATCATGATAACACTGCTAATACAAATGTTTTCTGGTTGGTAGTGAATTTTTTTTATATAGAGCAAACAATGATGTTTGCATCACAATTTCAATGATATTTAGTCAACGTTGAATAAAATATTACAAAAATGTTGTGAAAACAGTACATAATGGCTAATTGATTTCATGAAATTAAAAACTTACCTTGTATTCTAGCGAAGCGTCGTAACAATGTTAGCTCAACGTTTTGGTAATTGTAGTAACGTCACGCAAACATTACCCTCATAAAATAGCGCTTGAGATATTGGTTCGACAATGTTAGTAACATTTTGTCTTAAACAAAAGCGAAAATATTATCGTAACGTTAAAAAATGAAAAAAAATAACTGCTCCATAAATATATGATGCTTTTATCACTATATTTAATTTAATTTGTGGAAAAACGCACAGTAAACTGTTAATTATACATACATAAATGCACGTTCAAAGATTGCACATTGTTTTAAATTATTAATTGATAAAAAAAAACCACGTAGTTAGCTGTATTATTAAAATGATCTTCATAAATAAAAAAAGTGATAAATTAAAAAGACATTGCACAGTTAAAATTACTCTATAAAAAAAAATATTTTTCTGCGGAGCTTGATGTTACTATTTTTTCTTCGACTTTTTCTTTTGGTGTGTAGATTTAAGACTAGTTTTTGAAGATCTTTCCGATTCGACCGCTGTGAACAAACAAAAAAAGTCACAATCTATTTGAAAAGTAGAAATGATGAAAAAGACGTGGATTAAAAGAAGTCACCGGAAAAATCAGGCTTGAAGTGTGCGACCGAGCCTTGAATAGCACTTTCCCTCGATGACGAAACCGGCTGTAATAGACTAGTTCTAGAAGAGCTGATAGCACTTTCACATCGACTCGAAGTGATCGGTGTCGCCTGTTGCCGTAGATAGTACGTGCACGGCAAACTGATGCTGTGCTCGGTGAGGAGCTTCTTCACGTAAGCCTCAGCCTCGAGATGTCGAATAGTAAACTCGGTGATACGTTGCAGAGCCAGAGTGTTTTGTTCTTGTAACTCGCGCACTGCTATGTCTCTCTGGTACCATACAAATGAAAGCAATTCGAAACGTGTGAGAACGCGTTGTTGGTGAAATTCTGGTGTGAATTACCTCTTGCAACAGAAGCGTTTCGCTGGATTCACAGACGCATTTGTTTTGAATGTCCTTCAAAATTTTGCGCAGATTCTTATCGGCTCGCAGTATTTTCTCCTTTTGCTCGGTTATCTGTTGTTCCAAATTGGAAACTGTTTGACGTTTGAGTTCTCTCTCATCTTTGATCTTTTTGATGTCTTTATCGAGTTGTTCGCAATTGTCTTCCATTCGCTACAGCAATTAAATATACTGAAGAATTTTTAAAACAGAAGAAACAAAAACATGCTCGTACCTTGTAATCCTGTTCAAGTTGATCTAGAACGTATTGTTTTTGTCTATTCAGCTCGAGAACGTTAAGAAGCTCTTCGTCGAGTTTACGTTGCTCTGCTTTCTCGGCACTGTCATCGTCGACGAGCGACAGGCTCGATTTATATTTGTCGTTACAAACGTTCACTAGCCGTAAAGTATTCTCCATACTACGAATTTCCATTTCAGCTTTGCGGATCGTTTGGTTGAGCTTGTCACCACGCTCTTTCAGGAGATAGCGTTCCTTCAATTGTTGTTTTTAATGAGACGACAGTTCGTTTCAATGAAATAAACTACACCTTCAAGAAATACCTGAGCACTTTGGATAGCGAGGTAAGTAGAAGTAATGGGCGATCCGTCCTCGGGATTAATACCCAACATGGCAACGTGGATATCATATCGAGCTTGAAGTTGTTGTATTCTCGATCGCCTTTCAGCTATCATCATACGAAGCTCCGCGCAGTCGTTTAACACAACTTTACGTTGAAGATTTAGACTCTCCTTTTGCACTTTAATATCCGATTTTCGCTCTTGCATTGCCTGTTGAGGATCATTCATATAAAATCATATCAGCTGCATTTTTTTATTTGACGCGACTGTTGGCATTCTTGCAATTTCCAAACATTACATCATGTATCATTTTCTTTAGAAGCAGGAAATACTCCGAAATTTCAACATTTATTGCTTATTTAGGAAATTCTCAAGCGCGTTTGTTATAAATTCATAAGTGTACGTCCGAATATTTTTATGATACTCAAGCAAAATATTCCGAATAAACTATTGTTCGAAGAAATGTAATTGATGAAAGAAAAAAACTGAAAAGATTAATTTTAGACTTACAGCCTCTATTTGAATAGCATATTTCTCCAAGTCATAAAGCTTGTCGTCCACCTTAGACACGATTTTTCCTGCCTCTTTCAATCTTAATTCCAGTATACTTTCCTCCACCTTTCGCTCTTCATAGTTACTTTGCGCTGCTTTTAATTGCTTCTCTCCACCTTCGATCATCACTAAAAGTTCCTGCTGCTTGCCTTTCAAACGTTGCAGCTCCTCGTTATTAGTTGCTATCGAGTTTGATATTTTCCGTGCTTCGTTCTACGAAGAAAGAAAATACATATTTCCCAATTCGTCTCAGTCCGAACATGCAAGAATAAAGATTTTGTACCTCAACTTGAGCCAATTGACCTTGTAATGTCTTGATGGTCTCGGTCTTCTCCTGCAGAATCTTTTGCAAATGCTTCGATCTTTGGTGCTTGGCTTCTAATTCATCTTTATCTCTCTCTTGTCCAAGAATGTTAGCCAGCCTCATCTCGCACTTTTGTAGTTCGACATCGATGTGATACGCGCTTTCTCGCTTGTCTTTGATCGACTTTTCTTCTTTGGCCTGCTCAGCTAATAGCTGATCCCATTCTTTGGCTTCTCCCTGATGGCGAAGTAACAGCACTTTGTGCTCGCCTTCCAGCTCGCTAAACTGCGTTGTCGTACGCAGAATTAGGGCTTGCTGACGCTTGATCTCCTTCAGGATGGCGAGCTTTCGTTTCTCTTCTTTCTAAAATCAATTTTCAAAGTGCTTTCGTGTTTTTTCCATTGTAACATTTTGCCGTGACTTTGTCATACCTCCAGCATATCTTGCAACTGGAAGGTTCTCTCCTCGATATTCATCTTTTGACCGTCGATATTTTTCAAGGTCTCCTTCAGATCTTCAATCCTTTTTGTACATTCTTGCACTTTCGCTCTTTTGTCCCCGACTTCGCTGCGCTTGCGCTTCAAGTTTGCTCGAGTGTCTTGGATGCGTCGCGCCAATTCTTGCAAATGTTTTTGCCGGACATACAACTAGAAATTTCATTTGCAATATCACGCAAACAAACCTATCGAAGGAATAATATTTAATAAGCGATTCTTACTTCTATTGTGTACGAATCGATTATGCTAGACAATTTTTGACGTTCTTCTCTGACGTATGAGAGATCTCTTTCCAATTGCTTGATGCTGTCCTCAAGTTCCTTATTTTCATTCTCTTGAATCGATAAAAATCGCTCGGCATCCTGATAAACGTCCATTCTCTCTTTTGCGACTTCGCGTAAGAAATTAATTTCCTTCGAATAATTAAGACTTTTGCTTATCCCACATTCATAGTATTTTCATGAAAGTTTTAACGTTCAATCAACTAACTTGGAGTGCATCGTAAATGGCTTTATCGCGTTGCGTAAGCACGTTAACGCTCTGAGTCCATTGGTCCATCAATTGACGACGATCCTTGACCGCTTGGCTGTACAGATGCGTTGTTCTTTCCAGTGTCAACTCTGAGATGATAAATTTTAAATCGAGCACGAAAATAATGTAAATTAATGAACTAAGGTGTGATAGCGTGAATCTAAAATAGTATGTAAATTGAAAATTCACCTAATTCTTGAATATCCCCGACGGATTTAATCACAGTTTGTCGGTAAATTTCGGCTTTTTCACTGAGCTGCTGTCGTTCCAACTCTATTTTCTTAACAACACGAAAATTAACAATTTGAAAAGAAATTGTTCAACCTCTGGCTCAAATACAGATTTTTATGATGTTACTCGATTTGGCATCTCACCTTGAAATCTTTTTCATCCGACTTGACAAGTTGCTCGATTATCATATTCTTCTCTTCTTTCTTATTCAACTTTTCTTCCCAACTCAATAGCCTATCCTTGTCCAATTGTATATTTCTTTTAGTGTTCTCCAGCTTCTTCGTCAACTTTACGACATTTTGCTTCATCATAATGATCTTGTCGTTCAGTTCTCGCGTCTGTTTTTCACGCTGTTTCATCTCCTGAGCCAGTTTCGATTCTTCGCTCTGAGAGAGACGGTAAAGATGGTTTTCTGTCTCAACCTGAGTCGAATGTGCAGACAAAAGTTTTTGATTATGTTTTTGCTCTTGCTTGACGTCTGATGCATGCTTGCGGATGTCCTGGATACGCTCGAGAGTGTTTTCCAACTGCGATTTGAGCGATGCTCGAAGGCGAGATTTACGTTCAATCTGAAAATATTACATTTGGTATATATGTGCCTGTTGAGTATTTCTATATTACTTTTACATATGAATCATAAAAGCATATAATTTGCAATAAATGTAAAAGTATATTATTGTGCACTATCGTTTGTATGAAGGAAATAATAATAAATATGGCTTGCCCGTTCAAAAAAATATTAACAGTTGATAAAATTGTAGTATTTTCACGTGTACTATTTATTTTTAAGATCGAAAACTATTAATTAAACTAAATCAAAATTAAATTATAACTGGTATCATCAAGAAAAAGCTTACGTTAATAGTACTCGCCACATCCTACTGTCACGTTTATTCCTAACTACTCTAATAAATAAATAAAAAAGATACTTACTTCCTCTTCCAGCTGCTTATTTTCCGCATTGGCAATTGGAATACGAAAGCCATCATTCCAACCTAAATCGTTCAAAACTTCTTCAATTGCGTTAACCATTATTGAAGCGTCGTCACTATATTATTTCTTCGAAAATCATTGAAATTTACTCGACAATTTTCGAAATAAAAATCAGTTGTACGTATTGAGACTTGGCGGACGTTTTTTAATTTACAACGTGCCGGTTTCTTGTGTACCTCGTATGCACCTGGTGACGTAGTCCAATTCAGCGTCCATGGAAACAAACACAACAGGGTGTAATCGATTCGACAGAAATCGTTCGAACGTTTATCATGCTGTCAAGGGGCTGGGGTATGCTCCATTATTTAGAAAACCTAGCATATCTCAGTATATTTTTTCTTAAAACTTAATGGTTGCAAAATTGTAAATTAAAAAGGACTTATGACTGAAAGATATACCGGAGATTGATTTTACTGTATACACGCTCAGTGATAAATGCAACGAATCGAATAAATAAGTTGAAACCTATCTAGTATAAAATCATATTATTGTCAGTTACTATTTAGTCAAGCGTCATTTACCTTTACAATATACGACAATGCAGAAAAGTTATACCTTTGAAGGCTACGTCTGAACTATGTTTTAGACCATTAATTCAAGCCTATAATCACAGAACAACCTTAAAACTGATCGTTGTTGCCAAATCACGGATTTCTAAATGAAAGAGAGTTCAGAAACTGCGCACCTTGAATTTTAAAAGATTCTCGACCTACCTCCGTACGTGCAGTCGGATTGACCACAGTTCCTTTTTGTCCCCCTTTGTGTCAATATATCATACAATTGCTTAAACAATCATTGCCTATTGTGAAGTACGCGAGAAGAGGTTTTATATTTCAAGTGATCCCACATTTTGCAGTTCAATAGCAACAATATCAGATGCTCTTTGGCAAAACGAAATATTTCGGGTAAATACATTCTAAGTATTTATGGAAAAGAAAATAATATATATTAAAAATAGAGAAGTAAAATTCGATTAATTATAAATTCATTTTGAGCAAATACGTTATTTAACAGAAGAATCGCAGCCGCTGCAACATTGATATTTTGATCATCAATGATAAACAAGATGTATTCGTTGAACACTTTTGCAATAGCCTGTTGTGTAGTGATTTGTACAGTTATACCGATAAATTTATCAGATATTCATGATGCTCTCTGTAAGTATATTACGTTGATTGTCACTATTGTCCACAATCATTATATATATTTTCGATAGAATTCGTTAATAAGGCTTGTAAACAACATATCCGATAGGATGCATACTTTTGCATTTCAGCACGAGTCAACGTCGTGTTTCCACTAAATCTTGATTCTAACAAGACGAGCTTTTATTCTATGGGATTACTACGATATTCATACAATACTGATGATTTGAAAGTACTTCGAAACCAGGATTCTACATCCGTTCAAATATTCATACCGAAGGCTAGTTTGATCGTTGCGCAAGGTAGACAACTTCTCCATATTAACTTAATGCAATAGTTTGTAGAAATTCAACAATACTGATAGCCCGATATACTTGATCAATTTTAGGAATAACTCGTCCGTACAATAGAAAATATAACATCAATTCTAAAGGAGCTCTTCTTACTTTAGAAACAAGAGGAACTGCTCAACTGGTATAAAAACGTTGTCAATTAGTTTTTTTATGAATAAAGTACAACAATTGATTAAACGAAATTTTTTTTATACAGTCTTCTGACGGAAAACGTGCCGAAAACTGCCAGTTTATTTTTACAGAGAATAAAGATTCAGAGTAAGTTTCCTAACTCTCCGGTCTTCACGAATATTTCATTAATTCTAATTTCATTTAATAAAAAAAGTTGTATCAACATTTACAGAAATAACCGAATAAAAGAAATCGTGAAAGAAGGACTACTTAAAGAATTGCAGCGTAGTTTGGGAGATGAATTATGTGATAAAATACAGTTCTGATATAACTAATTTTCAATTGAATTGACTTGTATGAATTTATTGAATACTATAACGGTTTCGTTTTATAAAAAAATATTACGCTTGAATGAAAACGTACGTATGCTCAGATAAGCACATTTTGTAAGACCTAATAAGGTTAATAAAAATGATTCACAGCTGATATGAAAACATGTGTGGAGTTGTAAAGAAAACAGTCAATTGATGATCCCAATTATTAAACCCGTTCCCCCATAAAAAATTAAATTTCAAAATTTCAAAGAGTATAACGTGTAATAGGACAAAATTTATAAAATGTCAACTACTTGAGGTCTAAAATTGAAAGAATTCTTTTTTTCTTCGCTACACAGATAACCAAAAATGCTCGTGAACATAATTAGAAATGTTCGCAAAAAATATTTTTTGTAGCATTTTTATGATTGAGCAGCATAAAGTCATCAAAATTAAGGCTAATGTTATTTCTTATAGCTTAATCTAGCATACATTTATAATAAATTTAGAAAGCAGTATAAAAACTAGAAATCAATACCTTCAATGTGCCCTCGCTTATCTAAATCACGCAGTGCAATAATGGGCTATTTAAGTCACGCGTATTGTAATATACTGTTATAGCAGATACATACCCTGTCAAACTGCACCATCGTTGCTGTCAAAATTAGACCTCAAGCATTTACCTAGAATATCGAAATAGGATTTGTATTATATATAAATATCGAGAAGATTTGTAAAAAACAGAAAGCTGTAATAGCGCTTCAGAATTTGCTATGTTTTTTACAGTAAATATTGAGTTTGAGAGATTTGATTATTTATTAACTACTTATCTGGTGATGAGATAAATATAAGTTATATTTAATATAATAGTTAAATCGCAATATAAGTGATGAATACAAAGTAAAGTTATATAGTATGACAAAGTAGTAAGTAATAAAATAATAGTAGTAGAATCGATTATAATCAAGAAATAGATGATAGTGAGTTATGCGAAATTACAATAGAATTACTAATAATTAAACAGAATATAATTCAATTGATGGTTAGTTAAACTTCGGGTGTATTTAACATAGCGAATGGCATAATTACATACGAATTTAGAGATAGAAAGGGAAAGAAGTGAGAAGGGGGATGAAGAGAACGAGGAAAATTGACCGTATTAAAGTTTGGCAGGAAGGTGAGCTGGATGTAGAATTGAGACCAAAAGATTTGAGTTTAAGTATCGTTCAGGAACAAGTAGATAATCAGAATTACAAGTAAAATATGAGGCATGAAATGGAAGGGTTAAATGAGACAAAAAATCAGGTAAGAAGGAAGATGTGAAGTTTTCATTGCAGATTCTGGAGTGCCAGTTGTGATCTTTCCATGATATAAAGCAAAGACCGGAACCATGACTTAAACTCGTCAAACGTATTAAGATTAATTTCAGTAACTGATAGTTTGTTAAGTAGTCGTGAACCGGTTATTGTGAAAGAATTATTCCATAATTCGATTCTGGGTGCGTAATAGGTAAAAAGCGAGGAGGGATTTCTAGTACTCTTTGGAGTACTTAACTGAATTGTGGAGGATAATAGTAAGTTTAAAAGGTTGGAAGGAATGGAAGTAGCAATTAGTTTAAAAAACAGGGAACCGAAAGAGAGTAAGGGTTTGTTTGATAATGTAAGCCACCCAAGTAACAGCCTATGATGCGTTATATGCAAAATGACAAGAGAATTTGGTATATAGAGGACAAAGCTTATTATAAAACGAACATAGGTATTATTGGCAGTTTGCAGATCAGTAGTGCACTGTTTATCGAGATCCATAAATACCAATGAGCAATAATCAAAGTGCGGAAAAATTAGTGACTCGACAAGTTTCTTTTTAAATCAATGAATAATGACTTTTTGTAGAATCTAAGGATCCATGGATCCTGCAAATGACCGTGCTGCAGTGCTGCTTCCAATCAAGTTTATCAGATAATGCAAACCCAAGATTTTTTACTAGTGAAGAATATTCTATAGCTGTGTCGTTAAGTGAAAGTGAGTAAAAACGCGCTCAAGTTCAGTTTAGAAATATAAAGTTCGCTGCCAAAGATGAAGGCTTAGTCTTGTTGGTATTTAGGCAAAGGCCATTAGCATGTGCCTATTCATTAACACAGTCAACCTCTGCCTGTGCTACGGTGATTAGAGACTAAAGATCGACAAATTTACCGTGAAGATAGATTTGTAAATCATCGGCATACATTATATAGTTTGCTCTATTCAGTTTCTTTGGGAGGTCATTTATGAAGATGGAAAAGCGGAGAGGCCCAAGAATACTACCCTGAGGCATATCAGATAATGTACGCAGCAAATCGGATGTATTACCGTAGTCGTCGATGACAGCATGGAGACGATTAGTGAGGTAGAAATGGAACCAGGAAAGCGTGGTGTCATCAAGTTTGAAAGAGCGAAGCTCTTTTTTATAAGCGATGAATGAGGAATGGAGTCAAAGGCTTTAAAAAATCAAAAAGTAATAATAAAGTTAATTTTCTATTTTCTATTGCTAGACGTATATCATCAGTAACAGCAAGGAGGACAATTTGAGTGCTATGTCCTCGATGAAAACCAGCCTGACGAGGATCAAGGAGGTTATTCGATTTAAGGTGGTTTGACAGTTGAATATGCAGTAGATGTTTAAGGGTTTTAGAAAAGTTGCTTAATATTGAAATAGAACGAGTATCAGTAGGAGAAGTTGGTGTATTTGTTTTAACTAAAGGTCATATTAGGAATTTTTTCCAGAACTCGGGGAAAATACCTGTTTCAATTGATTCATTAAAGAGAATAGTGAGGTATGGGAGTATGGAGTTGAGAATAAGTTTTATCATTTTTCCAGAGATGCGATCAAATCCTCGACCAAAAGTGTTCGGCTGAATTGGGTGGAAATAATCGAATTCACTTTTTCTAACACTCTAGATTTATTTTATTTCACAAACACAAGGAACTGTTTGACGATGAATATTACAAAAAAAACAAGCAACTTAAAACTACGAGAATATTACAGATATAAAAAAGAAAAAGAACGCTTATACAACAAAATACGCAAACGTTGAGTTACTCAAAAATCGCGGAAACGAGAAAGGATCCAGAAAACGCCTGGAAGATGTCCGGCCGAACATTAGGTCTGCTTTCCGAGCACCCCCGAATATGCTCATCAGACTTTCCCTCCTTGCAGCCATCTCCCGTTTATGGCCAAAAACCCAGGAGAAAGCTCTTTGGGCCCTAAATCATTTTTTGCGCGGCCTGCCGCCCTGCTCCTCTTCCGAGTCGTGGGACTCGACGCACGTAGCGGCTCACTGCCTACCAGTCAAATCGAGGTACAGGAGTCTTTTTTTTTAAATTTTCCTCGCATTTATTTGTTTTCCAACTACGGGATTTTTATCTCCCAAGTTGCAATTACGTGGCTCCCTTAATCATATAAGAAGTCACACGTAGATCCGAGGGCAGTGACGACGACCATGCAATGCGTTATCGGCTGTTCACGGCCGCGTGTATCTCCGCGAAAGGTGCATCAGAAAACGTCACTAATTCTCGCATAGAATTGAAAATATCCGCTCGATTTACACTTCAAGGATCGCAGTAGCGTTATTAATTTCCTAAATTGTTTTTCGATAACCTTAAAGAAATTTCTCTTTTGAGGAAACAGGCGAAAATGAACACAACCCTTGCACTTTCTCTTTAAAAAAAAAAACAGGTGAAAGCTAATACAATTCTTAAACTTTCTCTTTTTTTTTTTTTTTTTAAGAAAAACAGGCGAAAATGAACACAACCCTTACACGTGTGCCTAACCCGCTCTAGCGCGTTAATTTCCCTATTTCCCAATGTGCTACGCTTTCATTTTCAAAGGTACGTCCTGCACTCCACGTGTACAACTCAAAAACTCTTTCTCGTCTGCAAAATCTATTAGGGTATTTATGAGTATGGAGGAAAATCTTCTAGATCTAGTGAAAGATGGGTCATAGAGATAGAAGCGTAATGTCGGTTAAGTTCATTAGTGGTAGAAAGAGTGAAAGGAAAGCCGTAGGTTTTATTTAAAAGATCGAGAAAGCGAAATCCCCGCCATTTTGCTTCGATTTTTGGAGCTTCATCGAGTTCTTTCTTGATATAATTATTTTTAGCTGTATCCATTGTATTTGAAACCTGAAAGCGCAGACTTATGTGTGGTAAGGTCGCGGATAGATACGGTTGAAGTTGAAACTTTGTACGCATGATCACGACGTGAAATGAGAGCACGAATGTCTGGGGTGATCCATGGCTATTACGCTCGGAGGAGAGCTTGATGGTGCGAACTGGAGCAGCCTGATTAATGTAGAGATGATTAAGTAAATAAAGGAAGATTCGTATGAGTTTAAATTTAAGGCGGAGCTAAACTGAGATAATGCATTTAAAGGTTGATAAGATGCACAGTAGGTTGTTGAAACTATGAAGTAAAGTGTTTAGAAGCTTGTTGGGATCGACTTTCTTTAGCTGACGAGTACATATAGTTTTTGTAACAGGGTTAACCCAACCGCAGCGAATAGAAATTTCGATTAAGTCGTGACCAGCTATAAAAGGGATGGAAGGTTTCTAAAAATCTGCTACTTCTTTAAGATCATAATTTACAATGAATAAATCTAAGGTAATATGAGAAGGGATGTCTTTATCAATATAATGGTGGGAGGGTGCGAGAGAGAGAGACTACAGAGAGAGCATGTATGTCTAGAAGATTATTGAGACCAGAGCGAGAAAGAGAGCAACGTACATTTTGGGCCTTTGCTTCAACCGTGACCAGAGCCGGATTTAGCTAGGGGCTTGGGTGGTCTATAGCCCCGGGCCCAGGGTATCAGTCAGACCAGATTTTTGAATTCCTTAAGTGGGCCCAGCCGTATGTTCGTCCCGGGCCCTTAAAAGGTTAATATCCGGCTTTGACAGTGACAGTGTGTTAGATAGATAGATAGGACAAGTTAGAGTGCAGACATAAGTCTTTCAAATAAAGCAGAAATCTTTCGGTAATGAAACAAATTATTTTATTTTTTTTTCAACATTATCTACAATTTACAATGATTTTTTGAAGTGAGTGACAATAGTTGTATTTTTATTATCTATATGAATAACTTTGTCAAAACTTGCTTTACAAGACTAAATATGAGTGAAGAAAAATAGTAAGCATATGTGGTTATTTAGTAACGATAATATAAGTATATTTATAAAATATTGATGATCAAACGTAAAAGGAATGCAGTTAGTGTATAAAACATATTTTTGGCAGGACTCTTCAAATTCGCATTCACTACACTGCCAGCAGTGGTTTTTTTTTCTAAAAATTACACTGAAGTAAATGCATGTTTTTTTCTTCTTCGATTTTCTATAAAAATACAAGTATACTAGTTTATGTATAAATGACACAAAGCATAAGCTTCATACCAGTTTGATATTAGATTGCACAATAGATAATTATTTTTTGTTGTTTATAGATAATGAAAGGCAATTCATAGATACGCTGCTTCGATGAAAAAATTACTTGGTAACTTCGTGAATAGCATGAGCAAGATATTCTACATTTTTCGATGTTACTCCAGCCATTGATATTCTTCCATCTTTAGTAAGGTAAATACTGAACTCCTTGGTAAGCCGTTCGACCTTTATAAAAATACAAAAATCAAGTTTTTAGTGTTTTTTAATAAAGTTAAAAAATTGTGTAGATTATTACGCGTTTACCTCGGGAGCTTTTAAGCCAGTGAAGCAGAACATGCCTATCTGGTCGGTAATATGGGACCAGTCACGAGTACTACCATTATTTCTTAAATTGTCACGAAGCTTCGTACGTACTGAAATAATCCGGTCGGCCATACCTTTTACATCGACCAACCATTCTCTTTTGAGCTCTGTGTTACCCAAAATTTCTGTAACAATGCGAGCTCCATTGATTGGTGGATTTGAATACATCGGCCTAATAAGAATTTTAATTTGAGACATGGTACGAGACGCTTCATCTTTATCAGCGCCAATGAGTGAGAAAGCTCCGACCCGCTCACCTAAAAATATAAATATATTATTTTATAGCCTTTCCTAAGGGAAGAAAAAAGAGTATGTAAATAATCTTAATTAATATTTACCATATAATCCCATATTTTTCGCATATGACTGAGCCAAAACAATGTGATGTCCTTCCTTAACAAATAATCTTACTGCTAAAGAATCTTTCATTACATCACCTTTGAAAAATACAACATTATTACAAATGAAAACTTCACCTTTTTTTGTAAAAATTTATCACATAATTGTAAAGTATTTACCAGATGCAAAACCTTGATAAGCCATATCAAAGAATGGAAACAGATTCTTCTTTTTAATAAGTTGACATAATTCAGCCCATTGATCTGGTTTAGGGTCCACGCCTGTGGGATTATGAGCACAAGCATGCAAGAGAATAATAGATTTTTCTGGAATTTTCTGAAATAAAATAATGTAATGTCATTAATACCAATTTTTAAATGTAAAGAAAAATGTGAAAAAATCTGATTTCCTTACATTAATGTCATCTAAAACCCCTTGGAAGTCGAGACCACAAGTTTTGGGATCATAGTACCTATATGATTTTACATTTAGACCAGCTAACTTGAAAAGCGGTGCGTGGTTACCCCATGAAGGTGTAGGTAAATATACATCTTTGTTACCAGGAAAAAAATGGGATAAGAAGTTGGCCCCAATGCACAGAGATCCTGTTCCAGAAATACCTTGCACGGTTGCATTCTACAAATTAAATAGCCATTGTAATATAACATTGCAGATTAATTTAAAGTAAAACATATAACATAATATACTTACACGGCCATTTGGAACTACATCATTATCATCACCAAGTGCCAAATTAATAGAATGTTTACAAAACTCTACATTTCCAGAAATTGGAGAGTATTCTTTATCTAATACTTTGCTACGCAAATTTGCTTCTGCCTAAAAACCAATGTTATTAGAATGGTGAATATTAAACTGTTATATTGTTACTCAATAAAATTAAAAATTTTGTACAGTATTAATATTTTTCAACCTTTATCACACTTGGAAGCATGAATGGTTTGCCATTATCATCTCTGTAAGCTCCAACGCCAAGATTAATTTTCTTTGGATTTTGGTCTTTCTTGAATGCTTCAGTAACACCAAGGATGGCATCTGGGGGTCCCATCTGAACATGAGACCACCATGAGCTAAAAAATATAGTGATAAAATTAGTAATCTATTGTAAATAATTTTTTTTCAATAAAAATTATATGAAATCTAGAAATCTGTAGTAATTTCTTTAAATTTTTCAATAAAATAAAAAAATTAATATAATGTTACTTAAAATCCAGCATAAGAACAAATTTATCAGTCACATATATAAAATCACCTTCTTTTGAGTAAGAAAATAAGTATTGACTATTAAAAATCATCCGTGAAAATTTAACTCATATCTTTGTTAATAACAATCAAAATTTTAAATCGACAAAATCGAACAGAATCGAACAAAATCGAGCAAAATCGAACAAAATGAACAAACGGTATGAAATGTAGAAAAGCAAATGTAATTATAGAACAACAAACAAATTATAAAGTCCACGTGGTAAGGAAGATGGACACATCTCGATGGAACGGAATTTCATCTCGTAGAGACGTACGTATAAATTGCGATGTAAGTAGAGCACGCATAGGTTAGAAATACTTGCGGGAAAATCAGATTATTTACCCAAATCTTGATTGTACTGCATTGTTGCTGCTCGTCTTCAGAAATGAAGTGGTAAACCTTGCACCTTGAGCCATAGCTTCCTTTTTTATTTTTAAATTCACTTGTTACACGAACAATAAAAAGAAAGCGCTATACTCAGTTCGAAGCTGATAGGCGACTGGAAGCAGCTGAAAGTACCGACCAACCGACGATGATAGATTCGCCGCAGTCCCTCTCTCTCTCTCGCACTCGCATTCTTCCCCTCATGTTTGCTTATATATTCATCATGTATGACGACGCCTCTGCCGTAACGTGTAATGCTGCTATTACAATTTTGCAGAGGATGATGTCAAAGTTCGGCCCTTGCGGATGCAGAGAATGATTATTGAAAAGTAATTGTGGTTTCAATTTTCATCGTATCAAAATTTGTTTTAGTTAAAAATATGGATTGAGTATGTCTGATTGCATAAATATTTACAATAACAAATTAGTTTACTCTGAGAATATTGTAAAATAAAAAGAAATTGAAGATATATATTGAAAATTAAGAACATATGTACATATGTAGCTACTTATCTCGTTTATCCAGAAAAGAATACCTTATAAATCTTGCTCAATACTAGTACAGAATATAATAAAATTATACAGCGAAGGTAGTATTAATATTAGTTGATTTAAAGTTGAAGATTTTAAGTTTAAGTTCATACTATAAAAATAAAATAGTTGTATATATTGACAATTTTCTCCACGCTTGTTATACAAATATTCTCAAAAGCAAAAATTTCATCTTCCGCTAAGTGTCGTCAAAATACTTTTTAGAATCATACTTATCCGCAATAAATATATAGTTTTATTTTCTAAAATATCGTAAGCGTCATTTATTTTCCATCATGGTTGCTGACATTTGTTGAGAGTTTGATGATCAACACTGAATAACCAATGTAAAGGAAAGGTCATCGCTTATCAGTGCAGTGATATCAAGCAAAGATAAATTTTAGAAGTTGTATTTGCTTTTGAGCGGTTGTACGTTATCTTTCTCACGTTTTTCTGTGGGAACATTGGTCAATGAAGTGCTATTTGAAAATTATCAAACATTAGAGACCTTCGAAAATTATTCCATAGCGTTAACTTGATCTTGAATTTTGGTTACTTCCACAATTAGCTTAGTTAATTGTTTCAGCAGTTATCAATTTTTCAATTAACAAACTAGTTTTCAGATATGTGGAAGTTGAATACTTATTTAAAAAGTTAGAAAAAATAATTGACGTGAATTATTGGTGAATTATTGAATCGTGCTAATTGTATTCTATTCAGTAAAATTAATAGTATTTAAAAAATTTGGACAAATAATTGACGCGAAAAGATGATTATATAAATAATTGTACTGATTATACTCTATTTTATATAATTAGTACTGAATAGAGTAGAATTTAGTAAGCTGTACACACTCAACACAGGAAACTTCATTTTCACGTTGCCAATCGTTGTCTTGACGGAACCGTATATGGTTTTACATCGTATCCGCAGAATTTTTTGCATTAATCTGAATAACTAAAGAATTATTATAAAAAAATATGCTATCATAATCACGCAGATTTCTGATATCTTGTAAGTGATCGACGCTTGATAAAACTTTTAGAAAGTAATACATATATATATTTTATCCGATTGAAGCGTCACAAACAACTGGAGAAATGAGTTGATAAAAGTCCTGTGACATACAATCGTTGATGCCTAATTGATGTAAGCTTTAACTACATAAATACCAATCATCAACGATTAACTCATCTGAGCGATTACAATATTTCTTTGATAATTTTCATTAATAAAGACAACGCTAAATTTTAAACAATTGTTTCTATTCAAACTACCGAATAAAAATTAATTAAAAAATAATGATAAGAATGATAAATTGAATATTATAATAACGACGTTACTTAAACTTTCCCGCCTATAAATTAATCCCATTTAGCGACATCCATCGTCAATCACCTCAACATGAACATCTCAGGTCGACTCGGTCGACTTTCTAGTAAAACAATATACACACTAACAATAAACACAAGTTTCACCTTCCACGTAAAGATCTAAGCTAATTGTTTGCAACCAATTCTTGTGATATTATGCATTAAAATCAAGTTTAGCGGTAAAAGTATAAAGAATTGATTCGCAAATTCGGAAAGTTACGTACATTCTTCCGTGCACGTTAACTATATATATATAGTGCGTCGTACAGTATATAGAAGAAAGGATAGCAGAGTGTATATAGCTTTATGTCGAGGTTGCTCGTCGAATGAAACTGGTTTTTACACGCAATTATACAAACGCGCATATATATATATGTACAAATCAAGAGACTTTCGAATATCGAGACCTTCTGATTAAGTATAACAGCTTGTTTTTGTTCATTGTCCCGGTCACAGCCAGAAAACTACTCGCGCAGGCAGTGCTTCTCACGCGACTAATAGTTTTTACGAGCTTCTCAATTGGCAAAGTATGGCATTATCACGTATTGGTTCGTCGGCTGAACTCGCTAATGTTTTTGCGAGATTGTCTTATACAGGTAGGTTTTTTAATTTTCCCTTTCCTCACCAGTTTATTTCTCGAAGTTATTATATTTGAGCTAACCTAAACCTCTAATCATTTACGACTTATGTTATTAGATATATACATCATATGTATTCTTGTAGCTTAATCAAAACAATAAAGAACTGTCAAATGATTTGTTACCTAAAGTTAGTGTCTTTATAAAAGTTAAATTTCAGTTGCGTTGATCCAGTTCAGTATTGTTGAATTTTTGACGTTATTACGTGAATAAAATATTCAAATAGCATATTGAATTCGATAATTTCTTACTATATCATAACGATCTATTTAGTTAAATATTTTTATTATTATAACAGTAAATTATTTCAAATTATAAAAACTCTAACAAGCAATTTTTAATGCCAAGATCGAAGAAATTTTTCAATAGAAGCATCATTAAAATAAGTAGATGGTTGTAATATTTTGCCAATATTCATATTATATATCCAATATCTCACTAGAACATTTTATTATCTATATCGCATGTCTATATATACAATTTATCCAGTAAAATGACCATTGTTCGTAATAATCGAATAACAATATTTTTGTTCTTTTTTTCATTTAATGTTACCTATAAAGGTTATTAGTGACGAAAAAAAATTGCGTTGAAATAGTTTTTCTACAGTTTTAAAATTCTCATACCAGACTATTTACTACAGGGACTTTATATGTGAGTGTATACACTATAGCTAAATCTTAATTTTTTCTCCTTTCTGTCTTCACCTTACATCACAATTCACGAGGACAACATATAATGTGAAACTTATTTTATTTTTCTGCTAAAAGACTAAAGAGATATTTTGATAAGATTGCAAAACCAAGATATAACTTACATTTTGTTACTACTTCAACATTTATTTACTTGCTTTAAACTAATTAAAAATATCGGCAAGTAAATAGATTACGACTACAAAGTGTCGGGAAAGAAAGATACTTATTGAATTAGATTTGTTAAATTTAACATCGCGATTATTTTTTTAATGTAATTTCTTTAGAAGCATGATCGCCATAAGCTGAATGAAAACTTTCCTACATCAGTCATTTAAAAAAATCGCGATAAATCGATATTAATATTAAATAACCACCTGAATTTCAGCAACAACGCCGCGGCGACCGAGCGCGGAAAAACTACACGCAACAACACCGAAAGTCTACCCAGAAGCTCCATCGATTCCCTTACCGTCAAACGTCTCAGAAATCTTCAACATCGTGACATCGCGTTTCACTCCGGAACGCGCGAGAGATATTGCCGCTCCGTTATTTCTCTATAATAACAGCACCGACAAATTTACCAGTGCCTCCATCAGCTTCAATCATGCCAAAATGCATCAATTGGATTCGCGAGTCGACTCATACGACTGCTTCGATACTGTTAGCTTGAACAGTGCCATGCAGACCAATGTACCAAAGCCATTCTGTGCCACTGGAAGGTCAACGTACTTGAACATGCCTGGTGGACAGTGGAGAAGAGATGGCAAATATCTCGCGGAAATAATGACGAAATCCATTTTCAGCGTTGCACAGATGCAACAGAGCAAGAAAACTGGTAAAGCCGATAGACAGTTGAAAAAGTAGACTGATAAGGTTTGGTGAGAGGATAATAATAAAACAAATCTGTTGAATTTCAATTCCAATCTTAAACTTTGTTATGAAAATTATTTTCTTAATTTTCGACGTTTTTCGACAGTATAGCGATTTATGTATTACAACTTTTATACTTTTATAATTATTAGCTGTGCATGGTCAATTTTTACAATATATATAAATAAATGGACCAGAGAATGACTAATACCAATTTTAATTACAAATCTACAGTCTGTACAATCGCCACTAATAAATATATTCGAGTATACTATTTTAAAATTACGTGTATGATTTGATATATCAACTTCACGTGCCAGACAAATTATGTATCATTATAAATGTTACATCGATTATCAATGCAATTCGTTTAATAAAAGTGTTTTATTTAAAAGTTTATGCTACTTAAATTATTAAAATTACAAAAACTATATATAGTATCTATGTACTTTGTGATATATGTAATGAATTTACTTTAATAAATTTTACAAACGCAAATCAACAATTTTATACCTTTCTTTAACTTTCACATATACACAAATGACCGATTGTATCTTAGTCCACATAAGAAGTCAACAAATTTGTATGCTTTGAAGTTCATTAAATACTATTCATTATCAACAAAAATTTTCTTCATAATCAATGTTCAATCATCAAAATTACTGGGACATTAATATTACAAAGAGGAAAAAGCGACCAGTCCTCTCATCAAGCGCAATCATGTAACCGCGAGCAAAAAACAAAACATCAAAAGGGCTTTGATTTATGTTCAGGTAATCACGAGATGGACTCATTAAGTCAACACATCATTCGCAGCCACTCGACGGCATCTGCATCTCGACCAGAGGAGACAAGAGACGTCAAGAAATCGAGCATGCAGATGTCAAAGAAGGAGAGGCTGCAACTTCTTATTAGAGACTACGGCAGGACTGTCATTGTCTTTCACATTGGCATCTCGCTGATATCGCTCGGAACATTCTACGCACTTGTCTCTAGGTCAGTCGATACGTACATATTGGAAATATTGAGATGGAATATTTAAAATGACTACTTCTCTCCATCTTATTGAATCAGACGTCATTGGAACCCTTGAGTGTAAAGTCGCTTTGTCAATTGTAACTTTCTACTTGGCAATATTGATTTAGATTTGAATTATATCTAGTATTTTTCTCATTAAATTAATCGTGATGAGCATGATTTAATACATAATTGTAACAAAAATATCTGATCAATTTACTTTCAGTGGTCTGGACATGACGCCAGTCATAAAAATCTTCACTCCAACGGCAACTGAAGCTGATCCTAATGCTGATCTTCTGGTCAACACAATCATGGGCGAAGGTTCCACTTTTCTTATCGCCTATGCTATCCACAAATTGTTTGCACCGATCCGGATTTCGTTGACTCTCGGTGCAACGCCCATAATCGTCAGATATCTCCGAAATAAAGGAATACTTCGACCGCCCAAACCTACTGTTAAAAAAAGTACACTTACGCCGCCGCCATCGAGATGAGAGTAAAAATGATTGTTACATTTTTTGTTATTGTTGGTTCGACTTAGATATCAATTGTGGTGTATCAGTGAGATTTATACGGTGTTGAAAGTTGTTTTTCGAGTACGCGTTGCTCGAGTATTGAACCAGACTTTTTTGTAATATGATAAAACATTATGACTAAAAATAAATTATTGTTATTAAAATAATAGCGTTTTCAATTTATTTTGTCAAAGTAAAAAATGTTCGTATATAAATGCAACACTGTTGTTTAATTACACAATATTTTTTATTCATTAAAATGTATACAACATGTGAACTTTGAGTCTTATAAATTTACATTCAGCAATAATCATCAATATTTATAATTTCTACAAATCGCTTCACATTATTTGGAGAACTTATCGAAAAAAATAATTTTTTTTCAATATTCATTACAGTCAATCTTTTATATAATTTGTATTATTTGCAATTAAATTTTTATTAAAATTACAGAAGACACAATCGTCTAAAGTCTAATTTTTCATCTGTCTCATACAATATATATATGTGAACATTCACGCATTAGCTCATTTGTATTTCATAGGCCATACAAAGAATATATAAATGTAAAATTGTAAAATGCCAGTCATAACTTAATATACGACATTATACATACATCGGTCATAGCGTGTGCTTTTTAACACGAACACTCGCACACAATCATTTGTTTATCCATATATTCATAATATAATTCTCGAGGATGCTTTTATTTTAATATTTATTCTTCCTCTCGTCGCAACATAGCAGACTTAAAGACATTTACAAAAGCTCGTTAAGTTTCAATGGACGAATTTTTTTTTTATAATTTTTTCTCTCTGTACGGAAAAAAACGTTCTTTCTTAGAAACAATCGACAGCTGTCACTCAATTATCGAACACGAAAAGCAATGTGATCAATAATTTGATCTGTGATGCAGTGTGTGTGTGTGTGTGCGCGTGTGTGTGTGTGTGTGAGCAAATCCCTAAAATTTAAAAAATTCTAGTTACTCTATGATAATCGTTCTATAATAACGACGAATCGATATCAAAAATCGGTTTTTCATGAGAAAAATGATGACCAAAAATCTCCACTAGTTTATTTTGAGCAATCGATTATAGTTATAAGGCTATAAATCGCAAATGTATGATTTTTTCAAGAATTTATGTTGTAACTTGCTATAACAATTTGTTTCTTTGCATGTTAAAAGTCTTGGACAAGTTATTCCAAAAGCTTTTTGTAGATACCTTTTAACATATTATTGAAATAAACAATTTTCATGAATATGCTATCACGCAAAAAATAAAAAATACAAATAGATGTGTTACTCACTTTATAAAAAATACTACTCCAAATTATCAATACAACACATTTTATTTTATTTCTGTGCCTTGTAAATACTCTGACATACAAACTTTTATATTCAGCATAGTTAGTGACCCCCCTCATGTTAAAAAGAGGTGTTTTTCGACACTCCGTGCGGAAAGTGCGTTTTTCCCGCACGCTCGGCAAAAAACGTGCATTGAAAATCGCATTTTCCACACGTCGTATCAAAAAATACGGTACGGCACATGTTCGGGAAAGAGTTTCTCGTCTCGTGTACCTTTCCACCTTCGCTTCGCTCGTGTGTAAACGCCACACAAGACAAGAATCTATTTTCCCGCACTTGTATCTTAATGTACTATTTCATTGACACAACAAAAATACCTTTTTGATTAATGTATAACCCAATTTACATTTGTTATTTATTCACGTTTTGAATGGTGCTTAAGATGCATATTCATGGTGTCGATTGGTTGAACACAATTAGAAAAATTATAATAATCTAATATTAATACAACGAATAAATTTCCGTATGTTCACACTGATGCACATCTCTTATTTCTTTTTCAAAACAGATAGAGTAAATTGTGGGTGTACTGAAATATGTAAATAAACATCAAAAATGTCGCGCGGCAAATTCAGTGCCATGAAAATTTTATTTTTCACAATTTAACTTTATAATCGATATCATCAGTGAAGAAGAGAAAAAGAAAATATTGATCATGTAATCTTTTTCCTCTCAAACCAACTAAATGGAATCTAGTTCAAAGAAAACAGCTATCAAAAAATGTATTTAATTGAAAATATTCACTTTTCTATTATATTATTTGTAACTACTGTATTTTTACTAATAATTTGTTATATTATTATTTACAAAATTTTAAAAATAAAGTTCAATTGTTACTAAAAATGATTTGATACATTTTCATTTCAATACTGGACAATTGTAACCTATTAACCTTTTAAGGACGGGGATTTTTACGTTAAAATTTGACTTTTTTTTTTGCACAATATTTGTGCATAAAATGAAAGAATATGTCACGTGGAGTGCCTGACAAAATTGGTGGTCGATATATCGACCAGTCCCGTCCTTAAAAGGTTAAAGATGATTTTATTTGAAAACTTTTAAGTTTAGATTAATTATGCCGTTTTATAAGAAAAGGTCTTGAAAAAATCATTATATAATAGCTCATATTATCTAATGCTATTTAAAGCCAACTATGAGAGAAAAAAAATTTTCAAAGCTGTGCTTAGAAATGTTTTTTTTTAATAACAAATTTCAAAAGGTTTGGAGATTTGCTCATATATATACACGCGCGCGCGTATGTGTGTATTTTTTTGCATTACTATACGTCTACAAATTATTTTAAAACAAGTGGTGATTTTGTTGCTTGAAATTTGATACATCTAAGCTGCAATTTTTTTGTGATAGAAAAGAAAACTCAGTCTGTTATTTTAAAAAGTTAAATATAGAATTGGCAATTAAAATAAAAAATACTTTAAAATTACTGTCATATCAACAGACTTAACAATTTTATAACTTATAATGAAATATTAAAAATATTGAAAACTGCAAAGTTTTCATATGTACATAAGTGAAGAGTATTAGAATCTTATAGGGTTAAAAGCTTTATTATGTACATGCAGTCTGTTAGTATTTCTCCACAAGAAAAAATAATATTTTTATTTACTTTTCTGTTACTTAAAAAAGAGTAAACAATTGACTTTAGTATTACCAAGTTTCAAGTAAAAACTGACGTTTTAAAAAATGTTATAAAACTTATAATTAGTTTGTTGATTAGATTGGATTCATGATTACAAGTTTCATGATGTAACTGTAAATTAGAATTTTTAATTTTTTGCGTTGCTGTTTGTCATATTATATAAAAGAGTTTTTGATATTAAAAATTACATTTGATCATAAATATATAATCTATACGCAAATGTTTCATAATTATTAGTAAGTGCTTACAAAAATAACTAAATAGTCATAAGATCTAATTATTGTTATAGTTAGTTTGATTATTAAGTACTTCACTGAATGAAGTATATACCATTTGCAAAATAGGAGACTTCTTATCAAATTGAATTTGTTTGGCTCAAAGTTTAGTACATTCAATAAGATTACAAGTCAAAATTGGGCATTAATTTGTCACAAAATGGAAGATTTTTGAAATTGAGTGTTTTTTTACCTTAAATTTTACAGGCACATCAAGTTTGATAAATGTAAAAAATAGCTTTTAATAGGAAGTCATCTAAGATCATTATACACTTTAAGCTTCACACACACATCATAACAAATTTCAAATACAGTACATAATGTAAAATATAATATACATTATAAGTCCAATTTACATTCTGCATAAAAATTTACAATTCAAACAAACTAATTGGCACAAAATTTCATAAATCACGAATAAAATTATAACGAAACCTAAGTTATTGGACGTAAACTTGTTGTCAGATCTGTTAATTAATATACCAACTTTGTAGGAACACGAAAATCAAGGCGCATCCATAATTCAAATATACTTCAAAGAACTTGGACGTGTTGAGAGTAACTTTAGTTATCTTATTCTTTGATTTTCACTGAAAATCAATTTGAATGAAAAATCAACAAAAGTATTTTCATCATAAAACTTAATTTCTAAATCAACTGAATTTATCACATCCGTTTGCTTCACGAAAAACTTAATGCCGTATCAACAGTCCATAAAGGATCATCTGCTTATTTACTTACTAAAACATTATAAATATTGAATTTGTTCATGGAAATGCTTATAAATTGCTTTATCAGTAGCACACTGATATTAATAACAACGTGTTTGTTGTTAAATCAGATTTTTCCAACTTACTTATATCAAGGACCGACAATTGATGAGTAGATTGCTCAACTATTTGTTTAACCATCAAAACTTAGTAAAAACTAATCTGTATTTTAACTTTTAACCATTGTATTAATGAAGTTATTTAAATATGTGGATTATGATTTATGTATACTTTAATTGTTCTGTTATTTTGTTTTATATAAATGCCGTGAATCTATTATTATATCAATTCAAAAGTAATATTAAAAAACAAAAGTCTCCAATTCTATTTAGATGTAATGTAATAATACTTTGGAGTCAATAAAACATAAACTTTAATGACAAGGCAAACGGATGGATGATTAACAATTAAATTGAATTTCCCAGAGTATCAACGTTAGCATCAAACCTCATTCTCATCCAATATTCCTATACGTACGCGTTTGTACGTCTCCCCTGAATATGATGAAAAAACTGTCTCCAGCTGGTAACAGTTTTGCTCGACCAAACCCAGAAACTGCTCGTAATGCCAACAATCATTGTCATCAAATACTTGATCATGAATATCTCAAAATCTGGTTTTCTACCCAAATTCTTAGCTCTTTCACCTGCAGGACATGGAATCGAGTAGATAGTCTGGTGTCCAGGACGCGAGCACATCTCCATGTTCCAGGTAAGCATCCAATTGTCAAAGTATACCGATTCATAGAAAAGACAAGCAAGAACGATGAGAGCTGGAACTGTGTACAGGACTGAGAAGATTCCTATGCGAATCATGAGTTTCTCCAACTTATCAGTTTTTGTTCCATCGTGTTTCATTACTGTGCGAATACGGAAGAGAGATACAAAACCAGCAAAAAGGAATATAGTACCCAGTATAAGGTAGACACAAAGTGGCGCAAGAACAAAACCTCTAAGAGCTTCCACGTTCCATAGACCAGTGTAACACACTCCAGATAATACATCACCTAGTAAATTAATATCAACTGATTAATTTATTTGCTAATGTAATGAACATTTGACGCTAATAATTAATAATAAAATGTTAAGATGCTACATTAATACATTATAAAATTTAAGTTTGAACTATGATAAATTTGCCGCTTAATTTTAACTTAGCTTAACCGAGAGTAAGCAAGAATTGGACAAGAAAATATGATTGAAAATAATGAGAATATTAGTTGTTGTGCAGTTCGCAGATATAGATTGACGATTGCAAGTGTAGTCGACAATCCATATCGAAACTTTTGGAATATCATTACTTAGAGTTGAAGCCGCGAGGATAACGCTCCTCGGTAGCTATGTGACTGAGAGTATGAGTTTTCGTAGTAAGCATAAATGTTGACCATTGATCACGTACTCAGCACACAGTTCGCCACATCAATGTGCCGTTTGGAATTTCAATAAATATTATCTGGGAAAAGTCAGAAAGCACCGCGACAAAAACTTAGAGAAATTTCTAGGTTTGTAAAAATATAAGAGAGGAGATTATCTGAGGCTGCTTTTTTCTCATAAGAGAGAGGGTTAATAAGTTAAGCTCTTAGACGATTACAGCGGACCGAAGATAGCAAGGCTAACCATTGAATCAAGAAAACTTATCTCAGTATAAGGCTTTGAATTTATTTCACTTTGCGCTGCTAGGCAAGGCTGGGCAAAAATCAGTCCATCTGGTACAACGATGAGCGAATTTATACCCGTGGGAGAGACCTCTTTTTACGTTGGGTTGCTTGTACAACGCTATTTTTGCAAATTTGCACAAACTTTGAACAAGCTTGAACGCGAAATCGAGCACGTGCAGTGAAAAGCTTGTGATATAAAAAATTGAATTTAAGACTGAGAATTTTCTTATATCAATTGCTTGTTATAGAAAAATCGTATTACAAAATTATAGATAAAAATAAAATTAAAAAATGAATAGTAGATAAATAATATACAATAAAATCATATAAATTTTTTATACCAAAAAATAGTTTATGATGTACAGAAACTTATTCAAGATCGAGTTTGTTAATTCAACAAATAATAATTTGAATAATAATTAAATTACGAATTCGTAAATTTGTTCTTTTACAAAAATAAGATCGATAAGCGAATAACAATTGTTTCGACTAATTTTTAAGTATGTACAGTTAGATCGCCATCTCAAATGTTTAAATGAATTATTCATTTTTAATTGATTAATAACTTTATTCAATAATTAGTTATTAATCAATCAATTCTTGCTTCTCTTTCTTGAAACGGTATCTGCGCTTAGCTACATTCGAATACTATTATAATTACGGCCAAATTATTCTTAATTTATATTTGTAAATTAAATCTCACTAGTTAGTAATTAATTGACACGAGTGACAGATTCATATTTGGAATCTACAAATCGAAATCAACTAGAAAAGTGCTTTTGTTCATTGAAAAAGCTTAGATGTAAGTTTCGTATAGTAAACAGTAGTTTTCGCATAGGTGTAACGTCACGCTCTTTAGAAGGTAATGAATTTGATCGAGTGTCCTAACACACCTAAGCGTATATGTAAGATAGCACCTTAGTTTAAATAGCATTTTTCTTTATTTTTGGGTGTACAGTGGGTTGCCTTAGTGCAGTAAAAACCGAAAAAAAAAAAGAACTGATCAGACTAGAACGTTGCAGAAAAGTACTACTTAAATTGTATAATATTTACAATTCATAATTCTTTAATTAAATATTAATATTCTTTACCTTCAACTTTCCCCATAGCAAGAATAGTGACAGTCTTGATAGCTGGAGCAGCCCAAGCAGCCAAATGGAAATACTGGGAATTAGCCTCAATGGCTTCGTGACCCCATTTTAATCCAGCAGCCAAGTACCATGTTAAAGTCAAAATAACCCACCAAATACTGGAAGCCATTCCAAAGAAGTAAAGAACCATGAAGAGCATTGTGCACATTTCATGCTTGGTGCCCTGAGTTATGACAGAGGCCATTTGAATATTCATTCCACCCATTGGTGGGTCGAATGGAGCCTGACATGATATCGAATTGCCAGCAGCCCATCCAATGACGTATGTTAATGCCACCATCAGATAGCATACTGATAAAAATATTATAGGTCTCTCTGGGTATCTACAAATTTATATAAATAAATTAGCACTTATTTTTTTATTTGTTTGTTTCAAACAATGAAAATGTTTAAGATCTCACCTAAATCTGTCTGTGTCAATGAGGAAAGTCAAAAAAGTAAAGAAACACGAAACAGCACATAAAACAGCCCAAGTACCAATCCAAACTCTAGCGAACTTGCGTTCTCTCTCAGAGAAAAACATATTATCACATGGAGCACCACAATTAGGCTCAGTGTTATTTCCAACTTTAAGCGAGTATTGGTATGTTGATAGAACTTTAAACTGCAGTGGACAAACGAATCCATAATCTCGAGCCAACCTTAAATTATTATTAACATAGGGTTTTGGCATATTGCGTCCAGGAATGAATTCCACCGCAGGCAGTCTGACATCTTCATCAATCACAGGTGGATCAGTTCTACTTGTTTCGTTCTTACCAACACACAACACTTTTCCATCAAATTCTGGAAATTTGGAACAATCCATACTCTCTGGCCAATAGAAGCCAAAGTTATTCATGAGTCTTTCACAGCCCATCCTAGCACTTTCACACAGAGATCTACAGGGTGGCAGAGCTTTATCAAGGATCGTACACACTGGTGCATACATAGCACAAAGGAAAAACTTGAGATCTGGACTACATTTGAGCTTGACAAGAGGTGAAAACTGATGCACCTCGGGTCCAGCATCTTCTTGCTTCTGATGATTCAAGAGATTAGGCATTATGGTCTCATTGTAAGGCATGTCCATACAGAGATTGATGGTTATGGGCTCGCATTTGCCGTGAGGCGCGAGCGGATCCTTTTCTTTCATATGCGATGCACTGGCACAGCCGAGCACCAGGGTAAAGACGAATAAGCAATGAAGACCCGTCATCTTTACTGAGGACATCAAAGAAAAGCCGCCGCCACCACTGCTGCTTGCTTGCGCGCTATCTCACTTACCTCCTCTCGCTTCTTAAAAGAAAAAATTCGTGCTACCGGGCGACGATACACGTCTTCTTGACTATTCCTTGGTGCATATCACTGCAAGCCAACACCAGGAGTCGGCGACATTCTCTCGAGTACACACACTCAAACTCAACGCAACACCTACAACCCAAGCGTAAAGTCGACACTCGTTTCCAACGCTCTAACACGCCTACGAAAATGCGTTGGCTTCACTGTTCACGTGTTTTTTATTCGACTTTTCGATGAATAACCACGCGAGAGTCGAAAGTTTTAGGGCGACGGCGAACTCCGAAGACCCTGAAACCTATTGTGTGCTGTTGTCGTAAGAAAACATGGAGGCTGAAGTGCGCGGCGCGACGATGGCGATTGTGTCCGCGAAAAAAAGAGAGAAGCGAGAACCACTGTAGCTTGTGGTGTACATGTGTTGTGTGCGACGTACGTACGTGTGTGCGCGAACGTAAACAGGGATGAAAATGAAAAGGAGACGCGACTGAAACGCGGGGACCAAAGATTTGGTTCGGTGGAATTCCGAAGGTTAAACTGATTGACGATAGATGGGGTTCGCGTCGAAGATAACCCGCAAATTTTCTAAAGGAACCACGACGAGATAACTTATGTCAGCAATATACAGTTTTTATTTAATTTTTTAAGCTAATTTAGTTGAAATAGCCATTAAAAAAAATATTTAGTTTTAATTATATTACTTGAGTCTCTTTTTCTATCGATTTAAGATTAAACCATTTATTTTATGTTTCATATTATTTATGAGCATTTAATAAGTGAGCTAGCTATATAACGGAAAATTTTTTAATTACAATCACAATAACAAAAGAATAATTTAATAAAGATATGTGATAAGTAATTCATTGTTGTTATGGTTGAACTTGAGAAATATGAACCTTCACGAAATATAAAAATTAGTGAATGCTTCTAGTTATTTTAATTTGTTATTCTAACATTTATTATTTATTGTTATAAAATTGCAAAATTATAATCCAGCGGGTCAATAGCTAGCATATATGGCAAAATACAGTAGAAATGAAAAAAAAGTTAGTTCCATTGTGTTGTATTAGTTCTCAATTCTCAATTTGATATATCATACACAACGAGTATTTGGAAGAGCGTATTTCAAAATCATTAGATTATCAAAATCATTAGCGGCTGAAAGCAACTGCTATGGCAACAGTTCATATACCTATAAGCGTAATATTAAAGAAATAAACATTGAGTTGCAGTTTACAGTTGAAATTAAAAAGTACATAATACACATTTGAAACTTGGTATAAATGAGAACGCTATTGTTAATTGTTTTTGATTTTTATTTTCTCCTGAATCACTGACATGCAATAATACAGTCGAATAGCCATTCTTTGTAAGAATTCTACGTTCTTTTATTGATAATCATGTTTGGCAATTTAATTGTTTCAACGATATATTTTCGTCAAATGTATACTTTGATATATATTTTTGTTTGCCTATGGCTTTGGTATTAATATTTGTATTGTGAGGTTCATTTCGGCACTCGTTTTTTCCTTCGAATTTGACTCCGATAGGACTTCACAAACTCACAGATTTCTTATTTATTCTCTTCATATCTTATCGTAACATTGTATTCCATCAAAGTCGGATAAAAACTATTATATTGGACATTTCAAACCAGTAAAATTATATAAGTTACAAACTTATAATGCATATTTTACTTACGTTGACATATTCAATGTCACTTATTTAAAACCACTGTAAAAATTGAATGTGTGTATCATTTTTCTATTTACTTTCTTTATTCGTGCATAATATAGTAGTTTTTTATTATAATTTTTTTCTATAATTTTTTATTAAAAAACTAAATATTGGGCTATATAGAAATAAGGCAATTTATGATCATTTATTAGATAATAAATCGTTACTTAATTAACCCTAAATACGCATATACAAATTTTACAAAATTTAATGTATAAATTATGCATTTTTTGCCGATTTATAATTAAATATAGAATTCAGCCTATAAGCTTCATATATTTTAAAGTATATTCAAATCACATTTGCATTGTTAAAATATATCGAATGAAATACGAATTGGTTAACTAAGTAGCTAATAAATTATATGTAAAAGTGGTTTAGAATCTTATTTTGTAACATAGATAAATATTATATTATCACAATAACTTGGCAAAGAGATACCAACAAGAATGAATGTTTTAGTGTTTGGCGAATTTTGTATTTCATCTGTACTCGACTTTTTTCAAATCGAATACAACTTTATACATCAGCTATCTATCTGATAAATTTATATTATATCACGTATTATATCGAATATGAAATCATTTATATTTACAAATTAATTAGAATTTTAAAGCGTCATTTTGATCCGTCATAATTTTATTTTAATTTCAAATACCACTAAGTAGATTTTCAATTATGAATTTATGAATTTGTAAATATAAATGATTAGGGACTTTCTACATAAGAGTCATCGCACATCGGACATCGGACGCCAGACGTGCACGAAGGTGTAAAAATTAATCAATTATTTGACATTTATTCGTAAAATAAAAATAAATGTTATCCATGATCTTCTTAGATTACACACAAATCTTTCGTAATATAATGACAAACAATCGATTTGTTCTTTTACTTCAGTATTCGTCTAACTTCCGATGTCCAGTGTCCGATAGCTGTTATGTAGAAAGTCTCTATGTATATCATGTATATTAATGTATTTGATAAATAGTTATTTTCTGGACAGACTTTTAAGGAATATTGTAGATAAATACATTCAATCGAAATGATATTCCATGCACTCGATACGAGCACTTGACATTATGTCTTTATATTCTATTCTAATTTTTACTCTCTATCCAATTATCATTATCTACATATGTCTGCATTCCTATGTACATTACTGTTCGTTTGCAGTTTTTATTTGCATTAAATATGGTCTTCCATGTCTCGTATTTATTTATTTGTTTCAGAAAAGTTATAGGATATTTTTCGTATAATATACACATGTATTAAGGTAGTTTCTTGTAACTACTCGTTAAAATTGTACTTTTAAGTAACTAACTTTGAAATAGTCGATTTTTAATTTTGTGTTATGAAAATAAAAATAAATTAAACGAAATTTCAACTTCATATAATTTATAATTACGCCTCTCAAAATGTTAAAATGTGCAGTGTATACGTTGTTAATTTGATTTCAAATATCTTTCTCTTATTTATTAAATTAGTTTATCTTTTGGTCTATTCCTATTTAAAGTTTCTAATATCTAATTTCTACACCGGATGAAATTATTTAGACTATATTAATCTCTTACATAGTAAAAATATTGAATATGCCATTGATTTATTCTTTGGTAACGTTATGTATGTGTATTACGCTCTTTGAATATGTACATTGGTTTCGCCTTGATTTGATATACATATCATTTGTAATTTTTATAGCTAGCACTAGACCAAGTGCTTCAGGACTCTTTGAATTGTTTTTTTTTTTGAGAAATCAACAAGTGATTTTTGTATATTATTAGTACAGACATGTGTGTACTCATATTTGACTGTGGAACTTTGCACCGCTGCTACTCCTTACGGACAATATTTTGTAAACTTCTGTATTTTTATACGTGAACTTTTAAAAATTGTATTATATATTAGGAAAGAATACACGTTAACTTTACTGTTATAATAAATGTTCCTGAAAAAACAAATAAATTGTATACGTTGTAGAGCCTTATATTTGTGGTTCTAGGTCTTCTATGTAGTCCAAGCAATAGAGTAAAGTCACCAAACATAAACAAAGACTAGCACTATTCCTTTGAAGAAAGGTGTGGGGCTTGATACTGAACAAGAATGCGATATTATCCTGGGGAAAAATATAGAGTTAATGTGTAATTGCGAAAAACAGGTGAAAAATAACGTTATTTAACATTTTTAAGAAAAATCTTCATACGCATTGAATAGTTGCACGTCAAAATCGAATAAATAATGTTCAAATTATTGCAAAAATACATGCAAAATGAGCCATTTGTTAATTAATCAATAGATTGTTTATTATTTCCAAAGAAATGTAAACTGTGTTTTTTTAAGAGATTAAATTAGGTCAAAATTAAAAAAAAACATATTGGAAACATCTGTTGAAAAAGATATTGCTGTTAAAAAGAAAACTGTTGAAAATTAATTACTTACCCTTGGGGATATTGTACAATTACCAACAAGGGCTCATTATTTTCGTTGAGAGTTCAAGTTTGACGTAGACTCATTTTCCCGATCATTTTAAAAGTTCAAATTTTTTAGAAATAGTCTTGTAAAACACTGACCAATAGTAAGTTGAAAATGCAATAGTAAATAATTCTATTTTATCGAATTTGTTTCGAAAAGTTGTATCAATACATTTCTATGCATTAGTTGTGGAGAAAATGCAAAAATCTTGCTCGATTTCAATTTGAACGTGTACAGGAACTATTTGCAAAAGTTGACCGAAGCATACATGGTTCCACTTTGTGGAGACCATCACCATCGTCAGAGCGCACATTTTGTTCAAAATTTAATTTCGCGTTAGATGGTAATATCAAGAAAAACATTACAATGTTACTGAAGGTTACGTTTTTTGTATGTAACTTCAACTCTCTCTTAAAACATTGAACATTTTATCACTTAACGTTCACTGTTGAAGGTGTGACAACTAAAGAAATCGTATCTTTGCTCCTATTGTACTGAGCGAGTTTATTTTTTTTATGAATTGGTCAGAAAAAGTTCCAGATTTATATGAGATGTTCTATTTGTTTGTAAGGGCATTCGTAGCCATTAATTTGGGGTTATTATTAAACAATTTAAATTTTCAAATGATCGGGAAAATGAGGCCAGCTAATTCAACTAGATTTCTCAACTACAAGAGTTACGACCTTGGAGTTGACAACTGAACAACACCACCGAGGAAAACAAAGATATTTTCAAAGTCTCTGCTTTTAACAAAAATAGCTGTTACAGGAATAATTTCTATAATTTTCTTTTTGTAGTAACTTTAAAATTATTTATTCAAATTTGACTTGCAGCAAATCAATTTATAGGCGTCAGAATATTGTAAAAATTACATAATCATGTGTAAAATATAAAAAAAACATTATTTTTTCATAAAATTTTCCGCAATTACGTATTGACACGTTTACTTCCGGACAAATCATACTCTGGTTCGGCACCACGACTCACTTTCCCTAAAGGAATAATGCTAGTCTCAGTTTATATTTGCTTTGAACTTTTTTATTGCCTGAATACTTGGACTATATATAAGATTTCGCCAGCGAATATATAAATATGATTGATATCTTCATAACTTGAAAATTGAAATTCGAAACAATGTAAATGATATTACACGGATAGCTTTTTTTAGTAGACCCTTTTAAGAAACAAATAAAAACTTGATGATCGTGGTCAAGACGTTTATGAAAAATACGTATGATCTCCCAGCGAATGTACTATAGTTAAAAGTGAATACACAATCGTAGAATCAGTCGAAAAGTAAATTTGGAAGACCCGCGTTCAATATAAGTCAGACTTGAGTTGTCATGGAGATCACAAAAGAATATTCATACATGTACATTATTTGATTTGGCACTGTTGAACGTGAGAGCTGTTTAGGAGAGGCTGATGAAGAAGGTGCCCGCATTGAGCCAACCTTAGCTGGAACTGTTCATGACATTAGTCCGACGAGAGTAACCGCGTCTCGTAACAATTTCCCCTTGGGCTTCACACTCGCGTTTCACGCGGTCGATTATGTCTGCGACCAGCTTCTCCTCCTTCTCGCGTTGCTGCTCCCAGTCAGGACCCTTGCCGATCTGGCAAAATTTTCAATAAGCATCTTTTTTATCTCTTACCATTCAATATCTTGGCGATTTTCGTTAGAAAAGTAAGAAAACAAATATATTCTCTCATTAAACGTAAAGCAAGCATGAAAATAGTGTAAAATTTGGATGAAAAAATGCATTGCTATGTAAAGTCTTTGTATTTTGTTAATTTTGAAACTTAATTTTGAATCTAGTGTCAAAGTGTTAAGCGACTGTTGTAAAGCATGATCTGACATTCATAAAATAAATGAAACGTATTTAAAAAAGAAAGAAGCAAGGCCTATTGCAAGAATATAGATGCGTCAAGTCTTCGTGCGACAAATTAACGAAATATTGGCAATGTCATGCAAAACATAAAGAAAGAAAGGGGATATCTTATGCAAGAACAACGGTAGATTTATTTTTTTGTAAAAAACATTTTATTAACAAATTACGAGCTATAAGCATCGAGCTGCCAAATGTGTATTGTATAATAGTGATAATATTAGAGCAATAAAAAACCAGATTCTACAATATATCTTGGAAAGACAATGCGAGATCGCCAAAAACTGGTGTGTATAGAAAATCGACATTACAAACTCGCGCGATACAGATGAATGAAAATTGCATTACTATAGCAATTCGAACGAACAAATCCGCGCATTAGGATCTGTCTCTCTCTCTCTCCCTCTCTCTCTCTCTCTCTCTCTATGATGGAACACCAAATGATTCGAGGTGTACACACGATGTCGTGACTGTAGCATGTACGTTGAATACATAGATATGAGATTCATTTACGCGATTTTCCTTCAAAAGGCCAATGGACAACAGCGAAAAAAGAATTTAAAATGCAGGCCTTGTACACAAGCATTGCGTATAATATATGCACGTAAAAAGGATATTGTGCAGCCATTAATCTAATAACGATAACACAGTAGAGTGGCCTTTATTTCAATTTTAAACATTTATGAATTGCACATTCAATGACGTTCGTTTAAATAAATCTACGATTGTAAAAAAAAAGAAGAGGATCATCGACGTGCAGAGAGGATTTGTTGTTTGAGGAATACGTATATAAGCTTTTTATGCTGCTGTGTGTTACGTGCCAGATTTTCGAAGTGTTCTGAGATCTACGATTGTTTATGTTTTTTTCACATTGGTATTTTCAAGTATGTAAATCGATTTTCGATCAAAATGGAAAAAAATGCGATTGACGTTATGGCAGATCTCGAAACCTTGTTATATTTTATTTTTGCGAGTTATCGAAATTTTGGTTGTTTTTTTACCCTCGAGTTTGTATAGCGTGTGTTATGCTCGAAAACTACAATATCTCTCTAGCACATGATACACAAGGTAAATCATCGCTCTTACATCGGCTGGTTTGCGAATGACAGTCTTGGTGCTGTTGCTCTTATTGTTGTTGTGATGATGATGATAGTGATAGTGACGTGGTTGTTCCTCGCGGTTCTCGTCGTTCTCGTCGCTCGAATGCCGCGAGCTCAGGTGGCCGATGTAACCTTTTCGTGATTTGAAGTACGCGTTACAGCTGTGACACTTGAACAGCGGCTGCGGTTGCGCCGATTGGGATTGTTGTGTCGATGACGTCGTTGTCACGTGCAGTTTGTACTTGTGACGATACCATCGCGTTCGGGATGGTAACACCTCGCCACACCACTTGCATACCACTGAACCGTCGTTTTGGATCAGGTACTCCAGCAGCTTTTACAGGAAAGCATATACACGTCATCGCTCTCGCATAATTTTCATTTTTTCAGATCCTCTTGATTTTTTTTTCAAATTTATTTTCTAATAATCTCTATACTAGATGAGTATGCTCCTCTCAACTAACATCGAATCGTTTTTTTTTCTCCTTTTATAAATTTTTCATTACCTACAAGTATACATATAATATGACAGTTATTTTGCAGCAGCAAATTGACTTTGTGCGTGTTTATCGATCATTGTTTTCTCAAAACACGAATTGACTGTTTATTTCAATAACAAATAATTCATCAAATCAATTTTGTACTTGAAAGAATAGGTATAAAGAAATCCCTTCAAAAGTGCTTTTTATCCATATAAATCTGCGTAAATTTTTGTTATCAAGTCATTATTTCATTAAAAACAGTATCATGTGCGTGATTTTTTAGTTTTGATCAGTTCGTAATATAGAATTAAAGTGAACTATATACTAGTATAAGCGTCATGCGTATGAAATACATGAAGTAATGGCCGATGGTAATGACAATAAGTAAATAAGCATGACATGATGTATTCAAATGGATAGTGCACAATGCAAATGATCAATAACATTGGGCTCTAGTGCAGTATATGATAAATTATCGAACAAATGTAAAATCACGAGTTTCTTCAAATACGAAAGATTGCCTTTCTAAAGTCAGTCTCATGAGTTATTATTGAATATCGTCACTCTGATTTTTGTTGTTTCCTTTTTTATAATGGAAGAATTATGTTACATTATTTTTGTTTTAAAGATTCAAAAACCAGTTTCATAACATATTTCAATAATAAATAGTTTTCATATATCAATTTGATCAATAAAAATGTTTGTACGGCATTCGTTGAATTGATATAAATTAATCAAAAATCGGTTTAAGTTTTAAGCATTCGAAAAGTTCACGTGTGATAAAATCTTTATCAACCAAACTATTCGCCAACGCTAAAGGTTGTTCCCAACAAGAAAATTCAGCTAAAGCTGTTGTTCACATCTTTATGATTAACAAAAAATTCTTTCTCTTCATCTTTGAAGCTAAATTATTTTTTAAGAACATCCGTCACTTACTAATCTAAGTAAATTAATGAATTCACTAACAAATCGACTAAATAAATAAATATCAACTAGTAAATCCACTAACATCCTAGAGACAATTATTCACTTGGAAACTTTTATATAAACATACAATAAATAGCTCGACCGACCGTTTATGGCTTCATTCGAATAACTGTTTCTAACTGATCCACTTTTGCAAAAGCAAATTGATTGTATCACTTAATGTATAATTGTGTATAGTCATTGTTGACTAGCTCACTTATTTGACGTTAACTCATCTTTATAAAGGTGGTCAACTGACTGGAGTCTGATTATTAATTTTTTTACAGACCTTTCTAGCGTACAAAGAATTATTCATTTTTTTTTTCAATTTCCTAATATTTAGATTTGATATTTTATAACACAACTAATTAAAAAAAAAACTTGTAACTCTAATTATTACGTTACTACGGAGCTCAGCTCCAGTTCACCCATATTGAATTATTGCACACGTAACCGTATAATCGGAATCCACGGTAACTCGACAACAACTACAGATCTATCAGTCTCCGTTCGAACTACATGAATTTGACCTAACACTAATGGCTTTCAATGATAAAATGAAATAGGCTATCTATCCCATGCATTAAACTCTTGGTCTGAGCACAGAAACGACATTTCCGCTCTTGAGGTATCTGGCGGCCTCGTTCCGACAAGCTTCATTGGGTCGGAAAGCGAGTGCTCGGCGCCTACTTCGATGCCCTATGGCACTCGTGGCAAGTGCCCTTAGCGCGGTGGGGTGCCAACCAACCTGCTTGCGCACTTCGGGTTCCGTGTCTGCCATGGCTGCCGTTGCCATCGACGTTGCCGTCGACGTCGTTAATGGGTCCTTCACGTCGGACGTCAGAAAATGAATACCGCCCGTATTGGACTTTTTCAACTCGTCCCCACATGCCGGTGAATTCGATGTCGAATTGTTCGACTCGTCATCGGCCTCGAAGTCATCTTGATGTGGGTCGCTAGTCGTACAGATTTCGAATGTTATATCGCTTGGCAAAATCGGCATAAAACCTGCAAAAGAAATCAAGGAAGATCGACATGGTCGTGAATGTCGTTATCAGATTTTCTGTCATTCTATTTTCGACTAACATTTTGTTTACTACTCATATGTAATACCTTTTATTTACTACTGTCTACTAGAAAAATGAACAAAACGAGCGATATATGTGAGATTTGAAATTGTATACACAAAAATAACAATTACGTAGCGTTTTAATAAATAATAATGCAGTTCCATGAAAAAGCGTATATTTTAACGATATAACTTCTTTATTTATAATAAATTAACAACGAATACTACATTATTTTATAGAACTTCGAATAGTTGAGTGAAATGATTTAAATTTCAATAAAACTATTAGATCAAAAGGGAGGAATGACAGTGAACAGATATATGTAATAGCGATGATATTTATTATTATTATAAAACTACAACATCATGTGAATTAATCGCATTATTAATAATACATGGAAGAGAGAAATACAGACATAAACTATAAAATAAATTTTTGCTCAATGACCGTACCGTATTCTGCACATATAGAAAAAGAATTTCAATGCATGCGCTTAATAAAGTACGAAAAATTGAGAAGGATATTGAAGACTTGACGCTGAGGTATCACTATATACGTTTGACCAACGTTAGATTGACGTTTGAGCTTTGAATTAACTTTGTTTTGCATTATTACACATATCACTTGTAATTTATTTTTTATAGAACTTATCTTGAAGATTAGAACTTTTTTTCATTTAATTGTAACTGTTATTTGAAATATGATTGTTATAAAAAAATTATTCAATATAAAAAAGAATGTTAGATCTTATTGAATTAAATTTTTAACTATAATATACGACAATACATGTTTTGTTTTAATTCATAAAAAATTTTAATGCACTAAAGCGTCTTATCACAATTTAAATAGATATAATGCAGATAAAGTATAGGAATCAAGTGAAAAGCTTTTCATTTAAATTTAATGGACTTTTTACCAGTTAGTAAAATTAATTATAAATTAACTCTTAATAACTTCATAATTATAATAAATAGTCAAATGTAAATAACTATACGTTCCTTCGCAATTTAAATGTCTGAACATTGTCCACAAATTTAAGCTTGCATTACAAAATTTGTAATTATGCGAATGAGCAAAGAACAATTTCGCTTGAATAATGCTCAAACGATGACAATCTTGACGTTCAATTAGGTGAAAGCGGCCAACGCTAGACGAATGAAACCACTTGGTAGTAAAGTTAGAAAAAACGTGCGCATAAAATGATATCTTTTTAAATATATATTTGCTCTCTTAAATAAATTTTTCTTTCAAATATTAACGCTATCTTCTATTATAAACTTTATTACAAAACTCACGTCCCTCAAGCGCTCTTTTCGCAGAAAAAAAAGAAAACTCACACATTTCCTCAAATGTACACGCACACTTAAATTTCTTACAGCTGTAACAAATATATAATTGCGGAAGACCAATACTGCTATCGACTCGATTCACGCACATAGTTTTGACAATAATGAACGTGAGCCACGTCGCAGTACCGTGAACTTTGCGTATATCAAACAATTATTACATCTTCTCAAACTCGGACGCCATTTGTGAATCATTCAAAAAAGATAAGCGCAATTATTTTTTCGTTATTTTTTTTTATTAATTATTTAGAAATCTCTAAAAAATGTGCATCCCATCACCAAAAAATTTATATAATGAAGAAAAAACGTAGGAATCAACAAACGTGCCCTCGTTAAATTGTTTTCGTCTTTTTGTTTTTTTTTTCGTTGGAAAACGTACACGCGGAAGAAACAAAATTGTTGGTAGGAAAACAAACAAGGAACCTACGCAGAAGATTTTCCAGTCGAGAAACTGAGTTATAAATATATAATAATGCACAATAAACACGTAATCATATAAATTTTCTTACTATCGCTATTCATCTTTGTCAACATTCTTTATGTGTGCTCGTAGTGCATCCGTGCATCTATATCGCTTCATTATATCTTGAAAAAATTCACAATATATATAGATATATTTATATATTTATTCTGTGCGCTCGTAAAACGATTAGTAATAGTAAATATAATTATACAATAATAATTTTTTTTAACTACATTATAATAATAGCGGTAATTGTAACAGCAATAATAAAAATAGCATTGTCTGCAGATAATCATAATATTGATAGAAAGAGTTACAAATCGTCAATGAACTATTCTCTATAATACACTCAATTTAGAGGTCTGTACAGATAAACATAGTCGCTGCTAAGCAATTGGCTCTTGTATTATTTGTGCATAACTTTCATTATATATATCATTATATAATTCTGATTTGCATCGTAATTATTCCCTAACACTTATCTTTTCTCTCCGTAAGACGGGAAAAAATAATTTTATGAAAACTACTCCATAGTCGTCTATTTATATAAATCGTTCTATATTCATTGCTTTCTTTCTCACTTCCAACGATATAAACTTTCAGAAATATGCAATATATTTGTATCTATAATATACTCTTGAAATACTTTCTACGTCGATAAATAGTTTTATTTAGTTTTTTTTTTTCTTACTTGCGCGCACCATCAGTTTCGCTTTCCTGGAGAGAAAAGTCAAACGCTTCTCCGTTATCATATAAAAAATGCATGTAAACGAAATCCCTTTACAAACACTTGTAAACAAGAGTTCGAAGTCGTTTGTGAAAGATTCTCCGCGAAGAATCGCGGATAATTTAAGGCAAACTGGATATGTAACATTAATTGTTATTTTGGAATTGCTATGTAATATTTCCTAATAAAATAATCACTCTCAGCGCCGCAATCGATTACACAAAAAATGTAGTAATAATAATAACGGTCAAATTGCAAGTCAAAAAAATATTGGTAAATTCGCAGAAGACACGCAGCGATGTGTATTTAAGTATAAAAAGGAAAAAATAAAACAGACGCAAAACAAAAAAAAAAAAAAAAGAAAAAAAAGTGAGTGTCGCGCGCTCGGAGGAAAGAAAAAACAAACAAGCTGGCATGTTCCCTTCAACGCACACAATCCTCTTACATGAATAAAACCACGTATTGCATCTGTTCCCGTCTAATTATTTTCCTTTTTATCGCTTACAACCTAAGACGCGCAAAAAAAACACTTGCTTCACGCGAAGTGAAAAACAAAACAAAAAAGTATCTTCTACGCGAAAAGAAAAAAAAATACTGTCGAGTCCCTTGAACATTTGATCACAGTGTCGCTGTCTGATCTGCTTTGAGGAATAAAATTTTGATCGTTCGAAAAGAAAGTAGAGGAAACATATTTCGAAACTACTGATGGGAGTGTACAATACGAATGAGAAATAAAATTGCCCAGTAAATCATCGGATTGAAAAGAATATAATATAAGGCACAGCGTGAACGCCGTCGTATGTGTGTCCGTTTTAGTAATAAAAAAATCAGAAGAATGAGAGATCAGCGCGCAGCTCTACTGCAGCTGGAAGAAGCTAAACGGCATAACGCAATCCTTGGGCATGAAGCAATCGTGAACGGTCTTCATATGGTTCTTCATCTTGTCGGGCCTTGAGAATTCCTTGCCACACACGGGACAGGGGAAGACTTTCCGCTGGTGTCCCTCGTGATAAAGGAAGGCGTGCCGCTGGAAGCTGTACTTATTTTTAAAGGTCTTCTGGATGTCGACTTTAGCGCACTCGGTGCACTGATATACGCCTTCGGATATCGAGGCGTAACGGAACAGATTCAAGCCTCGCACCGACATTTCGGTCAATTGTTCAGCTGGGTCTTGAGACTGAGACGTGGCTCGTCGACGCATCCGCCTCTTGGGCACTTGACGACCCGACGGCGCACTCATGGCACCAGCAGGTTGCGAACTGGCCGAGTTGGCGTTTTGCGTCGTCGAGCCGTGCTGCTGCTGTTGCGCGTTGGCTCGTTGAGCCGACGATGACCGTGGTGACGCCGTGGTCGACGACGTCGTCGTTGTACTCGTCGTCGAACTGCTGCTCAACGACGTGGTCGATGGCGTCGACGGCGCTGATTGAGCGTTGCCTCGCGTTGGTGAATCAATTGAGTGCTGTCCTGCCACGTTGTCCGGCGTACTACTTGGACCTCGAGACTTGTCGGACGCATCGGATTTTACGCTGCTACTGCTGCTCGCTGACGAGGCGAAGTCTGCAAAATTTACAATTTTACGTTCATTTAATTTTGCTTTCAATGAGGTAATTCAAATAATTATGTGCATATTATTATAGCTAATTAATGTGATTACGAGTAACAACTAAAAGTTCGATATTAGTAGAAGGTATGCTCGGGTTAAGACTTTATTCGTGTACCTTCTATGTAATATTTTCTTTCATTTTTTATAAAAAAAACATTAATATCATTGAATTTGGTAGCTCATGCAGACCAAATTAAATATCTTTGGCATACGAAAATATAACAACGATATACGCAGTAGAAATCATATTTAGGCATATCAAGACAAAAAATAATTGTATTGACCAGCTGTAAAAAAAACTGAAAATCTAAAATTACTTAAATAAAACATCATCATTGTGTTTCTCACTTTAAATGGTAATAAAATGAAATGTTTGAGAACAAATCGGGGTGTAGTCTACAGTTCAGAGTACACCGAGTCTACTTAACAATTAGTGTTAAAAAAATAATAAAAGTAGAAAACTTATAAAAAGGATAAACAAGCTTTAACTATTTCTGATGCAAACTGTAATATTTACTGTGAATTTTATCAGGTCAAATCAGAAAAATCTAAAGCTTAGAAACCAAGCTAACAAAAATTTATGGAAATAAATATATAAATATTTAAATAGAACGCTGATGACTATACGTTAAAATGAATTATAATTTTTAATAAAATTAATGACAAAAATAAACAATACCACTAATTAAATCATGTCTACTACTGAATTAAATTAAGATTTCCAGTGGAAACATAAGTCTATAAAAATAACAGCTATAACGAAATGACAATAAATATTGTACAATAATAAATCGAATCGTGCTTTCAAAAATAATAAGAAAACAATATAATCACAACATTTACTCCAAAACATAAATATTGTGAACAACTATGAGTGTTAGTTTTCGAGTAATTACCTTGCCTTCATTTTACCAAAGTGCTTTTCTTGAGAAAGCGTTGTTAATTTTTTCTATTTCACTGGCTTATGCGAATCGTCCATCAAAATGATTCACTCTTTTTAAAAAAAAGATTTTATTAATTAATAATGGAAGAATAAAAAATAAATGAGATACATCGAAAGGAAAATAAAATGAATGGACGAAATCACATAATGCGTGGAAATAAAACAAAGATGCGAAAAAAATTCTGAAAAATGAACTGTTATCAATGGTTACTGAAAAAAAAGGACGTTGTTTATTCGAGGGAATGGGAAGTAATTGTCTGAAAACACAGTGGTATACAACTTACAATAAATTTTATTAATCGTGACTTTGTGTTGTTGTCGAAATTACATCGATGAAATAAAATCGATTGAAAAAAATAATAATAAACGAGAAACAACTAAAAAAAATATAGAGTACGCCTTTTACAAATGACGACAAAAAAATCAACAAATGACTCGGTATTACAATAAAAACCATAAAACTAGTTACAATGATCGTTAGCTTCTTCCTTGCGAAACGCAAAAAAAAACAAAAAAAGAAAACGCATTATATTTGGCTTGAGAAAAAAAAACGAAGAAATTACACAACGAACGAGTCGTCGCCGTCGTTTTTATTTCACGTTGTGCGACGTGAAAGAAAAACCTTATATGATCGTCGCGCCTCTATAAACCCCCTTTAGGCGCATGTTAAACATTATCTTCGCTCGTCGTCGATTACCGTCTCTAGGTTTTTTTCGAGACGAGACGCTTTTTCCAAAAAAAAAAAAAAAATCTGCGAAAAGAGCGAAATAAAAAGAAAAACTAAACGGAAAAACGAAACCGTAAAGAAATGCGATCATCAGAGCGAGACTTAGATACAAGAGAATAAAACATTTTTAGAATTAAGATCTATTGAACACCGTTCTGTTTTTTGTTTTATTTCATTATTATCGATAATCAAACAATCAGTGCATATAAAATATACTAATTCTACCCAGCGTCAGAAAAAGACTCGTCGTCTCTCACACGCACACGTAAGTCGTTCTCTCGCTAAAAAGTTTTATCTATAAAATTGTTTCTTTTTTTCTTACTTTGTCTTCATCTTTTTTTTTTATTTTTTTTGTATTTTTTGTTAAATTTTACATTTCATTACTTTATATTGTTTCCACAAAAAACCTTCCGACTTTAAAAACGACAAGGTCTCACTTATTTGGCACTAGATTTGCGATCGTGCGCAAGATCGCGATTTCAATAACAATTTTTTTTAAGCTCCTTCGACACGTTATTACTTGTATTTTTGTTTCATTAAATGTTTTTTTTAGAAAGGCACCAAACAGGGGGATCACAACTACCGTGTCGTCCCACTCGAATGACACTTTAAGAAAATTTTTTTTGTCCTCGCACACTTTTCCCATTCTTACGTATGTGAAACATACATATACACGTATAAAAAATTAAAATCAACTTCACGTGTGTACGTGTGTATACGTGTGGATATATGTGAATTTTTTTCTATTATCTTTCCATGTTGATATTCTGCATTTCATTTTCTGACGCTCATTATATCGCTTATCCTTCACAATTTGCAACGACGTTAATAGGTATTAATTACCAACTATAGCTAAAATATATTCGATATAACTTTTGTTTATATATAATATATAGTAATAATAATAATAATAATTAATAATCGTAATAATCGTCAAAGATTAAAATAATCACCACAATGTATAATGATAATAATGCACTCTTGTCCGCCGTGAACGTGACATCAAAGCACGTGGGCGCTCATATCGACTTATTAAAACGACATATCATTAAAACTCGCTGCTTTTATTTTCTTTCGTCTCTTTCTCTCGCTCTCTCTTTCTCTCTCTCTTTCATTCACTTGTCCACATCTTTAATATATATATGCATATAATATATATTAAAATCTATCCAATAGTACAGTCTATTTTAAGCCTCGTAAGTTTACCTCTCTCAAGGGTGGGGTCACGGTGACGGGGTTTTGATTGTGGGATAAGGTCATAAATGGAGGCGAAGGAGTAGGGGTACATAGAAGGGTGAAAAAGCAGGAGGAGAGGATAGATAAAAAGGTGACGTCGCTCTGCAAGAGTGCCGCGATACAAAGAGAAGAGAACCATTTCGAATTATATATATATATATATATATATATATATATATATATATATATGTGTGTGTGTGTGTGTGTGTGTGTGTGTGTGTGTGTGTATATATATATATACACATACACGTAACATCGATATACACGATATACATTGACTAATACTCCGGATAAGTGGAGCCTTTTGCTTTGATTAGATGAGAAAACAATTATACAATGTAATGCAATGATAAAAACCGTGACATATTTATACAATATTAACCCGATAAAATAAAGATCGCTTTAGCTGGCACACCTGCATCGCAGAAGTCACGCATAAATATATATATATATATATATTATAAACTCTATAAATTTGTTTATCTTTTCTCATTTAATTCACAATGTTTTTTCATCATCTTTCGACTCGAACGCGTTATCATTTTGATACTTATCGTTATTATATAATTGTATATTTGTTTAATATATTATATATTTATATATATATATATATATATATATATATATATATATGCCTAGTATCCTGAAAAAAGCATCTTCTCGCCCGGCGCGCTCGTCTTGTCAAACAATTTTTTATAGTCCACTCTTTTATCACGACTTCATTTTTTATTTATTATTTTGATATTGCTTTTCAACTTTTCTTTAAACTGTTCCTTCCTCTCGAGATATAGCGACAAGCTTGATCTCTCACCTCTAATATCCTCCAGTTAGTACATAAAATTTATATTATACATGTAAAAACTCGTTATAAATAATGAAGGTACTTCTTATAAATGTTTAAAACGTATATTAGTACGTAAAAGGCACAATTTTTTATCATTCTCTTAAGTCTACCATTTTTTCATCATTTAAAAGTTTTGGTGTTTCTTAAAAACTACGTTTATCACCAATCGCATAGTAGTAAAAGGACAAACTGTATGATAAAACATCAACAACTCTAATTAAAGTTAATTAATCACTAAAACGAATCATATATCATATATATTCAAAAACAAACCATATTCAATCGAAGAGAACATTAGAAGGCAGAGATTCATAAGCTCGCCAGTCTCGGAAACTTCATGTTTATTTTTTAGATAAAAAACCATCGATATATCCGTCAACGTGTAACATAACAAACAATTCTGTCACATTGCCTTCTTTCGATTTATATCTTTAACATCCGCTCGTCACAAAAGTCGAGTTAGTCTTAGCCTCTCAGTGATTATCAAATGTGTTTGTTTTTATTCTTCTATTACGTTTATTATTAATCTTGTTAAATTAAAAAAAAAAGAAAGAATAAACGACGGTATAAGCTGTCTAGCCGCTGCCCACTTTACATTTGCTTTGTATTATTATAGATGCCACTTTGTTTCACTCGACTAAGATTTACAAAAGAAAAAATCCAAACAAAAAAAACTTATATGCATAAAATTACAACTCTACCCGTTCGAGACTGGACCGCAAAACTTACTGGCTTATGCGAATATTATTTCATAAAATCTACATTTCCTCAATATGCTACTATGAACAAGTTTAAACTTTGCGTGTTGTGTAGGATAAAATGGCGAAAAAAAAACAGATTTTACGACCCGCTCGATCGTTTTACGTAAAAAAAAGCGTTTATTGATAAATTAACAAACGAAAGGAAACTTTATTTCTCTGTAAACCGACGACACTAAAACAATTTTTATTTTTACTCTTTTGTCTAGCTTGACTCGTCGCTTGATTTGTCGCCCCAACGATTCTGAAATCGTTAATGCGTTTCGCTTTTACAATCCTAAACAATAAACTAACAAACACTGGTCTTCTTTGTTATTATAATATCCCTTCTCTTCGCTTTTTCTTCTAAGGAATTAAAAAAGACAAAATGAAACAACAACGTACTTATCGTTCGTAAAAATCTTATAATCAGTTACAGTTAATAATTAATAGTATTAATAATAATTAATTAATCCGTTAATCAATTAACTATTGATATAGCCTCTAGTCTTCTACTTTTCTATGCCCAGCAAGTGAAAAAAAAGAAAACAGATCGCTACAGTTCGACTTGCAATCGTCTTCGATTTCTATTTGAAAAGAAATTCATAGTACGGTTAGTTGCGATTACGCTTCAAAAAGAAAAGAAAAAAAAAGCAACGATCCCAACGAGGGTAGTGACAGACTGTTTTTCTTTGTTTATTTAAGGTGCAAAATATAGTATAAGCTACGATCATTACGAATTGTTAGTGCTGTTTTCTCGCAACTAAGCCTATAACCTTCGACCATTTCAGCTCCAACCTCGCCACTTTCCTCGAAACGAAACGGGCTTTTTCCACGAATTATTCTTAGGCGTCTTTTTCTTATTTCCATCGTCGCGCGCTGCTTTGGATGCTTATTTTTGGCTAAAAACTCTACTTTTGGCTAATTTGTACAATTTGTTTATCTCTAAGTGGTAAGAATTTTATCTCAAAAAAATTTTGCTTCTCGCAAAAAATATCTAACGAATTCTAAGTTTTGTTAGACGTGCACTCAAACACTATATGTATATATATATATATGTACGTGTGATATATGTTTTATACATACCCTGTAAACTCGCCAAAAAGTGTGACCGAGCAGCGTTATTTGTTAAACCTTATTTTTTCAAAGAAAATATCGTCTCAGTGGCTCGGTCGAGTAAGAAAAGAGTCTTCAGAGCTTGGCTTTGATTTGATATCAATTTTTTTTCTTGTTTTCTTTAAGTTACTACTAAGGTGCCTTCAGTCTATCCAATGTCAGTACTATCTTGTATTTGGTGTCGTTTGAACCGTTCCTCATGCAGTCTTTGATATAAACGAAATGAAATTGCGTTTTTTTTCACTCGAATATCTCTAATTCATGATTGTATTGACAGTGTATACATCTTTTTCTATTCCAAATCTCCCCTTTCTCCTATATTTGTCCATATTCATGAGGACACGTGTTTTTATTTTTTGTTTTCGCTATATTAACTTCACGCGCGACTGGTCGATAATTATTATTTACTTATATAATTCTTCTTTGTATTTTGTTATAATGTATAAAAAGAGTTCTTTGATAAAACTCACTTTTTGCTTGTTACAGCAAAAAATGGCGAACGGTCGTCACGTACGTGTATATTGCATTTACTCAGTCTACGTGGTTCCCTTAATTATTATTATAGTTTATTACTTCTTTATGATTTACGTGTGATAGTTTATATGCTTAATTTAAAAAACCCACTAAGCTCATACGCTTTTACTTGCAAAAAAGCTAATTGCCCTGGCGCTTTGATTATTTGTCCTTAAGTGTGTCTTCGAATGCTCACTTTTCAAGTTTGTATACGTACATACAAATACATGACCTTTGATTTTTTTGCGTTTATAAGATATATATAATATATTATATAGATATTTCATATTTATATATTCTCGGTACTATGAATTCATTGTAGTGTAAATATATTTTGTCTCTATAAATTTGACTCTTTTTCATTTTGTCAATAACTTGTAATTTTTTTTTGCATCAAAAGTTTGATTAAAAAGTTTTTTTACTTCGATTTTTCTTAAAGATTAATCAACTGTGTAAAATACACGTATCGCATTTTTTTTGTTTCAATTAACGTTCACTATTGGATTTACAATTAAAAATAAAAACAATTTTTCCAATTCTTCGTTTGAACTTTTCGAATATACCTTTATAAGGTATAAACTAATATGGCTACTTGGTGTTGAAAACTTGAAAACTTAAACTACGTAAATTATTAATTACAAGCAAAACCATGGTGTGAACGTGTTGCAACAAAAAGCTTTCCATGCTAACGTGTTATTCTCAAAATTTATAAGCCAATTGACGGTTTTTTGTAAATCATGGCGCTCCCAGCGCTTATTGTATCTCATAATTTGTATATAATTTTTTTTCGACGATTAATTTGGCACTCGATCGAACAGCTTGTGACTTCCAAATGTCGCGTTACTGAAATGTGCCTTCGTAAGAATAAAATCTCGACGATAAATCACTAAATAGCTCGTTTTTTCCTTAATTACTCTCCAATGCCGTACGAGAACGCAATCGAAAGAGAGAAAACTGGCATTCTCGCGTAAATAACGTCGACTAGAATCACGGTGGAGAGCAAAGAAACAAACGAGACTGGAAAAGGGCACTTGATAAGGTGAATCGTCGAGATTCGAAGACACATTCCAAAAGTGACTATTACAAAAGAAATCAAAGACCTTCCATATTTTTTGTCTTATCTCCCCACTCTGATATATTATATAATAAATATGTTTCGAGTTTTTCCTTTCTTTTTTGTATTTACACATACTGGCTCGATCATCAAAAAATCTTCACATATAGGT